>NC_092207.1:3361056-3405218 GCF_043381705.1 Parasteatoda tepidariorum | reverse complement strand
GTCATTATAGAAAATAACAAATGTCTTAGAATATCTCGCAAAAAGAAATGATCCAATATTAGTTAGAGCTAGTAAGGCCAAACGCTCCGTTCTTGAAGTAAAAGTGCGAGCTTTGCGCCAAAGTGACGTCACTAGAGTGACGTCGGAGGATCGGCGCGGCAAGAGATACTTCAAAGGAGTGAACCAGCCCTTCTATTCTCTTTAGCCCTGATGTGAAATAGTGTGGTACTTCTGAGTAGAGTAATGTCCGAGCAAAGGCACAAAAAGCATCCGCACGATTGCACAATTCAAAAAAATTCTGTGAGAGTTTTTGATGGATTTATAGCTCAGTCAATCGCTGTCTCGTTGGTGAAAAATACGCGCTGACCGTTTTCAAGATGGGCGGCTAAATGACTAACGGTTGGATCCCGTTCATGAATTGAATCCACCAAAGATACGCCAAACAGCTTTATTGGAGCTGATGTACCGGCCAATTTGGTACAGCGTTTATTCCGGCGATGTTATTCACTGGAAGAGCAGTCACATTGGTATTTTCAACTCGAAATACTGCCATATCACTGCCGTTATTCACATACTTGCAAATATATTTGATGCTCTTCTTTTAAGGGCGAGCATAAGTATTAGAGTTTAATATAACTTGTTGCAACGTGCGTGAATATTATTCTTGATTTATCATGTTTCTATGTCCAGTTTGGATCCGAATACTATTAAATAAAGATAAATTTAATAAATTTGTCCAAAAAATGAAGAAAAAAAACTAGTTATAAACCTATTCTCAGACCTACTGAATAAACATATAAAATTTCATCAAAATCGGTCAAGCCGTTTTAGAGGAGTTTAAACACTAAAACTGTGACAAGAGATTTTTATATATATATATAGATGAGTGAACGTGTGTTTCTAATCATAAATTTTATTTTCAATGAATACATAGAAATGATAAAAATATTATCACATCGGATCTGCAAAAAAATACTTTTTAATGTTGAGGGGAAGCAAACAAATGTTAATTAACATATTTGTGAAAAAATTGAATTTGCATGAGTGGTTAAAAAATTTTCGTAAATATGGTTATGGAAAAAAATGCCACTAAAATGTTTTTCAAATTGTTGTTATTTTGCTTTAGTAATGGTTTAACTACATAAATCATTCGAAACTATTTTAAGGTTTAAACTCCATTTCCGGAGTGGAATTTTATTAGGGAATACATTTTGAATGAAACGAAACTGGACAGTTTTCCAAACACATTTGAGAATGCAATATGTAACCGCTATGAATCAGTTTTATAATTGTCACAGAAGATAAAAGATTTCATATTTATGAATTTGATTTTAAATCGATTCTGTGATCTAAAGATTCCTTTTAAAGCATCGAGTGAGGATTGAATTGTAACAACATAAGCCAAAAGAGATTTCAATGAATCGTTGGAGAAGTGGGGGATGGGACTAATTTTTATGCCCAGCTAACAAAACTCTGAGATGCATTGAAATATATAGGCTTGACCCGAAAGCAAATTCTGAATAAAAACTTTCCTTTTCACAGTTCCCCCCCCCCCTCTGCCGAAAGTCACTTAAGACCCTTATCAAAAGTAATGCAGGACTGCTCTGAAACTTCTTTTTCAAAAAGTTTTTTTCCATCCCTTTTTTATTTACGGTTGATGAGCAGTTTCCTATTGAAAAACTCAACAATTCTTCCTATTTTGAGTATAATTTCTGAAAGTTCTCTTTCAGATTAAATTCATATTTGTTAGGAAGTTCGAAGAGTTTGTGGAATAGTATAAGCAATGTGAGTTTGTGAACCATCACTTCATCTTAGTTTACACTTAACATTCAAATCTGAGTTGGGCAGAGATTCGAAGCTTCCAATTAATTATCGTTTCGAAACATTTATTTGAATCACTGATCTTTATCTGAACGAATTCAAATCGCAATACATTCTAATTGTTTCGATTCAGAATTTATTTTTATTTCAAATCAATGCTACGCAGTATAAAATTAAAAAGCATTCTAAAATAGCTACAAACAGTCAGTAAAAATGCTTGTTTTCTTTCTTCTCTATTATGCATAATACAACAAGGAAAACAAATGGCGTTATACAGTAGGTTTGGAACAAAAAACGGGAAAAACAAACGGAGGTAAGATACCAGGGTACATCCGGGTCGTTAGCTAAAAAGGGCGACTCTTTGAGAAGGCAAAATGGCAGTTCAAACTTTTAGAAATAGAATTTCATAAGTAGTGACTAGTCATCCCAATTTGTATTGGGTAAAATGATTTCAAACACTAGAACAGATTTTATTTAAAAAAAAAAATCATTTGTTAAAATATTTGAAGGGACTTAACCACTGATGTTGGATTCTTTTCAATTTTTGGAAAAGACGTGCAGGTGATAATTAATGATAGTTTGCATTACAATAGAGAACTCCTAAACAATATGGATAGTTAGAGGTGCATTTAACTACATCGAAGAACATTTATTCTTGAAAATTTTATCGGTGGAACACATTTCGTGATTTTTGAAGAAGTGTCGATGCATGGCACTAAAATAATGAACATTCATAATAATGTGGGGTTAATGAATGAGAAAGGGGCGGTCCCTTTTGCGTAAAAGGGGGGAACAGCGACAGGAACCTTTCCGGACCATCTGTCTCTGGAGTGGTCACAGTGATGGGGACAAGTGGCCACTTCAAAATGGGACGAGGTTTCCCGCTCGACTTGAAGCATTCGCTGTACCTGAAAGGTGACAATTATATTCCATCTTTGGCGAAAAGGTACTTCTAAAAATACAATTTTCTTTGAAAAGAAGGAGGGAAAATAAAAAGTCTGACGTATAATAAAATAGAGGAGGTGGAAATGATTATACGGAATAAATAATGCGAAAAAGAAATGAATATTTAAAAGGACTTGAATGAGTAAAAGTCGACAATTAATTAAACACAGTAATTAATTTATAACAGCGCTTTGTGGGTAAATTTCTTTCTAACGTTGGCGACAAAGTTCGGTTTAGTAAATTTTGATTCGAAGTGATTTTACGGTGAAGAAATATGTGACTTCTTCCTTTCACTTGGCGAACTAAAATGATTGAATGAAACTTTTTAACCCTTCTTTTATTTTCTCGTTTGGAATATACAAGCTTCGAAATTCAAAAAGAAAGGGACGAAAAATGACCTTATTTTAGAAAGAAGGAACAAGAAAAATGTGAAGATGATCTTTCCCAGTGGTAGCAAAATAACAGTGTATAATTATCTTTTATATAGAGTGGCGATCATTTTAAATTTAATTTCGAAATTCACAGAAAGCATGTATTCTAGTACCAATTTAAATGTTTTTGAACAAAATGGAAAATAAATTTCACTGTTGTTGTTCATTTACGTCGCACTATAGCGGCACAATGGGCTATTGGCGACGGTGTGGAAAACATCCCTGAGGATGATCCGAAGACATGCCATCACAATTTTGATCCTCTGCAGAGGAGATGGCACCCCCGCTTCGGTAGCCCGACGACCTGCACGCGAAAAAAGAAATCTCGCAACTAGGCTTATAATAATATCGACTATAAGCCGACCAGACTGTGTACTGGCCTCACACCAGAAAGGGGTTTGAATCCCGCATAGATGTTCTTTCATTCTCTGTCCTTACTGTGGGCCCACCTGAAAGACTAATCTGCCTTACTCATACCAGAATGTCAAACGGGTCGGAATTGGAGGGGGGGGGAATATATCTACTATATAAATACACCTAAAATAAATGTAATGTATGAATACTGACTTGCAACTACTATAGTTCGTTCACCAGGAGTTGGCACCACCTCCTCGGACGCAGAGTTCATTTCAGCGCGGGAGTAAGAAGAGAAACATCTACGCGCTTGAAATTGAGACAACCCTTAATGAGCGCCAAACAGAAACTGGGACTTCTTTTTCAGTCACTTACTTCGCTTTATCCTCTACTATTATACCTTTTGTTGCTCTAGCTAATTAAATATATTTTAATTTCAAAAACTGCTGTTTTCCCAGTAAAATCTCTCAAAAAAAGGACAAACTATTCACTCAGAAGAGAGAAATATCATCCAATTTATGAAATACTTAATGTTAAAAAAAAAATGCAGGCCATACGATCGCCAAAAGTTAAACTTTTCATCATCATCAATAGCTTGATAGCCCAGGGTGGGCCTTGGCCTCCTCAAGAAGTTTTTTTCCAGGCTAACCTTTTCCCTGTCAGTGTTTTCCAGTTTTTAATACCAAAAGGTCTTTTTCTAGGCCATCTATCCATCACAAATTTGGCCTGCCTCTTTTTCATGTGACAACTGGTCTGGCATTGAAATCTCTTTTTGTGGTATGGTCTTTGTCTACTCTGATAACGTGGTCTGCACATTTTATCCTTTGTCGTGTAATAAAGTTAATGTCATTATATGAGTGAGAAAGCTCTAGATAGTTAAAGTTTTACTACTATTAAAATAAAATAAAAATGACTTATTGTATGAAGTCATTTTATAAGAGTGACCACTCATAAAACTAGCTGAGCAGTCAGATTGAAATCGGTAATAACTCAAAATCCTTGTGTCAATTTTTAGTTGAGAATGAGAAACTTTTCTTGACTGATTAACAAAAAGAATGTGTGCGAAAGGAACTTCACAGCATCCCCTTCTGTTAATTAAATATCTAAGTATAAATGTTTCCCTCTACAATTATTACTTCTTACTCAAAGTAATCATCACATAGCCCAAAAAATTCCACATGTGACAATGTAGTCATTCAAAATAATCTCGTCACGCAGTTTTTAAAAAAGAGTACTAATTGTTCTTTGTATTTAGAAGTGACGTACGGCAAATAATATTTCACAATGAAAGAATCACTATTCAACTCTAATTAAAGCGCGAGAAAATTTCCCTTAACTCAATTAGAATGCCCATTTTGATTAGACCCCTCTAAAAAAGAAAAATACAACATTTCGAGAATAACGCAGATTTTACTGGCGGCATTTTTCAGGCCACGGGTAAAGTTTAGATACATTATGCAGAATCATGGAAGTCAAAAAGAGAAATTCAAATAATAGAAGCACTTACATTGAGTGTTCTTAATCTAAAGGAGATTTTTTAAAACCATTATTTATAATGACTTAAACTATTATAACGCTCAACATCAGTACTGACAATAGTTGAGGAATAAGAGAAGTATTTTTGCCATCAGATATTTTATAGTCAAAAGTAATATTATTATTCTTTTAATTTCAACAGATCCGTAGAAATTTGAGAACATACATGTAAACAGGAGACAGTCTTCGTTAAAAAAGAAGAGTTGGCAAAAAATATGTTTTATCTGCCGTCATAAATTTATTTTGTAAAAATACTTTAATGATGGATCTGTAAATAATAGTTGTAGAGTAAAAGTGAAATAATGTAGGGTGGCAAGACTTGTCCAACCAACGAACGACATCTTGACTAGAGATCACGAGAAGGCACTTAAAAGCAAAATGAATGGTCGCTCAGAGGACAAATGCTTCATTAATCTTGGTTATATCATGATGATGTTGTGCAGTTTTATTATAAAAGATAGTTATAGGTGTTCGAAAAGAGTGCAATCAAGAGATAGTTTCGAGCAATTTTAACGAGTGCTGCTTAATATAATAACGTAAAGTTCGGAGAAACCGGAAAAAAACAGCAAATGACTATTGGAATTATTTTAACTTGGTGGTTTCATTATAAGTCTTTCGTAGTGTTGATCAGTACTGATTGATTTACTTTTTTTCTTCTCCCAAACCGGTATTCAGCAAGTAATGAATACTTTAAATCAAAAAGTAACTGAAGTTTTCTAGGGTGGAGTGCTTTATTTTCACATAGATTGAATTTAACACATCATTTAGTTCACCATTTATTGTGTGGAAATTATATTTTTTTCTAATTTCACAAACAAAGCAATAAAATATTCTCAGGCTATACTTAAAAATACCTATTTTTCATAATAGTCCAGATAAACACGAAAGTCACATTAGAAATAATATTAAATGCAATATAGTAAAAAAAAACGTTCAATAGCTAAAGAAAATACAAAAAAATAAAATATGAATAAAATATAATAATTAATTTTATTTTATTCATATTTTATTGCGACTATAAATCTAATAAATAGAACTAGTAACATATAAATAACTAGTACATATATAATTAAATGTAGGCAGGTACTTTTTTCACGTCGCACAAGAGCTGCCGCCTGGGAAACATTCCTGAGGATGATCCTCTGCAGAGGGGATGGCTCCCCCGCTTTGGTTGCGCGCAATAAATTTAATTTAATTTAATTTAATTTTAAAAAAAAAGCATTTCCAATCTTAAACAAAACAAAAAATATTTACTTAATAATTTTTAACCCGAAACCAGCATTGCCAAAAATTCGAAAAAAAAATTTTTAAATCTTTCACGTTTACATACTGAAGAGAATAAATTATTTATGTAATAAATCGCGATGTCAAATTTTTAAATCACGCAAATACAAACCGCGATGTTTCAGATTTAAATCATGCGAATATAAATCACGTCCCGAGATTTTTAAATAGTGTGAATAAATATATCGAACGTGATTTTTAAATCGTACGAATATTCGAATTACGTTGTGTGATTTCTTACGTCGCACGAATATGGATCGCACTGTGTGTTTTTCTTTTCAAGTAGCTAAATTACATAGACATAGGGTCAATTACATAGAGGTCGCAATTCGTGATTTTTAAATCGCTTTAGTAAGGATTACGATGTGTAATTTTAAAATCTTAGGAATGCTATGCGCGAGTAGCAATTTTTTTAATTGCTCAAATATGGATCACGTTGTGGGATTTTTTTTAAATCCCACGAATGCGGATCACGATCTGTGATTTATAAATCATGTCAATACAAATTGCGATGCTAGATTTTAAATCGCAGGAATACGGATTACGATGTGTGATTTTTTAAACTGCATGAATGCGAATCATGATGTGAAATTTTTGAATCACAAGAGTAGGAATCGCGATGATTGATTTTCTTTAAAAAAAATCACAAATTCGGATCATGAAGCGTGAATTTTTAAATCATTTAAATACATATAGCGATGTGTTGTCTTTAAATTGCACGAATACGAATCATGAATGTGTGATTCCATTCAATCTCACGAATATGGATCGCAACGTGCAACTTTTAAATCCCATGAATACAAATCGTGATGCGAGACTTTCAAATCACGAGACAGGATTAAGGGCTCACATACCCTAAATACGTGATAAACTGGGAGTTTCTACTGTTTTTTTAACGTTTATCACTGAAAATCATGACTTTCAAAGATAAATTTTTATGCGTGATTGCAAATATTATTTTGACGGGATGGTAACATAGGAGTTACCGGGAATTAAAAAGATTGGAATTGTTTCAGCATATCTATCATTTTTTTTTTCTTCGCGTCATATCGTAGTGTTAATTATTCATTGATAATTCCTTTCACTCCTTTTAAGGGTTGGTCAATAATTGCGACAAAAAAACTTCTAATGGACAGATCTCATTCAGTTGACGTCACCCAATAATTATCATCATAAATAACGAAAAATAAAAATCCGAAAACTCTTCTTTTGATGATGAACAAATAGTTATGGTCGGTTAGTGGCACAAAATTAAAAATCGAGACTATGGTGACACGTATTTGTTTTTTGAAAGTCGCTTTATGACACCCCTATTAGAAGTGACTTGGCAATTCATGCTATGAAAAAAATAGGTGTATAACTAAAAAAAAGAAGGGGAAAGTAGTTGCCACCCCTGAAAAGGAAGAGAAATGGTGTGGGGTATCATAAAAGTTGCAGAAGCCTCAGGGTTTATGGAAGGCATCTTGGAAGCAATTTCCTGCCTATAATCTAGGAATGGAAAAGGGGATGATGCTCTTGGATAGAATGTTTTACGACGTTTGCATCCCTCTTATACAGTTATAGGATGTCCTCTAGCATTTTATTAAAGTAACGCCCATCTTCGGTATGTATTCAAATATCACTGTTTTTATTCATTCAAACCGATCTTACTGAGAGAGTCCAACATATTGAGTAGTGCCGATATTACATAGGGGATTCTCCCGACAGAAATATTTAAGTGGTGACAAACAACTCAGCAAAACGAGTTTTTTTTCTTTTTCTTTCTTTTTTCAAATTTTGCAAACACTTCAGGGTGCGTAACCAAATCTTTCAACAAAAATAAGCACATTTCAAGTTTTTTTTTTAAGCACTATATGCATTAAGAAAATGCAAAATAATTTTCAAAGACTTTACACGATCGTGATAAAACAACTAGTTTCTGACAAAGAACTCTTTTCTTGATTATATAAGCCACCCTAAAAAAAAAAATTGAGAGATTTTTCGGTTCGATTTCAGAGGATGGAAAATGAAGCCTGAAATGGAGAATATCTTGCAGCACATGAGATTGCTAGAATCTCACCGTTCAGTAGACGCAGATGCGGACTCGCAAGTATTTCATCAAACATGATGGGCGCTTTCATAAGCTATGGTAGGTCGAAATGGATTGTGGTTGAATGAAGAAATGTGAAAACGTTGAATAGAACAATGTGAAAAGCATGCTTTTACATAATTCGCGGCGAAAATCGACAAAGAAAAAAATTTCATTTTCGAAAAGGGAAAATTAAGCACTTTTTAAAAACACCCCATGAAAAAAGCACCCTTAAGAGTTTTTAAAAACGCTGTGTTACATAGAATTTCAGTCAATATAGGACCCCATATTAAACATTGGGGAAAGCATCAAAATATTTCAGAATATTGGCTGACACCTCATTTTAAGGCAGCTGTTAAAATTATTCACGGTCTTCATTTCTCAACGGCATACCCTGCAAGTGTGAGTTGTTGAAACGTGGCATTTGTTAACGCCACCAACTGTTCTTTCCATTCCATTTCGAGTAAACCCAGACCGTCAAGTACGGTCACAAAGATTTCAATTCTTTCACTCTATATTTACACAAAGACATGTTTGAACATAAACAATGCATCTAAGTTGAGCAAACAAAAATATATTAAGGTTGTAATAAAAAAATACCTGAAAGAAAGAATTATATTCGATGAGCGATACACGGTTCTGTAATTAATTAACATTCTAGCGTTCATTAACATTCCAAGTTATTTAGAAAAACTTAATTTTAATATGCCATTTTGCTGATCAAGATTAGCTGGTCACATGTGTGGATGGTCCTCTTGGAGTGCAATGAAGCAGTTCAGTATCAAAATCGGATTTATTTTTTCTTCAGAGCTTTCATAGATTTTCTTCTTCTACGAATAAGTAAACTAAAATCAATTTTTTTTATTTATCACAAACTGCCAAAAATAATTTCTAACATGAAATTGACTAAGATGATCCCTTTGGTCTTGCATTTTCAATATTAAGATTTGTATCACCCTATTCGCATTATATTAAGAGACTATCTGAGCTTATGGTCATTTTCCAAGGTCACTCTTGAGTTCACCTTTTGTCTTACTTGTTGGATGATTTCCCATGACCTGTAAATCTCTACAGAAGAGATCTTCCCTGTTCCATTTAATGACACTGCTTACAATTCTTTCCATCTCCAATTAAAACTTATACTTTGAGAACTTTTAACCATAAAAAAAGTTAACCTAAGAATATATGATTAATAAAAATATAAATACATTTTCAAAGCAAACGATACTTTAAAAAAGGAGGAAATAAATCATTTACAGAACATGATTTGTTCGGCGCCTCCCTTAACTGGCGCTCCGGTACAATTTGAAGCATTTATATCAATTATTCTAAAATAAACACTTCATGTTTTTTATTTATTGTATCTGTACAAACTTTAATATAAATATGGGTGAGATGTTCAAATCTAAATACTTTTTTTTTCGCTTTAAAATATTTAAATTTCATAGAATGATGAAAAGACTGCATAAACATATAAAATTGTGTTTAAATACTAACGGTTCGAAAAATAAAAGAATTCATTACTTTAACATGATGGAGCTTTCAATTGAACACTATTCTTATTGACGTATTGCAGAATTAAATAAAGAAAAAATACTTTGAAAATATATTTCAAGATGTTTTTTAACAATTTTTTGTTTAATAAAATACGAAAAACATAATTTGAAAATTAAAACAATCACACAACAAATTTATTTACTCTGGTAAATGATTCTAAAATTAAACTGAAAACATTAAATTTAGAAATGCACCCCATTTCGACAGAAGCAACATAATGTATTTTAACAAGCTTACAACTATTACATTAAATAAAAACTACAAGGGTCGTTTCCTGCATGTTTTTAGAGACAATATTTTTTTTAAAAAGTCATTGATATTTTAGTGAAATTTGAAACATTTTCACAAAAAATTCTAAACTACGCAATTTAGTTTTTATATTCATGAATTATTTTTCAAACTATAAGCCAAACACTACTTAACCTTTAGATACAAGACAATTAAAAAAGAGGTTGTTTAAAGATTATCAAATATGAATTCAATTTATAAAGATTTTGTACATTGCTTTCAGTTCTATGTAAAATATTGATTATTAACATTATTTAATTCTAATAGACTAATTATTTTAATAAAATTTACAATTTTAAGCCTTAGCTAAATGTTTCTTTAAATTAAAATATCATATGGTTTGTAATAGAGCAACACCTTGATAAGGATAATATTAAAAATTTCATGAGTTTTTAAAGATTGAAGTTTTTTTCTTAATCTATCAAGTTTTATTTCAAAGTTATACCAGTTAGGAATAAAAGATATTTGCAAATAAAATTTCGTTTAGATAAATTATATTTTTGTTATCAATCTCACTTGCTATATCTTAATCAGACTTAAAATCATATCATTTAATTTATTAAAAAAATTTTTTTAACAAATCAGTCTTACGTATTTAAATAACAAAAAATCTAACTACTTTTTTTTATTCATTAAAGTTTAATTAAATTTCAGTTTTCTAAAACATTAGGTATAGTAAAACTTAATATATATTTCATTTATTTATTCATTCATGTAATAAATGTAGTAAAATTATCGTATTAAATGTATTGTATTATTATATTAAAGCGCCATAAATGTATGCACATCTTTGCAGAGTTATTCAATAAGTTAAAACATTTCATTTTAAAAGTAGGGAGAAAAAAAATAGTAGTTCCTCCTAGAACAGTCTTTTTATAAAGTGTAACATGCAAAAACATTGAAACATATGTTTACCTCTTTAAAAATCTAATGAATATTGTTTTTTAATCGATTACTAATAACTAGAGCCCGGATTTTGATGGCCTAAAAAATCTCAACTAATGCTCTTAAAAAGTGCAAAAAATGCCCTTAAAAATCTAAAAAATGCCTTAAATAAAGTAAAAATATTGAATTAAAAAAATGTTTTGCCCTTTAAAATTATTATGAGTCATTTAAAAAATATAAAGCAATGCAAAACTTGTTCTACGTTCATTAAAGTTTGAAAAATTAGTTTTATATCCTAAAATAACAAAAAAAGGAAAATATATTGACACCAAAATATTTTTATTTCGTATAGAAACTTTAATGGATATAACAACTTCCATCTCATAATATTACTAAATATCAGAATTACATTGGATTATTAAATGTTTTTTGATAATTTGAAATGTAAACGAGCGTCTCTTGTCTGAAAGTAAATTTTCATTCCTGCAGAAGCTTCTTTCAACGTCTACTGATGTTCTTCTTTAACCCAGAGACATTTGTTGCGTGTGAGTATTTTTGTTACCTAATTATATTTGTTGCTTAATTAAACAAATTGTTAGAATTTTNATAAAATAAAGTAAAATTTAATTTATTATTATTTATTTTAATTTTAAATATGCTTTCTTAAATGAAAAGTTATATAAATACTTTTATATTTGAATTAATAAAAAATATACGAGAAAAAAATTTAATCCAAAAATTTGAATGGCCTAGGGTCCCGCGTCCGGCCCTGATCACAACTAAATATGGATCCGAGAATTTATATTTCATTCATACACAGCAACAAAAGTTTTGTTATGATGAATTTTCTAGAATAAATTACTTAAATTCTGAAGAACAAAAATTTGCAATTTAAAAATATATTTTCGGCCTCACTTTCTTTGTTGACAAGTTAGTTTTAGAATCTACAAAAACACTATAGTTTGTCTAAAATAAGAACTCTCCCAGACTGGACCTATGGCGATGACTATGGTAAGGAGGTAGGACTATTTCAAGTAGGGGTGCAGGGTCATTGCTTTGGAGTGGTTTCGGCTAGGGTCGACGAGAGAACTCTTTCTTTGATCTATTGTGTTGTTAGTCCCAAAGTGAAGCTACCCTCCCCAAAGGGTGCTATTCTTGTTTCCATAGCACCAGATGGCCTCAGACTTCGTGGCGGGAGGAGTTGTTAGCGCAGACAAACTATATCTGACCAAAAGTATCTGGACGCCCAGTTGTACGTACTAAGAGCGTCCTGAGGGCACATATTAATGAGATCTTCGCTTGGCATGGATGACAGCCTTCTGAGAAGACCAGGTTTTGAATAGGACTTCCATCACAGCTGTGCTCGCAGCGTCATCTGCTATTCGCCCAAAAGGTGTTCTGTGCGGCTCTGAGATGACCAGTTTTTGAATAGGACTTCCATCACAGCTGTGCTTGCAGCGTCATCTGCATTCGCCCCAAAGGTGTTCTGTGGGGCTCTGAGAAGACCAGGTTTTGAATAGGACTTTCATCACAGCTGCGCTTGCAGCGTCATCTGCTATTCGCCCAAAAGGTGTTCTGTGGGGCTCTGAGAAGACCAATTTTTGAATAGGACTTCCATCACAGCTGTGCTTGCAGCGTCATCTGCATTCGCCCCAAAGGTGTTCTGTGGGGCTCTGAGAAGACCAGTTTTTGAACACCCGTTTTCTCAAACTGTGCAAGCATCGATGATGAGAATGCTGGAAGAAAGAGTTGTCCACATACATCTTCAACCACAGGAACTAACAAACCCACACCATTATGCTTCTGCCACCCTAACAACAATTGGACACTAAGTGTCCGGACAATTTTGGACAGATAGTGTATTGGGAATTATTAATCGAAATGTGAACTTCAGGATTATAATACCACAGCCATAAAAACTAAATTATAATGATTCCAACGATTTACATGTTCAACTGAAGAAATTTTTCTTCTTAGTAAATACGTATTTTTTATTGTAAGCAAAACTTATAGGTGCCTTAAATGTATATAATCCTGTAAAAACCAAATAGCTTCATTGAATTTTCAACAAGATTCATAAATAACTGGGTATTTATCCCAAGTTACAATAGCCTGGGTATTTTACATCTATACCATAAATCAATCAACCCAATGAAACTGTCATGGGCAGTGGTTATATGCCTCCCCCTCAATAAATACAATTCCCTATAAATCCCCCCGTAGAAAAAAAGGAAAATTTTATCAAACATTATCGAATTAAATTCGTTAAAATTAAAACCAAGAGAAATTTTTTTTTTCACTGAATACTAGTTTGATTGTGTGTTTGAACTCCGTCCCCCTCCAAAAATGAGGCACTTGCAACACCCATCTAAAGGTACTAAGGACTAATATAACTATTGTGTTTATGAAATAGATAGGTACCACTTTGTCGTATTATTACAGATGTTTAAACATTATACTAAATCAATAAAAGTGCTTCTCTCAACTAATAAGTATTAAATGAACACAACTAACTTATTGGCTACTAACCGAATCATAATCTACATAACAGATTCATTAAACACCACTTTTCTAAGATACTAACATGATTTCATAGTCATCTTAAACTGGTGAACCCTGAAGCTGTTAACTGTGACAAACACTGCAGAACAATTAATATTCCTAAATATTTATGCCCTAAATACTTTTAATTATTTAAATTTATTTAAACCTAAAAAAAGGAATATTCTTTTAATTTTTTTTCTTCCATTTTTCACAATAATTAACTTATCAAATATATATATATATATAAATAATGGATATAAATTTTAACCAAAAAGAAGCTTACAGAATGAAAGTGTAAAAAATTTACGCATTTTATAGAGTACTATAAATTTAAATTAAATATTTTAATCAAAGAAAATTTGTAATGAATATAATATAATATAATGTTTATAATATATATAATATAATGTTTATAATGCACATAATATAATGTTTATAATGCATATAATATAATGTTTAAATGAAAACTAAATGAAAAGAATTTTTTTTTACTGCTTTCTGATATTTCCTCGGACATCAACAGTCAGTGGGTTGTATGTGTCCTGCGGGCCATAGGTTGTGCACCCCTACCCTACAGAATAATTTATGTTACATTACATTTTATTATTTTTGATTGGTTTTATTGGCATTTCTACATAACTTCATAGTAACTCCACACAGTGACTATATCAAGAATAGGCCCCCCATATATATATAGAGAGAGAGAGAGAGAGAGAGAGAGATTTCTCATTTTACGATAGTATTTAGTTTTATTATTCAGTTCACTGTGACATATGAAACAGAGAATTTTCCCATCGGTCAGAATTAGGGGGGCGTATATTTCCTCTGAGGGGGGAGGATGAGTAAGGAATTATTTGGTAGCAGCTTTCACCAAAGAAATGTTCACTTCAATTAGAGACATATTTTTTACATTCAGGCACACAAAAAATAATTTTTTTTTTCAATTGTAAATTAAATGACACAAACATTGAGTGAAAAATTGTGATTGTGCGAAGGGGTATTCTTTGAGAAAAAGTGAGAGGGGCCCGACCCTCCGGGTCCTGCGGTTCCTGGTTTCACAAGTTTCTTTCATTTGCAAAATAAAATGAGCTGTCATTAAAAAAAAAAAAAAATCTAAATAGTAAGAGTTTTTTTATTTCTAATGATCCCTACTAGAGAATATTTGTAAAAGGAATTCTCTTTTAACTATAGATACTCACTTATGTTACATTACAATATTAAAATAAAATTTTCAAGAATCATTTTTTAACTGAAGGGCAATAAAAATGAATTACGATATCATTGCCTGATGAAAAGCTTCAATAATACATAAAAGTAAATAACGGTCAACGAGTACACATAAAAATACCCCCATATTCAAGACTTGCCAGACGTGAAAGAAAAGTGAGGATAAAATAAAAGTGACGTTGCTAACGATAAAATAAATATGTGAAACAAAAACAGAAAAACCACAGCAGCAAAAGGAGAAAAAAGATGAAAAACAGAAGAATAAAAATTTTAAAAAACTACAGTGACCGAGAGTGGCAAATCAGAGCAAAATGCATTTCCAGAAGCTATGGAGAGGAGAAGCTATGGAACTAATGTCATTCACAAGGGAATCAACATTCACATAAATAAAACAAGATTCCAGGGCATCAAGATGAGCTGATGTGACAGGGGAGGAAATAATTTTGGCATTGTTAAAATTGAACTTATGACCAAGATTCCAACAATGTGCAGCAATGGATGATTTCTTGTATAACAGACATATCGATTGTAATTCTTATTAAACACAATGCCATTGGTGAAAAAAGGGATCATTAGCATAGTATGTTTATTGGCATGGACCTCTGTTTGTTTGCACAGATTTAATGGGTACAAAATTCATTTTACGTTACAAATGAATTTCAGAATGAAATGTCCCTAAATTTATTTCGTTGCCATTTCCCATATTTAACTTTACACTGTTCCGAAACTTTCTTTTGCTTGAAAATCTGCACATGAATGTTTTGTTATTTTATTTAGCAGTTGCCATAAATAATTTTCTAACATTTTTGTGGAATTTCTTACATTTGAAAAGAAAATTAAAATGTATGAATATTTATCCTTGCTTCTTTCAGAACGAATACTTAAAGAATGCACTATTTTATTGTGTACTCAAGAGGAACAAGAAACAATAGTTAGTAGAATATGCATGTATAAATTGATCCATTAGTTCAGTCATAGAACATTCTTTTTTTTAAAAAAAAAAATAAAAATGCTTAAATTTTATAAAAAATAGTTTGAAACAGAAATCTAAATTTATATGGTAAGCTTTTTATGACCTTTAAATTCTATTTGATGTTAGTTCAGTTTTTTTTCTATCTTGTTATAAAAAAATTTTAAAGTATATTTTTTTAAGCATAATTTCTTCCTTGTTTACGTCCTTATCTGCAATTCAAATCCGTGTGTTGTTTATTTTATATCAGAATGTAAGAGGAAGGAAAACACTGGGCTCACTTAGCCTTAAGCAACATCCATGAAAGGGATATTACTATCAATATAAGAACAGAGCCGTAATGGCTCATGGGATAGAGCCTTCCAATGAGGTGAACCAGACTCGAATCCCAGCGAAGGCTGGTCGATACCCATTCTGCATCCATTTTGCACCACTGTGCTAACGTGAAATATCCTCAATGTATGGACGGATAACGTGTTAAGAGTGCCCTTGTTGTCAGGCTGACTGTGGGAGGTTTTTGTGGTTTTCCTCTCCATGTAACACAAATGAGGGTTAGTTTCATCAAAGAGTTGGCCACAAAGGCACATTTCTTCCAATACTTGGTCCAGAAGTTCTCTTGCCTTTTGAATTGGGTTCCAAACGATGAAGCTACGGAGTCAAACGCCGGTCATCGAATACCCAAAATTCAGGTCGGCTGCTCGACGACGGTTATATGATAAAATACATTTTATAAAAAAATTTATTATAAATTAGCGATTAAAATAAAAAATAATTTTTTCACTAAAAAACGAAAGAAAATATGAAATATTAAAATTTAAAGTGTTGTAGGGGCATGAGGCGTACATCTGTCCTCAACAGAGAGTTGCGCCAAATTCATGAAAAATAATTATAAATGTATTCCAAAGTAAAATGCTTTCCACTTTTAAATATCTCCATTTTTATTTGCAAATTGCGGGGCTCTTCATTTCCAGAACTTTATATTCATTTCATATAAAAATTTAACTTGATGTCAAATCGTATTATAGAATATAGTTTTTAAAAATTATTTTAAACAAATGAGAAACATATTGAAAGAAAAATGTCTTTAGAAAAAATACTTATCATTGAATCCAAAACCTTTAAGTGGAACTTTACTGGTAACTTGCACAGATAAAACTTAAACTGAATAGAGTGAAGTTATCGAGTTACGTTGTCTTAAAAAACAATGTTTAAAGTTGAAAAAATACATTCAATGTAAAAAATTTTTAAAAAATCAACTTCACACACGGATTTAATTCTTTGCATTATCTAAAGCTCTTCCTACAACCTTGTTGCTCAAAAATGGGTTGCTGTAAAAGTGGCACAAATGCATTTAGTTTTATTTCGCACTGCTATTGAATGCACTTTGTAACAGCTTAAAACTGTTTAAGCCTAACACGCTCAAAACTAAGGGAAATATGGCCAGAATATAAAGAGAGTCTAAGGTAGAAGCCTGGCTGCTTGGGGCGTTGAGTAAAGAGTGTGGTAAAGCTACATTAAAAGAATAAAGCTTTTTATGATCTAATTATTCCCCTCTAAAAGCTTTTTTATTCCTCTTGCTAGTTTGTTGAAAATCACAGCAAAAACTCACTTATTTTCGTAAAATAAAATGTTGAAATATATCTAATATTTTGGCAACCCAATAACCCTATAAACTGAAGCATTCCTTGTTTTATCAGCCTTGCGATAATTAACGATCTGCAAACATAGAGGATGGCTGACTATTGCGTTTCCTTTAACGTTTCTTCAAGAAAGCCCTTTTTGGTGAGTGATAAACAGGACGTGCCTTTCATAATTTCTCCTCCCACTATGTTCTAAAGAAAAATTTTTTACGTTAAGGTTGACGCTCTTTTAAGGTAGGTAAAATAGGGAAGTTGCAAACATGGGTGCAACATTGGCCGATTCATAAAATTCATTGATACAAAATTAAAATCAGTTGTTATAAAAAGTCTGAAAAAAACTATGAATTGGGGTTCTCCAATCCACCACCCTATTTGCCCCCAATCAGATTTCTATAATTTCTGACCGCTACATATTCAGCGTGACACAAAATTTGAAAATATAGATGACATTCAAAATGCTTTTTTCAGTATTTTACTCAAGAAACGATCGGTTTCAATGAAAAAAAAAAGGCTTCTGATGAAAGCTTCAGTTTTTCAAAATTATTTAACACACAAAAATAATTAATGAAATTAATTTTTCTTAATTTCTATTAAATTCGTTGTCTATTAAATTCGTTCATTTCTATTAAATTCGTAAATACATAACACACACACTTCTATCAATCTTAGCTCTCCCCCCCCCACTCTCAAAATTAAGTATACTGAATGAATCTTGCTCTAAAGAGAAATGTATTCATTTCATGTACAGAGCACACAAAAAAATAATAAATAAATAAACGGACCACAATGCATAACTTTTGATCTAATGATTGGATCTTCGAGTTCTAGGACTCAATCTTAATGGATCTAGGGGGTGACCTCAAATATGTTAATCAGTGCAGACGATATCTCAAGTTATGAAATCAACCACAAAAATGTACTTTTTTTAATAAACATACCTTTTTTCGGTGGATTTGGATTTCTGAACCCCAAAATATAGAGGGTAACTACAATCTGATAAATATGGTTCCCATTATTTCATCAGGAAAGCTATCCAATGCTTGGACCCCTAAATTTTTCACCATATCTCAAGAATTTTTAAAAAGTATTGAAAAACTTTTGCACATAATTGTAAAATTCATTTATGTAAAGATTGCAAAAATAAATTATAATAAATAATCATTTCAGATCGTTTCATTTAATAATAGTCGAAAAACTTTTGAATTGCAAGGTATGATTTCTTTTACGTCATTTTAAGGAATGAAATTTTAAATGGCAAAATACAAAAACTGAGCGTAATGGATCGAGTCATTCCTGAGGAAATCGAATTTTGAAACAGTCATATTTGACTTTGCAGGAATTATTTGACTGATTTTTTTAATGTAATTAATATAAAATAATAAATATTTTCTTAAAGTCATATCTTGCAAGGAATATATTTTTGTATAAACAAATAATATAGTTGTGTACAAAAGTTTTAAAATTCGATTTGAAGTTATCGAGACAGGGCGGAATATGCCACACCAAAAAGTAAAATTAACATTAAGGGGTCCAAACATTGGATCCCTTTCCTGAACAAACTATTGGAACCCTATTTCATTGAAAAAAAGGTTATGTTTATTTGTGACTGATTTCGTAACTTAGAATATCTTAAACATTTATCAATTAGCCTATTTGCGATCACCCCCTCAAATTGTAATATTGAGTTCAGATCCGATCATCCCGCATTCTGTAAGTATTTATATCTTAGTAATTATTACAGAACTTAATCATTTCTTTATTTCCCTCTGTAGAATGAAGTAAATTATATAATTAGTTTGTACCTCATTTTGATGAATATATAAAAACTGTAGATATTAACTTATTTTCAAAATTTTAAATAACAATTATTTTACTCCCTTCATATTCATTAACCTTCATGGTGGGGGGTGGCAATAAATATTTTTGTTTACACTTAAACATGACGGGCCTTGCATAAAGAGCAAAAAGTTGTTCTTCTCGCATCATTTGTATTCATTTAGTTGTATTTGCAATACTTTGTTTTGATAATGTAAAGACATTTAGCGAGGAAAAGACAGTATTTAGTTTACATGTTCCAAGTTTTTGCTGTATCACTATCGATATTCACATTTGTTTAACTTTATATGACTCACTTGTTTTATAACTATTTCATATAAAAAGAATCACTCGCTTACGAGTTACAATGAAATAGGCATCACTATTTATATGCCATATTAAATTGAATAGCTTGAAGAAAGTTATCTCACAAAGTAAGGATGGCAGGCATACCGAATATATACACAGGAAATAAAGCGTAACAGCTTTAAAATTACAAAATAATAAAATAATTCGGATGATTTAAACTTACTTTTTCAAGTGCTGGCCATTCAATTTGCGTTAGAATAACAGCAGACTTTCCGAAAATCTTCGGCACAAGCAAATTACAAAACAACTTTGTTTTTGTTTTTGAGTTGGCGACTCATATTCAACCAACACCCTCTGCCGCTCTCTCTCTCTTTCTGTAGGCGCCAAGCAGTGACACCACTGCTTACGCGAAAAGGAGTGACATCATCACTGTGACGTTCATTGGATCATTCGATTTGAACAGTGGGAGGGAACAATGAATCTTCTCTTCATTTTATTATGGTAGCAATTTCTTTGCCTCCTAAAGAGGAACATCATATTTGATTTAGAAACATTTTATCGAACTATAGTTATACATTTTAAATTAATTTCAGTGAAGGAGGAGGGGGCACTGACGTCAAAAAGAACCTCGCGGCGTGAGGGAGGGGGAGGGGGGAAGGTCCAGGAAAATAATAATAGACCTTGACTAAACTTTTAATATAATCACTCACTCATTATTAAGATAAATTTAATTTTAATAGGTAAGTGCTCAGTACCATTTCTAAATTCCACCTTTTCGTCGACATGACGATTTTTTAAAATCTTAAATCAAAATAAATGAATGATTATAAATGTCCGAATAAGCGTCTTTGTTTATTATTAGAATTTTTTGTGGATCTTCAAAGCCAAACGTTTGGAAGTTGTAAAGATCTTGCGGGGAGCAGTGCACCTAAATCTATGTAAGACATTGATGGGAGTTGAAAATAAAATACGCGCCTTTTACGGGATATGATAATTAAATGACGATTTCTCTCGAATTAGAACTCATAGTAGACAACATTGACTTCAATGATCTGCTGGGAACCGTGTCTTAACCACTGCGGGACTAGATTTATGCAAAAACGTGCACAAAGAAGGGTGTACGGAGAAAGAGGGTAGCGGGAGAAACGTCTAAGGATACTAAAATCATTAATTATTTATTGTTATGAAATTAAATTTTGAATGAATAAGCAAAACAGTTTAAGAAGATCGATACAGTCAATAATAACGATTCTAATAATGAAAAGGAGAAGATTCTTTATTTTTAAAAATCAAGATTGTTATCATTTTGAAAATACAGTCGAACCTCTATTTAACGAAGTTGCTAAATTCCGATAATAAGTTCGTTATATGGAAAGTTCGTTGGACAGAAAATCGCCTTTTAAAATGCTTAGACACAAAACAGGTTTTAAACTCATAAACACTAGACATAACAGAAAAAAAAGCATTGGATACACCTTTATCTTGTAAACTAGTATCTACTATTCTTTTTTATAAATCTTAACACTAAAAGAAATGTGCATGGAAAACAAGAATAGAGCAAAACATTATCCAGAGTTGCACTATCACGCTACATACATTTTCAACTATAAAAACAGCTAAATTTATGCATAAAATTTTGACTGTATTTATTTTCTGTATACTAACTGTAAAGTAATTTTATATAGGAAAAGTGGAAGTTAAATATCGCCATAAATTTCGTTCAATAGAAAATTCACTTCGCTATTTGAAAGTTATTTTACGAAGAACTTTCCAAAATGTTCTTGGTTCCTAAAAAAATTCGCAAGATAGAAAAATTTGCAAAATGGAAGTTCGTTAAGTAGAAGTCCGACTGTAATAGTATTTTTAAGAATAATTTTGGTTCACATTACAATGACAAAAAAAAAAAAAAAGAATTAAAACAGAGATTGAGATTTTTAATTGCATTGACTTCGCCCCTCCTACAGTCATTATATATTCAGGGGCATCTCACATAACCTGGACCCAAGTAAAAGTTTTGATGGGGGGTCCTTATGCCGCTGCCAAAGCTTAGATGACAGTGTAAATTCAAAAGAATGTCTCCTTGTAGTTGAAAATCCCACTTGGAGGATGTTGAAAATCGAACCACTGAATGCAAGCGATCCAATAGTTTCTGACATTTTTTAAGTTTTCATATATCCAGGTAGAAAAAAGACACTTGAAATTGTCTGCCCAATTTTAAACATTCCATCAAAAAACTGTTTCAGAGACATTTTAATTTATATAAATAATCACGGTGTATTTTTCTCATGGACCATTCAGTGCTGCCAAGTGTTTGTCTTCTGCGGGGTGCGTAGCTTTTTTAAAAAGTGCTTATTTTCAATTTTCGTTTTTTAAAAGCCCTTGAAGGTGCGTTTTTCATTGAGTGTTTTTAAAAAGTGCTTCATTTTCCCTTTTACAAAATGAGATTTTTCCTTTACTATGTTGATTTTCGCTTCGAATTATGCAAAAAGACACATTATTCTACACAATTTAACCCCAATCTATTTTGGCGTATTGTCAGTGCGTAGCGTATGAAAACGACATTCGTAATATATGATTCAAAATTTCATGATTTTTGACAGTGGTCAAAAAGAATGCCGAATGATTTTTCTCTCTTTTGGTATGGCGGTTAAAACAAGATAAATCCGTCAATTGTCTGTTAAATATTACTTTACCAATTATTTTCTATAATGAATTAATTTTAAGTGTGAAATGACTTGACTTACCTTGAGCCGGTTCTTTCGAAAAATATTTTTATTAATAACATAGACGGCAGGAAACACATAAGAAACAGGAAAGAATATGTAGGGACAAGAATTCAGGCGTCTGGTGACATTCATCGGCACCACCAGCGGAATATTTCGTATTTATCATTTTACATTAAAACATTGTCAAAGACTTTCCAGCCCTGCCGAATTATGATAATTTTGTAAAGTGCTTAAAAATATTTTTTGAGTGCTTGAAAACTGCATAAAAGGTGCTCATTTTTTGTTGAATAATTTGGCTACGCACCCTATTCTGGGACTCTTGATACTTCTTTTTGTAGATTTGGAAGTTTCTGTTATTTCAGTAGTGTTGAATGATACCAGTTTTGAAATGGAGTTTGAAGATGATACCGGAGTGTCAGACTCTGTCGAAAGGTCTTGAAATATCAAGCAAGAATTATTATTGGCTGCGCATTCTCTGCTGGGCCCCCTTTTTGCATCGATGACAGCCTTCTGTGGAAGACCAGTTTTTGAATAGGACTTGTATCACAGCTGTGCCTGCAATGAGTATTCGGCTGGTCGCGTAATCCGAGCTTTAATTCGTCCCTAAAGTGTTCTATGGAATTTCGATCCGGGCTATGAGAAGGCCAGTCCAGTTTTTGGGAACACTCATCATTTCGTGAAGCAAGCTTGGATGTGTGTGAATGGAGGGAATTTTGTCGTCATAAGGGTCGAAGCATGGTCAACATACATCTCAGAGTTGTTTCCAACCACAACCCCCCAAACATCACCCCATTATGCTTCCAACACTGTCCAGATCTTAAGAAGCTTGTTTGGGTTTTAACTACCCAGATAGCAAAATGAGGTTTATTATTCAGCAAAAACCTTTCAATGTAAACCTAAAAAGGTTTGTGATGCGGTTTATGTGTAAACCTTCTAACCTTAAAACGAGATATTTGACAATCTGGCCTCATCCAAAACCTTGGAAAACAACTTTCTATATTAAAACCTTAAATCGAGATTGACTTAGGATTTCCAAGCGAGATAAAATCCTTTCATAAAGCTAGTCTCAAAGGGAAAATAATCTTAACCCTTTGTAACTCAACAACTCTGATTTAAGAAATATTTACGCCGGTGTTAGAATGCATCCTATTAAGCGTGTAAAAAATAATGAAAAAATTAAGATCTTAAAATTAAAAATTTATTGATAAAAAGTATTTGTTGAACATCTCCAATATCGTGAAAAATATCACAAAAATTCAAATATATTTAAAACTTCATGTGAAAAATTTTGAAATGGTTGTTTTTATGGTAACAAAGTCTCACACCACATTTTGCAATCCCTCCTTATATAATCAAGGGGATTGTTGTAAAAAAATTGTACATCCTGCAATTATGTTGTGGAACAATTCTTGCTAAACGCATTATAATATTAGTAGCTGCACCAAGACTTGGTTCCCCCGAGTTTGCAATATTTTCTTTACCTGAATTTGGTTCGATTTTATAGGTAAATCCAGCTCATTATAGGATTGAATTTTCATGTATGTTGCAGGTATGCAACGCGGTGATACAAAGGGTTAAATCTAGGTCATTATGAGATTTCTTTTCGCAAAGTCTTGTGTGCTCAGCTATAAAATCCACCGTGCCGTGATATTTTAATGGACAATGCCATTATTGATCCCTATTGCCAGTGTGACGTCAGCTGACACTTTTTAAAAAAGCTTTAAAAAATACCGTTTGAAACTACAATATTTTTTCTTCATTGATAAAAGGTTTTCAGTACAAACATTTTAGTGACAATGAAAAGAAAGGTTGCCTGGGTTGTTACTCATTTTGGAATTTCCTCTTCTAATATTTTGATTGAGATCTTTATTTTGTGTCATTTTCTCCTGTTCCTTACTTCAACACGATGATCTGGTTTGTCATTTGTAAATGCTCTGACTGGTTCATTCGTTTCTAACTCGTCATTTTCGGCTTGTCGTTGAATAACAGCTTCAAATCTTTCATTCATTGATTGTTGTTGGGATGAAATTGTGGCGTAACTATTAAACATCCATTCACTCGCTAACTTGATTCAATCTTGAGATACCTTTTGATACACGAAGGTTTGGCATTGTCTAAGGTTCTTCCTCCACAAAATCAAACGTCAGAGAACTAGTTGCAGACACTGTTTACAGCTCAGGATTAAATTAACGGAGTTCCTGATAGGATGTCGATACTGATTAATTTGTATACCATAAACAGTTCCATGCGAATATTCAGGCATAAAATTACAGTTTTGAAAGCACTGATCACTAAGTATGTAACTTCATGAATCAATTAAAAATTCACTTCGAAATGGAAACTCCCCTAAAAACGGTAATTTTTGCACATAGCCCATTCGAAGAACTCAATCGGGTCTGGTAAAGCACCCTTCATTAACATGCAGTCCTTACAAAATAACACAAATTTATTAAATGACGTTTCTAAGATCTTTTAGGAACCACGATACGATATTGTTTTGTATAATTAATGTGTTATAACAATTAAAGTGTTTAATTTTGCCGTCACTTAGAAATGCACGAGTCATTTGTTTATGAAATCGTTTTTAAAACTTTATTGTATGAAAAAGGATAATTTTAATATCACTTTCCAGAAAAAAAACTCTCGAATTGAAATTCATGTATTTATTATTCTTTAACGTTAATTATAATAAAGAATTCTTAATATATTATTTTTTCAAGGCTGTGTATTTTTGACTAAAATTAACTTCTGTTAAAATAAGTCGATTAGTTAGCGTTTTTCGGCAAATTTGTAAATATATATANTATTGCGCATAAGCTGCAAGTAAACAGAACTCATTAGATAGGTTCAAAATGAAGATAAAACAAAGGAAAATTACACACCTTACAAATTACCCCCTTTTTTACCTATGGGGAAAAAAGGGGGGGGGAGAAAATAATAATAAAAAAAATAGCAAACAACTGAGAAGGAAAAAAAAGGATAATTTTTTTTAAAAAAATCCGAAAAGTAAAGGATATAATCTTTTCATCAGCCCACGCGATTATATCTGCGAAAAAGAGTGCTTTCTGATATTGTATCAATATAGCCAAAGCAAAATTTATTGAAAATAAAATTGATACAATATCAGAAAGCACTCTTTTCTGCGGATATAATCGTGTGGGCTGATGAAAAGATTATATCCTTTATTTTCCGGATTTTTTAAAAAAAAATTATCCTTTTTTTTCTTCTTCTCAGTTGTTTGCTATTTTTTTTTATTATTATTTTCTCCCCCCCCCCTTTTTTCATATGCCTGTAATTTTCCTTTGTTTTATCTTCATTTTGAACCTATCTAATGAGTTCTGTTTACTTGCATCTTATGCACAATAAATGAAACTTATTGTTTTTCTTAACTTTCTTCGTGTTTTTTTGTATTTATTTATTTTGTTGTATATATATAGTTATTTTTTTAGTTTGAAAAAAAAATGAATACATTTACTTAAACATATGAACACTTTACTTAAACATTAAAAACATACTTTTATAAACGTAAGAAAATAATACTTTTAAGAAACTGAATCAGCTTCCATGATAGATAAGAAAGTAATAAGAGTCACTTTTTAAGATTTTTCTGTGATATGCTTACCTGATAATGTTCCTTCATTGGCTATTCCTGACTGCTTAGTGATCTTTTTAATATTTAAAAACATTATTGACAAACCAAGCCCAAAAATTTCAATTATCATTGGGCGATTTTGAGAAAATGGCAAAATTCAAAAGTTTAACTTCTTTGACTAGATTTAGTAAAATTTACATTTCAAAGTTTAAAATATAATAATATTTTTTCGAAAATTTCAAGTATTTTAACATATTTTAAAAACATTATTTTTATATACAAATCAGGAAACTTTTTCGAATTGCGAATTTGTTATTTTTCCGAATGTCACTTTTATTTTATTTTTTGATGAGGAAAAACCTTTAACATTTAAAATTACGAAAGGGTGTAGATACGAAAGGGGGTTGATAATTAGTTCAAGAACTTTTTAATTTCACTGAAATGAATATATTCATCACTTCTGGTAATGATTTTCCATTATTGTAGAAACATTTATCTATGTTGCTTTCATTTTATTTTATAAACGTAGCTTGATGTCGATGGGAAGAAGAAATATAATGAAACAAATGCTAATAAAAGTGGACATATAAAAGACACAAGAGACACGTTTACAATTTGAATTTTTATTTAATATAAAGTTGTTCTCTATACCTTTAGCTTACGGCTGGTACAACATGTGGACCACATGTAATGGTACGAATGGTACACCGTAAACAAAGTGTAAATACATTATTTTTAGTTCATTTCATTACGATATTAACAAATTGTTTCTGCATAAAATTACAATAATTGTAAATTATATTAAAACCTGATTTTTTTTAATCATTATTTTCTTAAATATTGACTTTTAAGAAAAAAATACAATAACGAATGAAAAGTAACCACGTTGTAGACAAGCAGAACTTCCCAGCTTATTTATTTATTAATTAAAAAAAAAAAGATTATTTGAAAAAACGTTAATGTGCACATTGCTTAAGTGAACTGCATTTCAACAGATTTAATTAACTAGATTATTGTTCACTTTAACGGCCTACATCGTATGTGCGAGAAAATGGATGAAACAGAAAGTAAGAACTATAAGTTAATACTTAACCGTTGTATGCGTGGAATGATTGACTGACAATATATGAATGTATGCAAAATTTTAGATCATTTATTCATGTTTTTACAAACTGATTTAGTCTACAGAATGCAACAAAAAAGTTTGAAAACTCCCAAATATCTCGAGAAATGTACTATATCGGATCAAAAAAGTGAAAGAAAAAAAATGCAGTCAATATTTTAACATTTTTTGAAAACTTTTAAATGATATCAAACTGGATCTTCAACGCCCACTCCCTTGAGGCAACTTTGAAATGTTAAATCCTACCTTTTTTTTAATTGCAAATTCGGATTCTCTAGAAGAATTGATGTGTATTTTTGGTGCAAGAGCCATGTTTTAGTTATAGCGCAACTCTAGACGAAAGTAACTCTATTTGACATACAGGGGTGATTGTGAGCCCAACTCAAAAATCCTGAAAATTTCCCGAGTAAAATGACGCATTTCAAACTATTAATGTCTTCATATATTTAAATCATTGATATTTTCAAAACTTGAAATTCTAAACTATGCAGCGTCATTTAAATGAAAAATTATGTACAAGATGCATAAATTATAGTGTTCTAATATTTCTAAATAAAATATACAAGAATTTTTAAACATGACTTCTATTTGAAACTTCTAGACCTTAGATTTCCGGATCACGGTTAGCGAAAAATCCGGTAATCCGGATTTTTTCCGGAGCACAATCTACTCTGCCTATAGGTTTAGTTAGAGATTTTGCTTCACAAATGCTACCGAAACATTTGAAATAGAATACAAATAGCTGAAAATGGCGTTATCTACACATTGAAAAACAAATAAATAATACGATATTTTTTTTTTCGAATTTTTTTTTTGTACATATCGATACAAAATTTTGTAACATATGTCTATTTATATGTTCTTAATCTTAAAAAGCTTTATAACATCTGTAAATCTTTGAAGCAAAATGTCTGTTCACATTTAAGATGTCACCCCATCTCGGAAGATCCGTGAAGCTTTCAAAAAAATATCCTTTTTTGATCCGATATATGTATATTTTTCACCCTCTGTAACTATCAGTTACTTTTATGTATGCTGTCTGTGCGGCGGTGATAATATTTATAAGATATAAATAGTAAAGAATATACTGTAAAAATTCTCCTTCAACCACGGCTTGCATGAAAATAACCCCCGTTTAACTATGGTTCAAAACAGAGGTGAAAATGGATAGGAATGGAGGGCATTTCAATTTATGATTCAGTGTTTATATTCAGTGTTTCCCAACCTTTTTTGTACCATGCCCCACCTAAGCCTTTCTAAAATTCTTATGCCCCCCCCTATGTAACATATACATAATTTTTAATATTAAAAAAATCGAATTGTTCACTTAAGAAACTTAGGAAATTGTTAGCGAAACAAAGTAAGTAAATTTTCAGAACATATAATGAACTAAAATTAAAATTCGAAATAATTTTAATAAATATTTTTCTATAATAATTTAATATTTTAATTAAGTGAGATTCTTGCCCTTGATGCTTGCTGCACGTAGATTTTATCTTAGGTTCCAATTTGGTTAGCCTCAGTCTCAAGTCTCCCCGTTGTGTTATATCTAGACGATTTTTTTTTACCAATAAAATCATTTACAGCACTAAATCCACATTCAGCTAAATATGAAGATGGAATCGGTAACAATAGTTTTCTTGCACATTTGATTGAATTTGGGTATTTGTTTTCTGTTTCCTCACGAAGCCATGCCATCACTCCTTTCATATTAAATAAAGTTTTAACTGACTCATCATTTTGCATTTCTGCAAGTTCTTCTTGATATATTTGATATATCAGACAAATCCACTAACATGGACTGCAACATCCATGTTGGAAAATAAATTTGTTTTAAATCAGAATATCTTTCTTTTAAATCAGCCGATAGAATTTTCAGATGATAGACAATAACAAGTAAAGCGGTATCATTTACTTCACATTTTTGGAGCCAATGAAACTGTTCAAAGTTTTTGTTGTTAATATATTTCTGACATAACTCAATAAGGGTAATGAAGCCAAATATCTTCGCTTTTGCATCAACAAGAGTTTTATTTGTTCCTTGAAGTTTCTTATTTAATATATTCAGTTTTTCAAAGATATTGGCTAAATAACTCACAAATGCTTTACCATCGACTGTAAACAGATACTTCATTTCAGGTTTGTCGCTTAAAAAATCCCTAAGTCACATAATATTTATTGACCGCAATTATTTAAGAATTTGCTTTTTTCTTTCGATTTTGTCACCGAAATCTCGCATTGCATTTAAATGGCCCAGAGCAAAAGGTTTAAACTCATGTCGAGTCCATTTTTGAATTGCCCCCCTTTGCAATTAAATTGCCCCACGTTGGGAAACACTGATTTAGAGCATTATCATTGGGGGGTTGTCTTAGCGATACTTTGTCGGGGCAACTCGAATAACGTTAGTGCTAGGGGCTTTGCAAAATCTCTCTAGAAAAAAAAGCATTGCTCCCGATTACTTTTAATCCCCCAAGTCGATACATTTTACGCTGACAATACTGTCTGTCTGCTATCCGGAATAGCCTGGTGGGCCCATGTCCAAGAGTTTGTGGGTTCGATCGAAGACTCCCCGATTAGTAAATGTTGACTGGTGCACGTTAAATCTGTCGAGTCACAAAGTCCTTCATGTCCCCATAACAAATCAGTTCCTCTGGGGATTCAGGAGTATCTTCTGAATTGGGTTCAAGGAGTGGGTAGTCTCAGATTTGGGTGTCGGCTGCTCAACGACGATTATATATACTGTCTGTCTAAAGAACTAAGTCTCGCTATTAATCTCGATACTATCATTAGATCGAGTTTGTAACCACTGAAGGTGAAGTATTTACATCAAATCATATAATATTCATTTCCAAGTTTGTAAACGTTTTTGTGACACTACTGTATTGCCCTAAGAAAGATATTTTTTTCAATCCTGTGTCCATTTAACGTTTAAATAGGCGCACATTAAAGTGCGCAGGTATAACTTAGTGATTTCATTGGAATGGATGTCTCCAAACAATAGATGGAAGGGCCCCCCCCCCCTATAATGCTCAATTATTATGCATTTCCACTCTAAGGACATCGGAGTCATGATTCTCTTTTATGCTGATTTATTTACCTTTTTTTTTCACTCGCTATTTCTCTCCCCGATAAAAATGATAATAATAAAACGTTTATAAAGTGCACTATCCATAGGTGTAAAACTTCATAATAATAATTATGAATTTGTATTAACTACATAATAATAATGATTCATTTGCGTTTTAAGAAATGTCACAATAATTCAACGGTATAGAGTAACTATGCATTTGTGCTAACATTATCAATAATAATTTTCTGTCCTGAAAGGGTTTTTCTGTAGGATGGCGATAAAATCTCTTCGTTAAGATGGAACATTGTCACATTCACTTGTTCTCATGTTTCGATCCGCCAATTGAATTTACGGAAACACCGTCAATGGAATTTGCCCTGATAAGATAGAATGCTCTCTCGACAATGCTTTTAAAAAGTTACCGACATCTACGGTTCCATATTTTAAACACCTTGGATACAATTTCACTCTAATATTCCAAAATAAGGAGACCGTTGTATTTATTCTGTCTTAAACTAGATGAATTCGGTATCCATAAATACCGAAAAATCACACACAAAACTGAAAACCAAATCCATTCATAATTTTTCAATATTATCTTTTTTTTATAATTATTAATTATTTTCCTTCCCGGAAACTTTATATTATTATACTAAGCGAGATGTTCAGTACGTAAAAAATAATAATAATAAAATCAAAATTATGTGTATTCATTGAAACGATTACGATGCTGAAAATCATGCTATGGGTCAAATGGTCATCAAGAAAATAAAGCATTTGTTTTTTCATTAGCAGTTATTGTTGTTTATTGAATTTCTTTACCGATACATTATTTAGGTCCGATTATTTAGGTGTATCGAACTGCGTCAATAGACAAAAGTTATCTGATGCTTCCTAGAATACCCGAAAATGACATGAAGTAAACGATCATTTTATTTTATAAATAAAAAACACATTCTAAAATGTATAGTTTGACTAAAGTAAGAACTCCCCTAGTTATTCTTCTGGACTCGTGGCGGTGACTATGGTAACGAGTTCTAACTATTTCAAGTAAGGGTGTGGGTTTATTTGGCTTGGGTCGGCGAGAGAAAGTGTATTGCGTTATGAAGAGAAGCTACCCTTCCTGAAATGCGCTGTTTCCATAGCAGACTTTGTGGCGGGGAGAGTTCTTACTGTAGACAAACTATATGCTACTCATTTCAATGATCATCGAAACAGGATTTTTTTAAATGAAGATCAAGGACCGAAAAGTGCCGCAATGACGTTCCGGTACTTATGTACTTAGTCGGAACACCGCTCCAAGACAAGGACACGTTTTTATTTTATTCCTAAATCTTTATAAATAAAAAGAAAGTCTCCTCAAAGAAAGTCGGCTTAAGTAATATTTTCTTCTCTTAAATAGTTTAAATGCATCCATTCAACTTGAAAGAAAAAAATGTTTGTTTTCTGTTGCAAGAAATTTTAAGAAATGGTAGATATTTTCGTATTTCTGATTGGGTCACCGAGATACAGTTTTTTTAATGACACTGAAATGTACAAATTTAAGAACGCCATATATAAGAGCAGCCTGGAAATGCTTTTTCATGAATACATACATTCACTGTGCTCTAAAATACAAATATACGTTGAATACATACGCACATTATATAGGTACACATATGCACTGGGTGATATCGGTATTTAAATATAATCTCCCTATAAAATGTGCTAGATTTTATTTATTTGCTATTTGAGTATATCTAAGTTGTATGTTAGATTTTAATTTATTTGTTACTTGAGTATATGTAAGCTGTAAGTTAGAGTTTGTATCATGGGTTGCTACGTTGATATTATAGAACAATTTTTTTGTGTCAAAATAAAGTGTTTCTTGTTTTATTTTTACTGCAATACTTATTTTTAAGTAGAGAACGACAGAATATTGCACTTTCTGGTAGAGTCTCTTCCTGATGGGTTGTTGAAACGTAACATTTGTTCACGTTTGCAACAGTTTTTTCGCTGCTGTTTCGAGTAAGCTAAGCCCATCTAATATCAATTCTCTTTAGTAACACATTCCAAATTCTTTAGCAAAGAATTCAATTCCTTCATTATATATTTACACAGAGACTTAACACCTAAACAGCACAAAGCCATGAGGAAAATAAATAAACTAATAAGGCATCGAAGTTTGCCGGGTACACAAAACAAAACTATATCACAATAAAATACACAAACAAATAATAAATCTAAGTTAAGTAAAAGAAGTAGAATAGGAAGAATTAAATTTCAACGAATTCGATGTGCGATACGGCCTTGTGTTAAATACGACACGGCTTAGTGTTAAAAAAAAAGCTCAATGTGCAGTTTGTGAAACGTTCATTAACATTATAACTTATGCAAGGAAACTTAGCGGACACCATTTTGTTGATAAAGATTAGTTGACGTCATAGAGGTCACGTGTGTCTTGAAATACCCAATTATGCGTCTCTACTAGTTTAGTTATAAGTCATGCAAAGCAATGAGAGAAGCATCCCAAGCATGCTGGATAGGATTAGGGCCGGCTTATGCATGTCGCGGCCCCTAGGCAATGCTCGTCTCGCCCCCCCCTACCGTCTTCTAACTTCCTAATATATTTTTTCGCTAACACAACACTTTATTCATAATTACGCTGTTTTTTACTACATAGGTATATTATCACATTATTCAATAAAAATATTGAATCAAACGAAAAGAATATAAGTAATTAATATATGCATTAAAAAAATCATACAATAAGCTTAAATATTAACTCTTCTAACTTTTTTTGTTACAAAATCGTTCAAGACATCCTGAAAGTTAACCTTTTCCAATACATCATTTTCAATTGCCATTATGGCCAATGAATTTAAGCGGTTTTGAGACATAGTTGAACGAAGACAGTTTTGAATTAATTTCAATTTGGAAAAGTTTCGTTCACCAGTGGCGTTTGTAATCATAAGTAATGTAATCATAATAAAACTTACGTATAGTAATTTTAACTTCAGTTTACACTACACGGATTTTTATTCGTCGTTTCACCGATTTTCTCGAAGCCCGAAGCACTTCTGCAGTCTTTATAAATAAATAACCAATACTTAGCTCTAAATTCGTAAGTTTTGAAACACAAACTGTGAAACTCTCTTTTCATTCACAGCCGTAAAACTCGAAAGCAAATTGCACGAAGTGAAAATTCAACGATTACATTAAAAATGTTTCAAAAATGTTGTCTATGACACAATACAACGTATGTATTTAGCGGATCGGGGAATTCCCCAGTCATGCGACGAAAGAACCAGTACTGCCAACCTTATTTTTACATACTCTTTGGTAGCTTGGCCATAGAATATACATACCTATGGTAGGTACCAGAACAGTAAGTGTGCATTCACAACGTAGAATTTTGCGCGTTTTTCAAGCGTGTTGTGTTAAAAAAGCTGCTCTTGCTGTATAGTCATCTGATTAGTCGGCGTTAAAATTACCGNTACAAGGCTACGGAATTAGGTCGGCTGTTCAACGACGGTTATAAAATTAAATATGGGGCTAAAAGTCTTTTTGTCAAAGGATTTTGATCGACATTAAATGTTAAATATTTAGGAAATTCTCTGAAATTAAAAATATTTTTATTGGAAAGTATCAAAAAGTTAGTAAAGAGAGTTATAATTATAATTATTAAAAACTCTGCATTATTCTTTAAATTACGATATTATAATTAAAATTTGGTTTTTGCCGAAATCATCGTAAATATAATAGTAGAAAAGAAAAAGCTACTTTTAATTACTGATTTATTTTAGTATTTATCTTGAATGTATTCATGAATATAAAGTTTTTTTTATTTATTTCGAATCCTCTGTTGCTCAACTTGAAAGTATAATGAAAGAAAAAGTGTCTAGTGAATGAATGCAGAAACGTGTATGAATTGTTATCACACAGACGTCAAGTCGTTTAAAAAGAGTTGGTATGTGGAATTTTTTTTTTTCTTATTTCCCCCATTTTTTTTAATGTTGAATATAATATAACAACCGAAGGAGATTTCTCGCGCTTTTCGAGTTATGCAAAAGAGCTGGAAACCTTGGCCCTCCTATTATCCCTAACTAAGGTGGTCTATGAGTTTTCAAACGAAGTTATTAAAAAAATGAAAAACAGTGGGAGGTTAAAATTGTTTAACGCTCGTCACCTACTTTGTTTTTATTATTAGCGGTTCCCTTTCATATTTCACTCCCCCAGTTATAAAAAGAGTTCCTCGAAAGACCTCGATGTCTTCTTTTCGAGCCCTCGAGGAAAGGTTAAATGTTGGATGCTTTTTTTAATTCTGCCATAACTTGAAAAAAAAATTAGTAAAATTTTTAATTAAAAAAATAATCGTTGATGTTGATTGATTTTGCGCCTTTTTGAAATAATGCGCCCATGGCATTCGCCATACTTGCCATACCCTAGATACGCCACTGTTTCGCTATATCTCGAGAAAACTTCAAGCGAATTTAAAAATTCTTGCACACAATTATAAAATTTATTTATCTAAAGACCACGCAAAGAAATAATTTCCACCGGCACTATGAGAATGCGGTCCTATACTTTCGCACGCACATAGCCACCCAGATATGCTGAGATCATTTCTATCTGATTTTGTTGTCCTTTGGTTGAAGGAGAACATTGAAGATTACCCTCATATTGCAGCTTTACTTACTTATTTGACATTCAAAATGATTATTTTTTGGAAGAGTCATTTTTATGATGGCATTCAAGAATGTTATCACTTTTAACAATTATTTCTGTTGATGAGTGACATGTCTAAAAAGTAACTTAACAGGATTTTTTTCCTTTCTGGAAACTACAAATAAAAATTATTTTCCTCGTCATGCAGAGGGTAGAAAAGGGAAGGAACTGAAGAAGGAAACAAATAGCGTTACACTTATTGAACCCAAAGATGCATTCCTATTGTTTTGTTACTTTTATCGGTTACTAGGCAAGATAAAAGAATCGTTCAGTGTGAGATTTCTTTGTGTAGCGGTGGCAACAGCAAATCGCCTTCTTAAAATCGGAGGAACAAAGCAATTGTTTTTATGAGAGAATTATTATGTAAAGCTCACTTTCTTACTTATAGGATAAAGATCAAATTTGGGAGCATCCTTTACACTAAATATTGATGATTAGTGCATGCGTACACAAGAATAATCTTTAAAGTAGAACTCTTCATAGATTTCTTTTCTTCGACGAAAGAAATAATTAAGGTTTTCTCTAAACGCACCGCCAAGTCTTCTTTTAATATTTGCCCAATTAAAGTAATGAATCGAATCGTTTCGCATATATATACAACGCATACACTTTTCCACTAATTTACTTAATTGTTATTTAATCCATTTGTATTAACAATTTCAAATGCAATTTTTAGGGTCAGTAAAATGATTTAAATTGTGAGATCGAAATAAATCGACTGTATATTTTTTTTTAATATTGAAAGAAAAAGATTCCAATTTGTTCGAGAGCTATCGATATTTTAAGTGCTTCTTTTGTAATAGTTTTCACTTATTCTGTTTTAAATAACAATCATCCATTTTTTAAAAAAAAAATTTTTTTTCCATCTAATGATTTTTCTAAAATTTATTGTTAAAATCATTTTAAAAGCTCAAGCTTGAATGTCAAGTAACAACAACTGTAACAAAAGCAACGAGAAAATAAATAAATATAGTTAAAACAATAAGAAATACGACCTTATAGCGTGATTTAAAAAAAAAAATTGAAGGGAGATAAAATGCGTTTGAATTGTTTTATCAAGTTATATATAACATATTTTATTTATATATTTTCTTAACGAAAATTATAATTTTTTATCGAATTTTAGGGAAAATGAAATGAATGAAAAGCAACTAGGCGGAGGGGAGGAAAATTGGAGTGACTCAAAAATTGATAGATATCTTTTAGGATAATTAAAAGTTTGCAATAACTAAATTATTAATTATTTTATTAAATTTCGAAAAAAAACATCCGTTCATTAACTTTTAAAACTATTTACGAAATTTTAACACGAAATCAAATCAGAGTTAGTTATTTTATTTGTAGATAAATTTCAAAGAAAGGTATTATGATGAAGGAATTTACAAATCCAAGCACCTAGATCCTTTATGGGTTCCTTTCTGGGAAATCATACAATAAAAAAAGAAGAATAGAATGTCTTTTAATTATTTGTAAATGAAAACAAAAATTCTTATCACGAAACTAAAATTCAAGTAAAAACTATTATTGATTTAAACCAAATCTTCAAGAAATAAAATAAAGAAACAGTTGATAACGAAAATAAAAATTCAATTGGTGATTTCGGAAAATGTAGGCCTCAAATGCTCTCCTAGAAACTAAATAATAATAATAATCAAAATTAATGATTCGTAATTAGTATTAAAAAATTAAATCCTTTCTTAAAGTTTGAAACAAACTATAAAGACAATTATGCGGGTACTGAGACACCCAGAGTTTTCATAGGAATATAATTTTTTTCTAAATTTTTTTTTGCTATTTTTATACACTTTTTTGTTTTAATTTACTAACTACGGTTAACATAAAATAAATATCCTCTTTAGACTCCTAAACTGACCGATGGAATTTGGCATGCTTGATAGTTCGAAGTAAGTCATTCTAACAAAGAATATTATACTTTCTATTAAAAAATATATATATTCTTCGTTTCTACTTCGAACCGTTCGACCGAAATGCACCTGCCCATTTTAATTATAGCATACGAATTTTTTTTTAAAATCTAAATAAACAAATCATATAAAATTATCTGAAATATTATAATTTTTTTTTGTTGATAAATTTTGACTATCAGGAATTGTCCGCGGGGAATAGCATCATGCTGAATGCAGGTTACCTCTATACTTATGTTACGCTTTGAAAGCATAAACATTGTAAGTTCGTAGTGTGGCCGGTGCTTCTTGAAAAAGATACAGGAAAATTCAGGAATCATATAATTTTATTAAAGTTAGGGACAGAAGCCCACAAATGAGAACATTGCATGTTGGTGGATAGATAGAGAAGAGCACATTTGACCTTGAAACGAGGGTTTTTATATCTTTCTGAACAATATATTTAAACATTAATAGGTCTTAGTAACGTGGGACTGATCAATTTCCCAAGCTACTAAAGACACATCATCACATTTTCTGAGTTAATTAGATCAATATTATTACTTTCTTTGTGGGAAAGGTTTTAAATGATCACATGTTAGATAAATGCTCTATTTATGGGTTATATTTAATATATAATATTTTTAACATTATACGATATATATATATATATATATATATATATATATAATACNAAAATACTTTTATATATATATATATATACATATATATATATATATAATTACAAAAAGTACTATAAGAAATGCATTTTGAAAACATTACAATAATGAATAAAATATTTTTGCGATACAAATTTGTTCAATTGTATTTGTAAGATACTCTTTGCTTTTAGGAGGTATGTTAACAGAACGTAAATGGGTTGTTTGTACTAATGCTTTAAAAACTTTATTTTTAGTGATAAGAAAAATTTAAATAACAGTAACAATTCAACAAATTTTTCTAAAACTGATCAAGAAGTTAAGCAACTTCAAAAGAATTTTGGAAATTTTGAATTTTAAACTTAATAATTTAAATAATAATATTATCATTAAAAAATTAGCCTTCTGTTAGAGGTTAAAAATTAAAATGTACAGTTTTCTTTCTTAATTTTCAGTCACAAAAATCCTATTAAAATTAGAGCAAACACTTATGGGCTTAATACTTACTTATTTAAACTTGGCCTCATTTTTTCTAACCACTGAAGTAAAATTATTAACAATTATTTAAAAATGTTTTTCATGGTTTATCCCTAATAATCAACCCATTTCATAATTTATTAAACAAATAAAAAACTTTATTCACTTGCGATATTTGAATTCCAGGGTAACATTCCCTTTTTTAAACTAAAAGATGTTCTTCTCAGTTATTACTGTGATTATAAAAATACCCTTCACTGCAATTTTGATTATTGGGGAATTCTAATTAATATATGTTTCTTTAATAATTATAGATAACATTTCTTTATTCAAATAGATAGATTATACGAATTGAGTGTTAAAAAAATATTGTGTGTTATTTCAAGTCGATAACGAATCGTGTTTTTCCACGTCTGATTGCCTCTTCAGTCGAACCTGTATATAAGGAAGTCGCTAAATCTCGCTAAAAAGTTCGTTCTATGGAAAATTCGTTCAATAGAAACAACACTAAACAAGTTTTAAAATTGATAATCACTCGACATAATTGGAAAAGCAATTGATACATCTTGTCAATTATTTTGTTTCAACATTTCATCCTATGAAGAAGGTTTGGTGATTTCTGTCACAATTTATTACTGTATTGTTTTCACACTGTCTAAAATATCAGATTCAGTTAATGTGTCTGCGGTTGCAGCTTCAGAAACAATAAAATCGTCACTAATTTCGTGGTTTTCTCTCAGCTGTACCCACACTTTTATAAAGAAATAGCATCCTCCGCACTTTCCCCGGCCCTAAGAATACAGCGTTAGCAAAACTGTTGTGAATAGTAAGATCTGTAGCATCATAGTTCCATGCTTTGGAAATTTCTGCTATGCTTTCGCTTGAATTGATGTTTGGCATGTATTCCTGTATGAAATGCAAACAAAAAGGAATTTTACCGCTTTCTCTAAGAGTGCGAAAATCAATTCAAGGTCATTTCCTCCATAAAATGCGTTAACAAGCTTCAAAGATATTTTGTGAAATAGGGATAGTAAAGAAAGGTTCATTCAATAGACAATTATTTATAGAAATATCATATTAATAATAGAAAGAAATTCATTATAAGAAAGAAATTCATTAATAGAAAGTTATTTTACGAAGAAATTTCCAAAATGTTCTTGGTTTCTCGAGAGAGAGAAATGAGAGTTCGTTAAATAGACTGTAGTTTGCAAAGATTATTAATGCAGAGTTCTACAAATGATTGTAAGAATAAAGAAATTTATTGAAAATTGGATTTGGCTATCTTCATAGCGTTTGTTTTAACACATTATCTGCAGCGACAAAAAGTATATTTTATTAGTTCATGCATTTTAAAGAGATCACCTAGAATGTCAAAGAGTTTTTTCATTTCAGTTTTTGTGAGATACAGGTATATTCAGAATAAAGTGATACATTTAATTTAGATTGAATCGAATGTTCAGAAAGGAAAGATTTGTTATTAGGATAACTCGATTACTTCCGGTGTTCCCAACTTCGTTGATTATTTAACATTTCCTTTAATTAACAAAATGTTTTACCTAAACTTATATGAATAACATTATGTGTGTAGAATATGGAAAGAAGAGTCTCTCCATAAAATGGCTATTTACCGATGACTTTCTGTCATACTTTCTAAAATAAAATAATGTTAGCATCCGAGCAACATTTTATAAAATAACATACCGAATACTGTAAATCATGAGTGCTTTAAAATTTTAATGCCGAGTATTTATAACACTAAAGGCCTACGTCATGTGTGATGAATGTATCAATTTGCACGCTTTTAGTAAGCATCCTTTCTTGAGCAATCAAAAAGAAAAAAAAAACTGTCGTGAAATCAAGTTATTGTTAGCGTATAAATAAAAAAGAAACTCTTTTAATACCCATTCATTGCAAGTAAATGATGACCGACACTTTTTATTACGTGTACCCTTATTGCCGGTGGATTTGCGTTATTAGATGAAGAAAAACATGTTTCGTGGTAAAGATAGGCTGTTCACGAATTAGCCACAGAGATTACCACCTTTTAAAGCACCACCCTAAATGACAGTACCAAAATAAAGCATCAGTAAGGCGATTTTTTTACGCTTCTTCTAAACTCATTATAATAACTTATTTTTCCATTATTAATGGATAAGCAGCCGGGATGGCTCAGGGGATAGAGCTTTACAATGAGGTGAACCGGGTCGATACGCTTCGAAAAGACCACAGTGCTGACGCAAAATATCCTCAGTGGTAGACGGTTAGAATCCCCTCGATGTCTGGCTAACCGTGGGAGGTTTTCGTGGTTTTCCTCTCCATGTAACGCAAATGAAGGTTAGTTCCGTCTAATTTCTCCCAATACTTGATATAGGAGTTCCCTTGTCTTCTGGATCAAATTTAAAATGACAAGGAGTTAAACATGAGTTGTCGTCCACCCAAAATGGCTGTTCAACGAAGATTGTAAAATGAAATGAAATATTAATTGATGTGTTAGTTTTATAGAAACACCTTTTTGTAGCACAACTCTAAATACAGGCAATTTTTGTCTCTTGATGTCGTTTCAAACATGTTTTAACATAATTATTATAATAGCTGATATAATAAACATTCTGTATTTATATCATCTAATTTATCCAATCGTCGAATTTATGTGATATAGTGTCTTATTTAATCAATTGATACACTAACGTAAACAAGTGCAAACCGGTTTCAGTCGCGTAAAAACAATAAAGCTATCACCTGATAATTACACAGAATCTTACTAATTTGGCCAGGGACTGTAGATATCTTAAAATGATTAATTTTTTATACTTGAATTTTTTGTAGTTCGATTTAAACAGCATGCTGGGACATTGAGACGGTCCTCCATTACATTCTCAGCTGTTTATCAACTACTCATTGTTCGCTAATTATAAAATGAAGCGAGTTAATTTTTTCTAATTTATTTAATAATTCCACTCGATAATTGCACATACATACAATTGTTGGATCGAATTATAAATTTGGAAAAGCTTACTTTTTTCATTCTCAAAAGCTGATGTTCATAACTTTTCTTTTAAACCTTTTTCCTTGTATTTCATACCAAATAAAAGAATATGAAAAAAAATTATTTTAAAAACATACAATAGTGAGTCGATACAAAAAAAAAAAAAAAACACACTAAGTATTAAAACCTCTCGTTATGGAATATGCTTAGTTTTTAAATGAATTATCGAATATGCTATATTTTTATGAATAAAAAAATGAAAAATTAAAGCCTAATTAATTCGAAGCTTAATTACATTTAAAACTTCAGAATCGGAGAAAGAATTCTTAACTTTAATAAACTTCCATAATTTCACCCATATTTGCTTCAATCGTTACCTGAAACAATTTTAAAAACCAAAAATCGTATTTTTTCTTTCCTATGAAAAAGAACTAGTTCATGAATCTATTTGAGCTTATACCAACGCATTTCACGTTTTATTTATTTTTTCACTTTCTTTATTAAAATGTATAATATTATTTTAAAATAATTGATTTTTCAATAAATCAGACCATAGAGAAATGTTCGAAATAGATTGGTATAAATAAATAAAACAGTCGGGTGAAAAGAACCGTCGGTTTCTGCGCACCGTTTCCCAAGCGGTAAAAGGTGAGAATCAGCGGCATTCGCCGTCCAACTTGGGCGGAGGTTTTTGTCGGTGAACTTTTTTATCCAGGACGCAACTCGAAAAAAGGGTCTGTCAAGGAAAGAAAGGGTTAAAAAAATAAATAAATAGAAGAAGAAGAAGAAACGTCTTTTTCAATATTCAACTCAAATAGGAATTTTGTAATTTATTTTCTTTTTCGAATACTAAGCATGTTCGGTGAAGTTCTTACGTCGATCACTCTCAAAAATTTATAAAAAAAGACTCATTAACAGGAACGTTTAAATAAAGAACAATTCTTATAAGATGTAAAAACGCTTTTTGAGTTCTCACCGAAAATCTGTTTTGAATGATGAAAAGAAAGAAAATCATTTATAAGGAATTGCAAAACTGATCTCAGCCACAACACAAAACTATTCCACGGCTGTGTGTTACCTTCGCGTATAAAAAAGTGAGGATCACAGAGTCCATTTTTCGCCCGTTGGTTTTTGCAGTCTTAAAGGCCTTGAAAACAAGATTTCTTCCGTGAATTCATTTGAAGAACATTTAAATATACTTTTATTTATAGCAATACATTGAATTATGTTTCTTTTTGCGGTGATTTACTGGGGAAGCAATGTGTATATGAGAGCCATTTTTAAAATACTTCCCAAATGCTCATAATATTTCCCTTCATTAAAAGTTTCAGAATTCAAAGCAGATAAAATCAAGGAGCAAAAGGACCATGATTATAATTCTGGTTCATTATAAATAATTATAGTTATTTTTTTTTTAAAAAGCAATAAATTATTATGATAATTTAAGGTGAAGATAAGCACTTTTGATGATTTATTTAAATTGAATATGAATAATTATGGCGATAATTTAAGTTGATGATATGATGACTATTTCAAATGGCATTAAATAATTATGATGATGATTTAAATCAAGCTGTAGGGAAATGCTTTTTTTAGATAACTTTTTACATTTTCAGTTTTGACAGAAATACTTCAAAGAAAATTTTCCACGATTTGCTGAAAACTTATAAGTTAAATATTTCGAAATAAAATAAATCAAATTTGGTATAGTATTTGTTATAGTATATTATTTCTTTAAATTGTAGTTTTTTAATATATATTGCTCTTCTTCATCTAATTTATGTAGTAAGAGTAACTCTGTACACTATTTATATAAAGAAAACGCTATTAAAAGTCTCAAAAATTCTTTAAGAATCGAGTAAGGAACATAATTACTTGAATGTATTCAATAATTTTAGCTTCAAACTGTTTTGAAATGATTTGTGTACATTAGAGTAAAATTATTTTCTATGACTTTTGTTGATTTGTGCATAGTTAAATAATAAGTAGATTTTACGAAAAGCTTGCGGAGGATGCTACATCTAAATTAATTATAAAAAGCAATTATTTGAGACATCCATTATATTAGCACTGATAATAGTAATAAATTATGTTTTATTTTGTTTAAAATATAAAATATGAGCATTTCTTTCAGTTCAAATAAAATTAGAAAAAGAATAAATGTCAAAGATCGATCGATTTTAACATTGGTCCATCCAAGAATACCAAAGTCAATACTAATAAATATATTATTGTATACATATATCTTGTCTCAGATTTTAAGTGTCTAAAAATATATTTACTTCAAATTTAGGAAGAAGAAAAAAATGATTGAATATTTTTAAGTGATATTTCTTTACTTAAAATTAAATTCAATAAAAATATCAATTTATATTAAAAAATAAATAAATAAAGTTTTTTAAAGAAGAAATAGTTTTTATTTTTTATCAAAGGGTCATCGAAATTCTTAGTTTACAATGTTCTATACTAAATGAAAAATGGACCCTGCAAACAAGTTTCCTCGGAGCTAAAATATTATCGAAAAGTTTTACCTCTTTCCCGCCAGAAGCTCTCCTTTTCTCCGGTGTGAGCCAAATTAATTTTCCATTTCGGAAAAGAAAAAAGAATTCCTCTCTGAGCACCTTTGAACTGCTGGGAAACAAACTTGCACCTCACTTTAGCCACGGGAGAAAATAAAATTTAAAAAGAAAACGAAACTTCCCCGATCGGAAATGCTGGCAGACGATATCAGTGTTCCAAGCTCAGGTGGCATATCAGCGCCCCCTCGCGGCCTAAAGAGTAATGACGCGAGATATCTAACCGCCATATTGTGTGTGTCACTCAGCGAAGCGGAACGCGCAGCGCACCTGCGGCCGAACTTTATTTTTCAATAAAAAGTTTTTAGTAGAAAAAAGAAATGATTCATTTTTATGTTTTATATAGTAGCACATGAAGTCATTCATAAGTTTGAAAAGCGGTTTTTCCTTCTGAATAATTAGTTATGTAGCGTTGACGTTTTTGAAAATCTTGTTGAAAGGACATTTTGGAATGATAAAGGAAGTTTAATGGAACGGAACTAAACTCCTGTGCTGGGGATTTAGGGGTTCTCCATCAAGAATGATAAGAAGGCAAATGATATTAACTGCGAATGGTAGAAAAGGGAAAAATCGATTAAAATGGAATTAAATAGTTGTTATCGATTAATGTCCAATATATGGTTATTAAAACTATCAAAGAAATCAATATTTAAGCCTCGTGATAAAGA
>NC_092207.1:3345049-3360864 GCF_043381705.1 Parasteatoda tepidariorum | reverse complement strand
TATATATATATACGGTAATCGTCGACAGCGTTAGCATTGCAATCATTATTGTATCATAATATATGTTAAAGTTGTACAATTGCGAACAGTATCGATTACGATAATTATTGAATAGGATGGTGTGCTTATTATCATCAATGATAAATATGGAAAACAATAATATTACACGCATTATCAATAAACACATACATTGGTAGCTGATAAATTTAAATGACATAAGGAAAATACTGACTAGTGCAATTAAAAAAACATGCGTAGCAAATTTGTTAAATTTGATATATGAAAAAAACTCCATTCATCAAGAAGTATGAATATTTTTCCACAAAAACTGCCATCTTGTCCTACATTAATCTTATTATTTGAAATTCTAAGTAGAAATAGTGTTTCATCGGGGCAAATACAATTTGATGGGAGGGGCAACCCAAAGTTTAAGAGTCGATAAAAATGACTAAATAATAATTTATTACAATGGTCTACAAAAGTTAGTTTAAATTATAAACCTCCTCTAAGTCCAAAAAGTTAAGAGGTTCTGAAAAAAATCTCGTTCGAGCCAGACATTTAATGTGTGTATAAAGAGTTAAATAATAAATGCACATTAAAAAAATTATTAATGTTTTCTCCCTTCCAAGCAAAAATTTCATTCAATATTATAAAAAATACAGTAAAAAAATCAACTGAATAAAAAATATTTGTAGCAATAATAATTTATTAAAAAGGAATTTAATAGACCATTTATAGAATAACTTCCCAATTTAATTTATTGAATACCTGATTAATAATAAATAACTTTTGCTTTAGCATACTTATGCAGTGATTCATCGAGAATGATAAAATATTCTCCTATATATATATATTTAGTTATTCTTAGTATTGCCCTCATTAATCTCAAGTGTTTAAAAATAATAATAAAAAAGCGAAAAATTAAGCAAAAAAAAAATATTTTATTTTAAATTATATAAATGTAAAAAGAAAATAAACTGCAAGTTTTTAACGAGTACATCTTCGATGAGCTACAACAGAAGTAATGTAATAATAATTCTTATCTTCCTTATCAACTCATTTTTTGATCATGAGAGTATAATTTTCCTTTATTTCTATTCCTTATTAATTCATATGGGACAGTTTTTATTTTATTGTTATTACCCACATATTATATGCTCCAAAAGTATGGAATATCCCGTAAACACCTTATTCGATGTTTAAAAGTATAGATATAATAAAAGATAAAACTAAAAGTATAACAATGAAAAAAAAGGAAAAACATTTTTTAAAAAAAAATTAGTATGAAAAAATAATTAACATTTTTAAAATTAAAAACAAAAAGTCAGAACACAAAACAATGAAACTATATAATCTTATCGTCAACTCAGCTCACACGATTACGTCTGCAAAACAGTGCTTTCGAATATTGTATTAATATAGTCAAAGCAAAATATATCAATACAATAGTGTGAGGAGCACCAAAAAATGGATACGAAAATTAAATATTTTAAGACAAAAATACAATATGATTAAAAAAAAATAGGAAATAAAACACAGAATAGGAATAGTACTATATAAAACGAGGAGCGTTCACGTACTTACTGGCGGAAATTATTTAAAAATACTTTGATAATTAAATTGCCAGATTACAAAAGATGAAACTAAAGCATAAATAGATAGGTATATCTTTTTGAATGCACGTTCTTGCTGAAATACAGAATCGTATTTGATATGACCTTGGATGGAACTGGATTTGCGCCAGCTCTTATATACTTTACAAAATTTATTATTCAATGTTTGTAATGAATAAAAGGTCTAATTTTAAAAATTTAATTTCGATTACATTTAGAAAATTACATACTATTTATTGAAGAAAACTGAATTAAATATTCGAAATTTTTTAATCCATGGATATGCCCGGATCGGAATTTGCATACGGAAAATCAATTTAGATTACATTTTTATTATATGCGATTACTTATAATTATAATGATAAAATTAATTTTAACTTTTTGGATTGTATTGAAAAGACGTATTAAAAAAAGAAGTATTAAAAATTTAAAAAAAATATTAAAAAAAGAAGAAAATATTTAACATTGCTTATATAAACGATGTATATATTAACTTTAAGCTTAATATAAATTACAAATATTTCTTCATGTTTCTTAAAAACATTTATTTAAATGCTAGTGTTATTCAAATAAATAATTAAAAGAATTTGCAGTAGTCCGAAAACAAATAGACAAACTCTTTTAAAATTTGATTACAAACAATGCATATCCAACTAATGTGATTAAATTTTTATACAAAATCATTAGGTTTATATGGTACGTTAAAATTATTAATGAATTTATTTACATAAATGTTCTGTTGTCTGGTATTTTAACCACGTGCAACAAATCCAATTTTAATTGTTTGTTTCCAGGGATTTTACCAAGTTGGATTTGCTTATGGTAATAATCAAATTTGATAGCTTTAAAATCAAGATAACTTAATTTTTTTTATGCACTAGATTTAATATTCATTTTATTTAAAAAAAAATTGTAGAATTTAGTCACGTTTGATGGATAAATCTTATTAATTTCACTATACGTAGTATTTATATAAATATTTCAGAAACATTCAAATAAGTTTATTTTAAATCATTCTTTTTTTCGTACCTCTTTTCTTAATATTTAAATAAATAAATAAATAAATAAAATTAATTTTATAGCCATGATTATACGAAGCAAGACTTGTTCCTTGGAGAAGGTATTATTTATAAAAATTATATAATTTCGAAGATTAGAAATAATCAAATCCTCAATAAGTGCAAAAATGTATGTATTTGTATACAACATATCACATTAACTAAGTATTAAACTAAATAGCGAACACAAAGATACTTCGTTTAATTATGAGATCACTTTTTTTTTAACGCATACAAAGAGTATTTTTATATAGAAAACAAAACCATTTGCACAAAAAAGCATTTCATCTGAGTAGAAAAAATGCTGAGAGTCATGCGGAAAAAAAAAGTGGGGGAGTTAATTATTGTTTAAGGAGTTGACGGCTTGTATTTATTCCCGCTAACTCAGAAGTATTAACTCTCGTTAAATGTCTCTGTGTTTTCAGAAAACCGTAGCAATTTTGCTACTCAACTTGTTGCCACTCATGCTTCCTTAATAATGAACGTGTTTGTGCGACCGAAATCGTTTTCAGAATGTTTCTTTTACCTTTTTTTTTCTGTCTGGCGATATTTTTTTGAAGGCACATATCTTTAGAGTCGGTAGTTTTCTGCGTTTGTTGCAGAAAGGAAAAAAAAAATAAAAAAAAAATAAAACCATTGAAGTCTTCTACCTTACAAAGCGCTAAGCGTAATGTTAAAAAAAGAAGGAAAAAAATAGTAACTAATTGGCTCAATTTAAACTGAGTTTAGTCTAACAAAGAATTTTGGAGGAACGTTTGAAAAAATTCAATAACTTAAAGAGTGTTCGGAGCTTATTTTCTTGATTTAAATGTCGGGACAAAAATCGATAACCTTTTTATGTTGAAGCCTTTTCTTCGTATTTTAAATATTTGTCTATAAAACAAACAAATAAATAAAAAAACACGATTTCATTACTGCGGTTTCCACAAATGTTTCTGATGAATGAACATTATTGGATGTAAACATGGTGACAACGGTCATTAAGTTATTTTGACAGCGAATTTAGTTAATGCAATTAAAATTCATGAACCATGCCGATCCGTAAAGGCTTCGAAGCACAACTTTGGGTGGTATCTCTATCCAATACCACTCTGCAACAATCGCTTTTCATCAGTGCCCCGCAAAATTTACACAATCAGAGATATTATAAGATTCGTTCCTACAGTGATGGGCATCATTCACGGAAATTTAATTCATGACTAAATTTAGTCAGAATAAATTTATTACGAATGGTTATTCATATGCAAATTTAGTCATTATTCATCATTCATTATGCAAATTTATGAAAATTTTTGAATAATGCTGATGAATAAATTCATTAGTCATGTCATTAGTCATGACTAATTTTTCTGATTAAAATTTAGAATAACTAGCGAAAAATGCAAGTATTATGTTGTTTTCAATGCAAGTTGTGCGTCGATTACAGTAATCGATTATAAATGTAATTAATTATAGATAATGATTGCTTAGTAATTAATTATTTGCAATGATCATGATTACAAGTAATCACAGTAACAAATAATTATTTCTCATTACTAGCGGTCTCATTACAAAAAGTGGTTACAGATAATCAGAATTATAAATAATCAAGCCCTGGGATACCAAACCATCGTGACTACTTGTAATCATTAAGTAAGATTACAAGAAATCATAACTACAAGTTATCATAATCGAAAAATTACAGGTAATATCAAGTAATTGTGATATACAGGTGATTATCAAAATAATGGAAACACTTGTGGATAAAAGGGACATTTAAGAATTCTCTTCATAAGCATTAAAAAATAATCTTATCTACCAGTTTTTTTAATATGAAAAGTACATATATTAGGTGGTATGAGAGAGCTTTAACAGAGTTGTCTACGTTTTGATTTTTTGTCAGAAGCGTAAAATGTGTGACCTCACAGATTTTCAGAGAGGCCAAATTGTAGGAGCCCGACTAGTTGGAGCAACAGTTACCGAAACATCCCAGCTTTTAGGCGTTTCTAGAGGTACGGTGTCTAAAGTCATGACAGCATACACTTAGCGCGGAAAGACAAGCTCAGCAAAGCAAAATAGTGGAAGGAAGGAGAAGCTGAGTGAAAGAGACTGACGGGTATTGAAGCGGATAGTAATATCTAAAAAGAAAAAAAAACTGCAACCAAAGTGACCGCAGAGCTCAATCAGCATTTGGATTCTCCAGTGTCAACAATTACAGTTAGGAGATGCCTGCATAAAGAGAACATTTACGGAAAAACAGCAATTCCCAAGCCTTCAAAATCTAGGGTGTTTCCATTATTTTGATAACCACCTGTATATACAGCATAATAAATAAATACAAAAAAGAAACACACACACGAAGAAAATTAAGGCTAAATTACGTTAGGCTAACGTGGCTAAAATTATGTGCAAAGCAGGCAATTCATGCTTCTTTCTCTTTTCTATTTTATATTTTTTTTTCTTAAATAAATATTTATTTTCTGAAATTATTTATAGTCAACTTCTTTAAATTATCCAGCATAANTATATATATACAACACAATTAGATGTAATCATAATTTCAAGTGGGCTTGATTGCATTGCAATAAGGATTGAAGGTAATTGAATACTTTTAAAATAATGCATAAATTGTATATATAAATGAATCGTTTATTTTACTATCGTTTGGTTGATATTGAAGGAAAACTTTTAAACGTAGAATTACATACGAAAATGCGTACATAAATACACGAATAATAGTATATTGTGATTACAAGTAATCACAATAAGAAACGATTACGAGTGATTATGATTGAGTAGTCAAAATATATGATTACACGTAATCAAGATTACACGCAATCGTGATTACGTGAAATTGCGAGTACATGTAATTAAAATTTACGATTACAAGAAATTATGATTCTATACTATATGCTGATTCAGTTTGTATGTATATATTATGTATGTATGTTTGTATGTGTTAACATATTTTTTCGTACGTAGAATGAACGTACGTATATAAATACAATTTATTAATGTACAAGCAATGCATGTAAGTTGCATTATACGTATGTATATACAATGTATTGATGTAAGTTATTACATATAATGTATAAATGCGCACAAGAAATATGTGTATTTACAATGTATGTATATACATTGTGTGTATGAATGTTCAACTCTTTACCCATCAAGGCTATGTCTTTTCACGGCAAAACATCGTTTGCTCTAAAACGTCTTATATAAGAAATTTAACCATAAAACAAAGACAAGTATAAATATTTATTTTTATGTTATTTTAACTTAGTCCAGTGTGACATTATTGTTTTATAAGTTCTTATACTTAGTTGCGATAAAAAGTAGCAAAAGTATAACAGTTTAAGTATTTAAATTCATTTTAAAGTTTTGTTCTAATATCTATAAAACTCAATTTTTTATCGTTTTTGAAAGCAAACGATAATCTTATTTTAAATTCCTAAATATAATTTTAACTAAAAAAAAAACTAAGCGCTTTTTTTGCCGTATAAATATTTCTCTGAACTATGCATTATGTAATATAAAAGTAAATTTCGTCAAAAATTTTATAAAAATATTACTTGAACCGGATTTTTGATTCAAAGATTTTTAAAATGATATAGATTAATTAAAGCTGACAATTTATTTTAAATATCGTTTGATTTAGTCACTTAAATTTCTTGGGTTGTTATAAGTGGTCGTTATAATTAACGTTTTGAAATTCAGATAACTTACATAAATTGTACATATTGTATTGTAATCATATTTAGATATACATACATTTTACATATACATGCATTTTACACGTTCATTGGATAAAACTCTATGCACTTATGTACAAAGCATGTATGTTTAATATATGTATGCACATAATTACAATAAATACATGTTGAATGTATTTAGGTACATGTGTACAATGTATGCATGTCGAATGTATGTACAATGTATATATATATATACCGACTGTATGTATAATTGTATAAACATATATTGTGCTTACGTGAATACATAGTTTATAACCATGAACATTTTATTTGTAGTTGTCACAATCGTATTCAGAGTATTCCGTGTTCATTTGTGTTGAGTAGTGAAATTATTCAGTTATTCTTGACTAATGAATAACGAATAATGATTTGAAATATTGAATGATTTATTCTTGAATCAAAATATTTCTGACTACTGAATAAATCTTTATTCAGGAAGATTCATCATTCACTATTCTGAATGCCAAATCTCTACCTTAGTACAGGGTTACTCCAAATGAATACAGCGATTACAAAGTAACTATTTAATGAATGTATCGATAAAACTTACACGGAATGTGGAAGGAAATTCAAAATTTTGTATAGATGTGACTTCCCTCGATCACATGTACAAGGCGGCAGTCCATTGAAGCATTTGTGCTGACTTTCAATTGTTTTGATTGTAACATGGATGAAATCGTATCTGCACTGAGATAACAGAACGACAATTGTTATAGTCTAACAAGAATGCTTCTCTGCTCGGGCCATTTTCACTAATGAAATCGCACATGCTCCTTATGCGCAAAGAAAGTTTCATCTACACTCTACGTTAATCATATGAATAAATTATTTTTCATTAAAAAGTTAATAGCTCTTTGTAATAGCTCTATTCATTTTGAATGACCCCCTGTATTTATTCCATATTTTTATATCTGATTAGGACGGATTCGTCAGTGTGGTGAATGATGGCACTGTGCACGGAATACCGGGCAAAGTGTAATGATCAAATATAAAAAAGTAAATCAAGCGTGTATTTTGCACATTTACTAAAGCGATTGTCGAGAAAAAGAAATTTCTATTCAGTGACATAGGCCACAACTGTAAGAAAAAGGTCCACACCACTAAAAAGGTCGCTGGTCTGGAAGACCGAATTTTGAGGTAATTTTAAAAACTTTTAAAACTATAAGGACAATAAATTCATCTATCCCCCAAAAGAAAAAGAGAAACATATTTCAAATATGCCCATTTTTGTCGAATGCTTTAATATAAAGCGCATTTGTCTCAGTTGAGTGAACGCCCAATAACTATGCAGCAGCAGCAGCAACGAATAGATTTAAAACGCAAGAGCAAACGTATCCGGGATACAGGAGGGAATCGAATGCAGAGGGAGGGATAGTAATGAAATTGTTGGCAACAATTAAAAGATGGACACCGTTTAAAACGAAACTATTTGTAGAGATTTCTAAATAAAATAGTTTATTTAATAAAATGTTCCTGGAGAAATATAAATGCAAATATATTTTGAATAAAAGTATTATTTATTGTTTAGAAAATACTTTAATAAACGAGAAGAAAAAGAAGATTTTACTCCTCGTCATTCCCCTCTAAAAATTATTGAAGATCAAAAACATATTTGTGGAAAGAGTTAAACACATAAAGTGAAAATAATTAAAATAAGTATACAAAGCGTAAAAGAAATTTTAAAATAAAAACGTAACATCCTGATTAATTTTTGACCCAATGATGATTTTTGATCCATTTTCATTTTCAAATAGTCTTCAAATAGTTCCTGAGAAATTGAATTTCATGTACACGACTTTTTAAAAATTCTATTTCCCCGATTTATTCAAAATTTAAATTTCGCCAAGTAAAGAAAAATGCTATGAAATGATGTAAAAATGGACATGTCTTACAATGCTAAGTTTTTTCGGCTATTATTAAATAAGATAATAAAAAATTAGTTTTTGCCTGGAATTCTATGTTGATAAACAAATTATGTGAAAAATATTTTAATTCCCATTCTCGAGATAAGGGGGGCAAAAAAAATGTTCCTATTCTGAGGAATTATTTAGTACGAGTCTTAAAATAGCGTCTGCAATAATGAAGGGAAAGGAATAATTGAGTCTTGAATATATATATATTCTAAATGTTTAAATTATGAAAAGAATGTACAAAGAAAATTTTATAAGTCTACATCTTACTTACTTATTTAAATTATGAATTTCGTGATAAATTAGCTCATTAATCAAGAAATTTATAATTTCGGAGGGGGTCTTTGTCCCCCAAACCCTCCCCAAAACTACGCCCCAAATGACTGATTAGAATTTTATTTACTGAAAAAAACTATCGGACACCATTTTAAAAACTGTTCATTAAATAAACATTTTACTATAGCTCCAGAAAGTTTAAATGAATACATAATATTTAAATGAATAAAGGAAATAAAATAAAAATCAAACATAGAGTAGTCGGTCAATGTTCTATCATATTTCCTACTTTCCTTTTCGTGAATGTTTGAAAACTTTGACTTAAACAATCGAATCTTACTTAAAATAAAAACGAAAGTGCTTCTCTCTCACACGATAGTGTCAGAGGTTTTTCGCTCTCCACATTTCCCAGACATAACTTTTCTCTCTCTCTCTCTTGTAGAAGAGGTCAAAGTGATGGAACAATGGATAAATGATCATTGTTTTGGGGGAGAAGAGGATGCGTGTGAAAGTAATAGTATTTCTAACTTGAAATACGAATATTTTAAATAATGATGCAATTTAATAGTTTACATTGAAAAACGAGTTTATTTGTGTGAGCTGTTGAACTTTGGCGAAAAGAAAAATGCAATTTTTACTTCAAATAAGGATTTATTTGCGTTTTTCCTGCTTAGACAAGTTTTTATTTATTATCGCTATGGTGAACTGCTTGCAAAAGCAACGACCCTAAATAAAAGTTTACTTTTTGAAAAACTATTTTTTAGCATATTGCAGTAAAAGTGTTGGAAATAGTGACTTCAATACTACAGAATTTGTTTCATAATTAGGTACTCTCACTTCAGGAAGAAGATCACAATACCCAGATCGCTTCTAAGCAAAATGGCGTGTTGAAGTTGAGCTCCATGTAAGTTAGAGTGTTAAATTAATTAAATATCGAGCCGTATCGAACATGGAATTTGTTAAAATATAATTATTTTTCATGTATGTCTTTTGCTTAATTTAGATTTATGTATTTTATTGTAATCTTATATTATTATTGTTTTCTTTTTGCTCTGTGTACTTCGATTAGATTGATTATATTCTACATGGCTTCCTGCCTGTCTTTGTGTTAAGTAAAGAATATAGAGGGAAAGAATCTTTGTGAAAGAATATAGAATGAGTCATTTAAGAGAATTGACAGGTTTAGCTTGCTCGAAGTAGAATGGAAAGAGCAGTTACTAATGTAAACTTTCAACAACCAATCAGGATACCCACACTACGCGTCACTTGCAGGCATCCCATCCTTGATAAACTAAAGTTTCTCTACACAGAAGTTAACAACAAATGTCCCTTTTTTTTTAACTTCCCAAGACGGAAATTTTAATCGAAACATTAAAAATATTCCCTGAGGAACGAAATGATCGTTTCCTTAATACGAATTTTTTCGAAGCTTATCTTTTCAATATTTGCCATAACTGGAATTTTTAAAATGTTTGTCTTTTTTTCAAATACCGAAGTCAAATATCACTGGTTGCTGCCAGTATGCGGGTGTGTGAGCACTTCAATCAACCTGCGTAGGGACCGAGGATACGCGGTGTCGATCCTCGTTAAACTGTTCTATACCGTAAAGTGCTCAACTTCTCGCGCAGGTCGTCAGGCCACCCAATCAGGGGAGCCATTTCCTCTGCAGAAGATCGAAATTGCGATGGCATGGATCATCCTCCGGGATGTTTCCCAGACCGTCGCCAATAGCCCATTGTGCAGCTCTAAACGTAAGCAGACGTAAATAAAGTACCTACCTTGATGGTCACTCTATCTCTTCCATAGAAATTTTGCAATCCAACACAATAAAATTTTAATAATATAAATAAAAATCTCATTTAGCCATCCTATTCCTTAAATAAATCAATTTTATAAATTATCAAAGTAAGATATTATATTAATCAACCATATGCCCTTATCTTTCCCCCCCTTTTCTTTGGATGATAAATATTTTTTTTTTCCTTTGGCAGTATGATTTGTATTTCTTTCTCGAAGTTCTGGTCCATGGATTTAGTCATTGAATATTTTGAATATAACATTCGTTTGCAATTTGTTTCCCCTGCAAGACTCGTTTTATCATTGATTTTTCTTGTGTTTTTATTTTATGAGATAATCAACTAAAAATTTTCTTACTAATCTAAGAAATATGATGAAAGCTTTCAAATGCGCTTTTTCTCAATTTTATCATACTTCATAAATTTGTTGGCATTTTCTTTTTTCCTTTTTTTTTTTAGAATTTTCGGCGACTTGGAATGGGATGTGTGGGTATCTCGATCCTGATTGGTTGTTGAAAAATGTTAGTTCTTTCCGTTCTATTTCGAGTCACTTAACCCGTCAAGTATAAATTCTCTTAAGTGACACATTCTAGATTCTGTCACAAAGATGTCTTTCACTCTATATTTATACAGAGACTTTTCACACAGAGGCAGGCAATAACCAAAATGCTATGCATCAAAGTTGCACAAAACAAAACTATATCACAGTTACAATAAAATACATAATCAAATAAGTAAAGGAAGTAGAACTCATTAGAAACAGTTCTGTTAAGTCACTCTCTTTCATTAACTTATCGTTATTCTAACTTATGTAGAGAAGCTGCCATGTTGCTGATAAAGAATAGCTGACGTCATGGGGAGGTCTTCTTTGAAGTCTATTTCGACTTCTTTTTTACCTTTTTTTCTGTACTTCTTCCAAACATGATGTTCTTCAGTTACATGAGTTATCGGGCTTCTAGATTTCCGATTTATTATTTTCAAAATCTTTTTATTCGCCTTCTTTTTATTCATTTGCAATACTGAGTTTTGGTGGTTCAAGAAGCCTCCATTATTGAAGAAATTTGATGGAATCGGTGCATCCGATTCATTTTTAAATTCATAAAATTTGATTTTATGTTTCTGCGGTAAAATTTATACCTATCTATAAACTTAACAAAAGAATTCCCTGAAAGGGAACATTCTTTCATTTAAAAAAAAAATAAATTTTGGATGAGTACCAAATATGTTAAAATAGCGTATAAACGAAATTAAAGAACTGATTTAAATGAGCTGCGTAATCCAGTCTGGAGGATAACAAATGTAAGATTCCGTTAATATCGAACCAAGTGCTTTTCATGTTTTTGAAAAAAGAATTACCCTATACATTTTTCTTGACTTATATGAGATTGATAAATCAGCCATGAAACAAGTTTCCTAGTTAAAATAAGTTCCTCCATTTTGATTTTTGAAAGAAGACAAATAATTGCTTTAGCAGCAATAGATGTGTTTACCTCTTCCTCAAATCGAATGGCTTTCCCTAGTCGCTTGTCTCTTTCGATTTAAACTACCACAATGAATTTCTCACTCATTATTCAAACTCATTTGCAACAAAGCGTTCGCCCCCCCCTTTTTTTTTTGTTCTGTCTCTTTTCGTAAGATTACCGCTGCCGGGGAAATTATTAATTTTAAAACAGTTTTAATGCTGGCTTTTGTTTCGGTTGCGCTATTCTCTAAAGTCAGATTAAGTTTTAATCTCAGCTAACCGAACTTTTCCAGAAATAAATGTTCTTTTACAGTTGTGTGATAGGGGAACGATTTAAAACAAATAATACGACATTAAGCCTGCTTGTGTTGTTTTTTTTTAAGGTATTTATTGGTTTTATGGAATAGCGAGAGAATATATATAAAGTTCAAAATGTAAAGAAAACGTGGAAAAATGACAGAACAATGAAAAAATAGAAATAAATAATAATAAAAATACAAAGAAAAAAATTTCCGAAAAAAAGAAAAAAAATTATAAAAATAGGGAAAATAAAAGATATAACAGCTCACACGATTATATCCGCAAAAAGAAGTGCTTTCTAATATTGTATTAGTATAGCCAAAGGAAAAGCAATAGTGTGAAGAGCAGTCAAAAGAAGTAATTTGTTTTAGTAGAGATTATAAACTAAATACATCCTTAAATGCAAATTTTTACAGGGGATCTCCAGATTGTATTTTCGAATTTTCGCTAAAAACATTAAATTTAGCTAACTATAGAGTAGTGTGGATACACTGATATTTCCATGCGCGGTGAAGTAAAATATAACACTATAGTTGTTATACATTGTTGTTTTCATACTGTTAAAATAGTTGTTGAGACAAAAATATTCTGAATGTTTATTATACATTGTTGTTTCTGTTGCGGCTTAAATATCTTCATAAATATTGGTATTATTAGAAAAATGATTTTTTTCTCCATATGGCATGAATGGTATTATAAACATGGGTTGAATGAATGCACCAAAATAATTATAATATATTTTTAGGGTAAGCACTTTGAATGTAAAATGCCCTTCGGTCATTTCAAGGAACGATACTTTCACATTTAAATAAAAGGCCAAACAGAGAAATAAAAACTTAAAAGTCTACCTCTTTCCCAAATACTTCCTCCGATTGGAACTTGATTGGTTGTAATGGAAAGTGAACAAAAGGAATAATGGATCTTCGAACAGAAAGAAGCCGGAAATAGCTGCGGAATCGAGGAGTGCATCTTTTCTTCATACTTATGAATCCATTCAATCTCGTCACAAAAGAGGCCAAAATACTTTCGTTCTTTTTTTGAATTCCTGACAGTTGAAATACTTTTTGACAGTAAAAATACTTTTTCTACAGCAATTTTTGAAAACAATTCATTCCTCACTTATATAGCAGAAAGTCTTACAAAATAAAATTATTGTAGTAATATTTAAGTTGCATGTTTATAACGTTGAATTGTCATTTATAGACAGTGCTCGTCCGTGTATACGCATAAGCATACAGCGTAGTGAAGTGCTCATGTATTCGCGCAGTCATTATTTTTACAATTATTCGCTATTGCTGGTAAAAATGACTGCTTGTCATCCAATTGATTGCTTAAACAGTCGCCTCTTGTTGTGATTAAAAAGGTGATCACTTTTTATCTGAAATCGTTACTTAAAAAAAATAATGACGAGTAGTTTATAACCATGAACGTTTTATTTGTAGTTGTCACAATTAGAATGCCTATTTTTGTTGAGCAGTGAAATTATTCAGTTATTCTTGACTAATGAATGATTAATTCAAAATATTTGATTCATTATTCAGGAAGAATAATTATTCATCCTCGTAAAATATGCTTTTTGTAAGAAGCTTTTGATGATCCATAAATATAATATCCACTTAGAAAGATGCTTCTAGAAATACTAAAAAGCAACATAAGAAACGGATTTTCACTTTCTAAAACTCAATATGGCTCGAGATCTCAAATAGGCTAATCAATAAATATTTATTATTTAATGATGTTCGAAAAAGTTTTGAATAGCCTATACAATTTTTAACATAATTTTAAGTATTGTAATTTTAAATGGCAAAATACAAAATTGTACGAAATCGATTGAAAAGTTCCTGAGAAATTTAAATTTAAAAAAATCAGATACTTAAAAATTCGATTTCTCAGGAGCTATTAGACCGATTTTGTATTTTGCCTTATGAAATTATATTCTTTAAAATAATGCGAAAATAAGTACACCTTACAATTCAAAATTTTTTTCGGCTATATTTTGGGAAAGTACGTTTTTGTGCCTGATTTCATCATTTAAAATAACTTCTGCACTAATTAATTAGCATATTTGAGATCCCCCCCCCTCGAATCATTGAGAATGAGTATTAGAAGGTGAAGATCTGATCATTAGATCAAAAGTTATTCAGGATGGCCCCATTTTTTTATTTTGCCCACTGTGCATTCTACGTTTTCATTTTAGTGTCTTTGTTCCATTGTTGCAGATTTCTTAATGATTCCATCAAGAATGATTCTCTGAGTGTGAATAGTTAAGTTTTCTTTTTTGCTTCATTCTCATAAAAATTATCGAATGAAGTAAATTTGTGTTGGTACGTGTGTTCTTTGGAAACATGACAATTCGGACCAAAAAATTTCTTCAAATTTAAAGCCCTCAAATTAAAATAAATTTTTTTTTGTATACTTCTTTAGTTACATTTATTAATATCTTACTGTCAGCAGTGTAGTTTATTGATATTTGCTGGAGCAAAAAATTAAATAGAAATTCACCAAATACCAGGAAAATGACGTAATTAGCTTAGAAACAGTCATTTTAAGTTAATAGTAAGTAACTCAACCTTGCGTTAGATGGACCATAAATTGCTTAAATTAATTCTTTTTAACCACTGTAGAAAGAATCAAACAATTTTTTGTCGCTGATATGTACAGAATAAAATTGTGTATGATAATCAATCATTAAATTTAAAAAAATACATTCAAGAATATTACAATCATACATAAACTTGGTATTAGGATAATATTTGCTTTCCTCCTTACAGTATTAGCAGTTATAAAAATTTCTGGTAAATTCTCATAAATTCTCATAATTTCTTCATAATTTCCTCATAAATTCTCATAATTTCTTCATAAGCCAGGAAAATGACAGCCAGGATAATGGCAAATTCGCCATTTTATAGCATATAACTTTACTTTAATTTAATATTTTGACCTAAGACGTTTACATTCTGCAGAAAATAACAGGATTTCTTGAAATAACTCAGATAAATATCTGTAGTTTATGTTATTAATGATTTCAAGAAGGCAGGAAAATGGCAACATACAAACCTACTCACATTGAAAAATTGTTTGAAATAGATTTTGAATCAGACAGTTGGCACTTTATTCATGCAACAAGACATATTCATATAGGAGGGTATCTAATCAATCTATTAACATAAGATATTGATTGCTGACAGCCTGGAAAATAACATATTTTCATGCGATAAACAAATTATTGACAGAAAAAATTACTTTAAACAAAGTTTTTGTAAATAATACCCTCTGCGTATGTTCTAGAAATGTTTACAACGGTTGAGATTTAAAAAAATTAGGTATTGAAAAATTTATGTAAAGTTTTGAAGCTGGTTATTATTGGAAATATTGCTTGTGGCATACCAGAATCATGACATTTTGAAATTCAATTAAGTTTTTTAACTATACAAAACAGTCAAGTTTAGTAGTATAGTATTAGATCTTGGAGCAAGGGACGGTGAATTGTCATATTTCGTGAGAATCACCCCTATACCATAATTATTTCCTATTGTATATAAAATGTTCTAATCAATTTCAAATCTTTTTTATTTTAGTTCTACGAGGGTTGCTATTTATATTTCTGGCCTAATAATGAAAAAACAAATATGTAGGATCCGAATATTTTTTATCGATCTATCG
>NC_092207.1:3324593-3344398 GCF_043381705.1 Parasteatoda tepidariorum | reverse complement strand
TTTTTTACAGTGCTGTAGGATGGCGCTTTATCGCTGAATAAAGAATTAAGTTCATCGAAGCACTCTTGTCTTGACAATCCACGTCGAAAGTTAATGAAAAAAATGGCACGAAAATGTTCACGATTCAATTCCATTTTTTGAAAGAGAAGAACTTTTCAATTTACTGTCAACAACACAAGTGAAACTATAATGGTAAATCGTCTGCTGAATTTATGTTTAAAAATATCAAACTTTCGATTAAAATCGTCTGCGGTCGCCTAGCAACACTTACTGTTGCCAAGGCCAGAAATATAAATAGCAACCCTCGTATTATCTATAGGAAAATTCATATTTTCATTCTGCCATATAATAAATCCTTCTATAAACAGAGAAACATTACTTTTCGGAATTCATTCTTTAGTTTAAATGATTTGTCATTCAGTTAAATATGTATGTAATTAAACATGGAAATAGATTTAAATGAAATGGTGAGAAATTAAAAAAATAAAATCGAAATTTACTCTTCAAAATGAACGTCTTCTTCAAAGAATGAATACTTCATAGAATTGCCCTTCAAGAAGAAGACACATTAATTAAATACAGTGCCACATCCTTTCTTGAAATAAGTAATTCTTTCTCGTCTTTTACTTTAGCTTATATTTATTGTAACCACGATTAATTTTTGTGTACTGTGCATAATTAGTTTGTTTATGGTGCCTGTCAAGTGCGCTGAATCTTTGTGAAAGAATATAAAATGAGTCACTTGGCTTACTCGAATTAGAATGGAAAGAACAGTTGCTAATGTAAACAAACTTTCAACTACCAATCAGGATCCCCACACTACGTCACTTGCAGGTATCCCCGTGGGCAACAAAATAAGAAACGAAGCGTCCATCCATGTTATTTAAATAAGATTTTATTGGAAATTAAAATAAAACAAAAATAAACGATGACGGAGAATTTCATAAAAATAATTAATAATAATTAAAAAATCGATAAACTCATCCATCTAACTATTAGCTAATCTTTGTTCGGCGCTAAAAACACTATGGCACGAGGCACGCATTGTCAGAAGACGTGTCTTACGCTGTAGCATTCAAGTGGATACTCTTTATGTATAAGTGATGAAATCGATCCGCTGAGTAACTACTGAAAATGTACATAACTTCCATAAAGCAAATTCTGAACAGCGGGGCATTTTTGTAAACAATTTCACTCTAAAATAATGCTGGAATAAAAGTTTTATGCATTATTGTGTCTGTTTCATACAACAATCGATGATTCACGAAATGTTATAAAATTTGACACATTTTGTTTTGTTCCATTCTGCCGAGATTTCCTACTTGTTAGGATTCCAGATGTATTTTATTGAGATAACTTTTATCGTTTGAAGATTTTAATACTCCTACTATGCAACAGATTCGACTGTTCTTTTATACCGGGAGGAAGAGTCGTTAAGAAAAAAGGAAAATAGTTCTTAGTGAATCTTTAAGTGTGAAAGAGGCTACAAGAGAACTCCGTTTTACGAATCCAATATCCTTCAAGATGATTTTCAGTTTTTATGACTTTCTTTCTCGTGTTCGGTACTTCGATTAAATATCCCGATTAATTTCTTTTGTCCAAAAATACCCCGTCTCTTTCTCGGAAAATATCTTCATTTAAAATTGTTTTCTTCAAACTTATTCTTTTGTTTTTATATTCTAAAACTAAAGAAAGAATGATGAAAAATAATTATATTTCTCAAAATCTTTTGACTTTGAAGCAATATTGTTACAAAAGTGAATATATATATATATATATATATATAAAAGAGTGGGGATATTTTTATATTCAATTATAGTATACTATCTGTCAAAATACTTAAGGGTAGGAATTTTTTTAAATTTAAAATTCTAACTAATATGTTCGTACGAACAAAACCATGCACGTTTTTTGCTTTTTTGCATTGATATGAAAACTTAGCATCAGAGTTTTGAATCTTAAGGGGAAACAGGAGTAGGTACCCCCACTTTCCCTAAGTTTTAGCATTGTTTAATAACATAATCGAATTGTATTTTCTGAATGTTTTTCACAACTTAAACTTCAAAGTAACGTGTTACTTTTGAAACAGATAAAAAAAAATATCTGTTACGCGATACTATGGGAGACGTATTCGTCACCCATATTTTGTTCCATTAAGATGTTCAAGTCGTAGTATTTGTGATCCTTAAAACAGGTAGAACAAGTCCATATCGGATTTAAAAATCCGGATTCATCACTTTGAAGGTTGTAGGTGAAATAAAACTCGGTCCTTTCGGCACGAGTAACCCCAATTCAGGAAGAACCTCACAATTATTTACTTTTTCTTTAAAAACCTACATTTATATAGATAAATGAGATCGAAAGAAAGCTTTTGTTTCAAACTGTGTTTTTGAATATAGCAAAAAATAGACCCCTAGGGGGAAAAAAAAAGAAAAAGAAAATAAGTAATACTACCGAATAATAGAATAGACTTTTTTTGCCGTTAATTGTTTTTGTAGGATAGAAAAATTTGCCTGGAAAATCATATATATGTATGATGGACGAGAACTATTAACAACTACAAAGTGTCGGGAATGTTATGTCCTACTAGATATGAATTTAATAATTGAATATTTAAATATTTATTCCATATTTAAATATCCGATAAAAGAATAGGTTGGAAAAAACAAACGAAAAACCGGGCAAAATCTATGCCAGGCAGTGACACTCAACATACTGTAAAGTTAATTTATTATTGTATATAAAATTGCATTACAAAAATGTACATATTTACATTCTATATAAAATAAATAAATTAAATATGTTTGTTTCACGGATGAAAAAAAGTTTATTTCTTCTCAGGATTGGAAATCAAGATTTTAAAGAACATTCTGTTTCTTTAAAAATGCTCTCATTTGGCTTTAAATACACACATCAAATGCATATGTTATTGGGTGAAGAATTCCACTACAAATACTTGCATTCTACAAAAATGATCTACACTATATATATATATATGGATGAAAAAAAAAACATTTGTGGATGTTTGGTTAGATTAATATTATTTGGTGGAAAGTATGCTTTCCCAACTAATAAGTGGGTTTTAAAATGTCTTCCTCACAAAATTTTCGTTTTTCAGTGTTTTTTTTATTTGAGTACATAAACTATTTTTTTCACTGACTACCAGTGGTCGTAAAGGAATCCTGGCCAATAGTCCATCTCTAGTGTGACGTAAATAATAAACAAATAAAAAATAGATTTCTACAAGTTTTAAGGGAAACTATTTTACGAAATTCTAACACATTTCACAATTTTTTTTTTCTTGTGACGAAATTGTTTCTAAATTTAGATAATTTGGGGATTTTCCCTCAATTCAATTGAAACAGAGTAACGACGCTATAATCTTAAACACGATACTTCTTTAAATCCTAGGAGAGCAAGCATTTAAATACTGTTTACGTGAATTCGAAATAAATTGCTCAAACAAAAAAATACCCTAGTTTAAATAGAGTGTTAAAATAAAACAATTCATTCCAACATTTTTGATTCTAAATATTATAATTTATACTCTGAATAAACAAAACGCATCGACAATGGAACGCAAAAAAAGTTTAGAATACTTATTAGACTTTCCATAGATAAGCAATTTGAGTTATGAAAAGAAATAATTGAAATGTAATGTCGTTTATCAAAAATGGTTTTTAATAAAAAAAAAAAGAAGAAAAAAAAAGGTGTTTATTGGAGCAGCGAAGAACATTGCGGGAGAAATGAATGTCGAGAAGCAAGTTATGACCCTCGGACAAAGTGAATGCGGTTAACAGGAACTTTTAACTATTAAAAGTACAATTTTGTTATGATACCGGTTTATGAGACTGACATTGATAAAAAGCATTGTTTCGTGTATATTTTGCTGATAAATTTAATCATCTAAGAATGAAACGAATAGTTTCGCAGCTACAAGGTTTTTATGCGTAGACGGATATATATTAAAAACTATCATTTTCAGACATGAGACCCTCATTTATTTTAAACTGCTTCATCTATCATCTAAAACTCATTGGCTTTAACGTAAAAAAGTACGTAAGAGAAAATACCTCCTATGTCAGTACAAAATAATACTTGATGTACATAAAACTTTAATAACGTCGACTAGTGATTGTTTCTATTCAGTCCCGCGGTACGTGCATCGACTCCATTTAAAATTCAAATTTAATTTTACTAACATTTGATACTGCTCATAAACTTACTTTTAATAAACGGCTTTATTTATTTCATAATAAAGAGTTTATCTGAGAGCGATGGAAGATTGGGGAAATAAAATACTTTCCAATAAGCTTAGAAAAGCAGGTACCAAAACTATGGAAGAATTATAGAAAGAAAAAGTCATTTAATATCTTTGTTGGACAGAGTGTAAGAAAGAGGTCATCTCATTTGACCATCACTCGTCATTTTGGACGTCTCTATATTGAACCATCCCTTATCTATGTAGGTCCATCCTTTCACTGAAAATGAAGATTCATTTCTCGAGGAATGATCAAACCGTGGGCGATCGACTTCCAAATACACACAGTATCTTTCTCAAACATAAGAATGGTGTTAACTTTTTGTCGAATTCTTTTCCTTAAATTTTTTTTTTTTTAATAATCTATCAGATGGGAGCCGTGGTGGCATTCGCCTTCCAATTAGATGAACCGGGTTCGAGTCCCGGAGATGACGGGTTGATACGAATTTCGCATCCGGCCCGCACCGACCACAGTGCTGACGGATCATAGTCCTCTTGTCGTCGGGCTAACCGTGGTTTATCTCTCCATGTGACACAAATGCGGGTGAGTTCCATCAAAAAAGTAATCCGGAGGCAAAATTCTTCCCATACTTGATCCTTGTCTTCTGAATTGAGTTCAAAATGACAAGTCTACGGAGCATGAGTAGTCGTAAGAAATGGAGTCGACTGTTCGGTTATAAAATAAAATAAAATCTATCGATCTAAATAATCGAAGAATTCTTCACTAACAATTCATAATTTATGAGCCCCTCTTATTTCATTTTGAACAGCTATTCATATCTAGAATGCATTTTGATAAGCAATGGATTCTTAGAGAGTTGGTGCTCAGTCAAATAAGTTACGGAATTTTATGAGAGAACATTTAAGTGTTTAGAAGAGCAGGCTCAAATTTTGATCTCTTTCCTATGTCTTCTTGAAAGAAAAAAAATCGACGATGTTTACTCTCGATAATGTGTGCACTTTTTTTACGAGCCCCAATGCCTTCCTCTGAAGATTCCGATTTACCTTTGATCTCCAATTCTTCTTCATGAATTGCAAGAAAATCAGACTCTATCGAATCAACCTATCTAACCGCTGCCTTTCCCGCTTTCCTATTCCAATGGGTCGAAAAAGCAATATTTTTTTTTATTGTATTGGCATCACTCATTCGAATCGCGTGGGCCATCCAATTCATTCTATTTATTTCTTGTGTTTAAAAAATATCAGGTTGTTTATAAATCTTGATCAGTTCAAAGTTATAACTCCAGTTATTGTTTCCAAGTATACCACGCAAAATCTTTCTCTCAAATATTGTTCTACAATTTTCATCCAGTTTTGTCATTGTCCAAGCTTCAGAAGAATGTCAATAAGACCAGCCTGACAACAGTTTTGTACAACTTTCTTTTCTAGAAAGAAATCTAGATATAATGAAAAATCTAAATATTTTTACATTTGAAAAATCATTCTCAATCTTGATCAGTTTCCGAAATCGGTTCAGCTAAAAAAAAGTGTTTCAGTTAAGAGAAGAACATTTCATACGATATTCTTCTCTCTTTCTTAAATGAATGCTGTTTTGAATGACACAGAACCATTATGTTGAGTCATCTGAAAATATAAGCTTACAAATAGATAATATTTTCGTAATTTTTAATTATTGATTTGTCGTGGTAGATTGAAATTTTTTTTTGAACTTCACAATTGAAGATTTAATATGTCAAACTGCTATAATGTTGCAATTAATAAGAATTTTTTTTTATCAGCGGCAGTACAAGTTTGCAGCTATATATATATATAAATTTTTTATGTTTACATCTTACTTACCGAATAGCTCAATAGTCAACTAATGAATAATTTCGGAGGGGTTTTGTCCCCGAACCCTTCTCAAAACTACGCCACTGGTCGCTTGTGTACAACGATTTTAAAACTAAATTTAAAAAAAAAATGGCTTCATGAACATTATTTTCCTTGCTGCTGCATATCAGATCTTCTCATCATTTTTGCTCATGCATATAAACATTGTCAGCGGATAAACTTAAAAATAAATAAAAAAAAATGGTTGGGGAAACGTTTTCGTGTTTCCTAATACATTCACATTATTAAATTGTAAAAAAGTATTATTGAAAAATTGTGATTCTTGTGTTTGAAGAATGTTTGCAAAATGTTTACTTTTATTCTCTGTCTATTAAAACAATCTTTTATTTTAAGGAGGAAATGCCTTCCGCACACATTAACCTGAATCCGGTCTTTAATGTGTGAAAAAGATGGCTGCTCTACTTATCACTCAGACTTTTGTTTTATTTTTTAATCTAAGCATTGTTGAATGTGTCACTATTTATTTCTCTCAATTTAAACATTTGCACCAACGCTCATAAAATGAGTTCGCTGCTCAAATAAATAATTGCACTTTAAAACTATTTTTCGAAGCCTTCTCGTCAGGCCGGGTAAAAACACACAAAAACTTGCTTTAAAGTTCGAAGTAAACGGTTTACTCAATGATTAAACTCTAAACTGAATATTTAAATAAAGCAATATTAAAATCTTACTAAATAAAAGAAAATGTTCCACTCAGATGAAAATCAATTAAATTTATTTTCTTAAAACATAAGTCGAAGTCATTTTGGAGGCGTAGAAATCGCTTTGAAAAATGCAACGGCAATCGTTTTTCATTTATACAAAACTCTGGTTTTACATTGAAATTTTGCGCCATTTTCTGAATTGAAATAGAATAATCCCTGTATAACGATAACATAACACTCATTAAGGATACATAACAAATAATGGGATACCTGCAAGTGACGTAGTGTGGGTATGTCGATTCTGATTGGTTGTTGAAACGTGGTAACTGCTCTTTCCATTCTATTTATATAATATAAACCAAGTACCTATTCTCATTAGTAACACAGGCTATATTCTTTCACGAAGATTCCACCACTCTATATTTACACAAAGACTTAACATAAAGACAGGTAAGAAGATATGCAGAACATAAACAAACTTATTAAGCTTCGAAGTTTCCAGGTACACAAGACAAAAATTATATCACGGTTACATCACTGGCTAAGACAAAAACTACATCAAGCATCACTGGCTGCGGTCAGTGTGCGGGTAGGTGACCACTTGGATCAGTCTGCCTAGGGACCGAGGGTATTAGTCCTCGTTAAACTGTTCTACCGTAAAGTGCTCGACTTCGCGTGCAGGTCGTTGGGCTACATGGCGAGCCAAGCCTCCGATTTTCTCCAGTGACGTCACTGTGGCGCGAAGCTTGCGCTTTTACTTCAAGAACGGAGCTCTCGGTCTAACTAGTTAATATTGGAGCATTCCTTTTTGTGACATATTCCAAGACATTTGTTGTTTTATAAAATGATTTTCCTCAGTTTATTGCAGTGAATTTACAAAAAATTTAAAACTATTAATGAAATGTCAGTTTGCAAAAATTCTGATAAAAATACAAAAGGAAAAAGTATAATTTTCCACGTGTTCCCTAAAGTAAATGAGCAACTATGTAAAGAATGGATTCAACGAATTGCAAACGAAATGACACAGTTAATATAAAACAGCAATGCGTTTATTCTATCAATAAGAACTTTTATAAAANATTAAAACAATCTTTTATTTTAAGGAGGAAATGCCTTCCGCACACATTAACCTGAATCCGGTCTTTAATGTGTGAAAAAGATGGCTGCTCTACTTATCACTCAGACTTTTGTTTTATTTTTTAATCTAAGCATTGTTGAATGTGTCACTATTTATTTCTCTCAATTTAAACATTTGCACCAACGCTCATAAAATGAGTTCGCTGCTCAAATAAATAATTGCACTTTAAAACTATTTTTCGAAGCCTTCTCGTCAGGCCGGGTAAAAACACACAAAAACTTGCTTTAAAGTTCGAAGTAAACGGTTTACTCAATGATTAAACTCTAAACTGAATATTTAAATAAAGCAATATTAAAATCTTACTAAATAAAAGAAAATGTTCCACTCAGATGAAAATCAATTAAATTTATTTTCTTAAAACATAAGTCGAAGTCATTTTGGAGGCGTAGAAATCGCTTTGAAAAATGCAACGGCAATCGTTTTTCATTTATACAAAACTCTGGTTTTACATTGAAATTTTGCGCCATTTTCTGAATTGAAATAGAATAATCCCTGTATAACGATAACATAACACTCATTAAGGATACATAACAAATAATGGGATACCTGCAAGTGACGTAGTGTGGGTATGTCGATTCTGATTGGTTGTTGAAACGTGGTAACTGCTCTTTCCATTCTATTTATATAACATAAACCAAGTACCTATTCTCATTAGTAACACAGGCTATATTCTTTCACGAAGATTCTACCACTCTATATTTACACAAAGACTTAACATAAAGACAGGTAAGAAGATATGCAGAACATAAACAAACTTATTAAGCTTCGAAGTTTCCAGGTACACAAGACAAAAATTATATCACCGTTACATCACTGGCTAAGACAAAAACTACATCAAGCATCACTGGCTGCGGTCAGTGAGCGGGTAGGTGACCACTTGGATCAGTCTGCATAGGGACCGAGGGTGTACGGTATTAGTCCTCGTTAAACTGTTCTACCGTAAAGTGCTCGACTTCGCGTGCAGGTCGTTGGGCTACATGGCGCGCCAAACCTCCGATTTTCTCCAGTGACGTCACTGTGGCGCGAAGCTTGCACTTTTACTTCAAGAACGGAGCTCTCGGTCTAACTAGTTAATATTCGAGCATTCCTTTTTGTGACATATTCCAAGACATTTGTTGTTTTATAAAATTATTTTCCTCAGTTTATTGCAGTGAATTTATAAAAAATTTAAAACTATTAATGAAATGTCAGTTTGCAAAAATTCTGATAGAAACACAAAAGGAAAAAGTATAATTTTCCACGTGTTCCCTAAAGTAAATGAGCAACTATGTAAAGAATGGATTCAACGAATTGCAAACGAAATGACACAGTTAATATAAAACAGCAATACGTTTATTCTATCGTTAAGAACTTTTATAAAATTCACCATCTAAATAGAAACCGCCTCGTTACTTCAAAAAGAAAGGCATGTGAAAAAAAATTAAAAAATGGATAACGTCAAAGAAAATTAAAATTTAAATGAAAAGTATAAATAATCAGTAGCTAAAATTCTCCTGATTTCCTAACATATTTTTTAATGTAGTTGTTCTAAATATTTATGATTTTTTAATTATATTCACTTAAAATTAAATATCTATAAATTACATTATTTTAAATTTAAATATCTATAAGTAATTGTAAAATTTCAAATATCATTATGAACCTAAATTAATATTTTGTTTCAGTAATTAGCGTTTAAGGTTGATGTTTCCTAATGATTAAGTATGAACAAATTGCTATTAACGGCATATTTTAAAATCAGGGATTCTAAATTTAACTCAACTTATTGTTATAAGAGAATTGAATAAAAAAAGTGTCGATATATGCTTTCATTTTTCTTAATAATTAAAGTTAAAATGAACTTTTTAAAATAAAGTATTTATAGTGTCGCCAACTAGTAAAATATTTTTATAAGTTTAAAATGGTATTTTTTTTAATATAATGGCCAGGAAAGTTTTTTTGAACTATGTTTATGAACAGAAATAATGTGCCAATTATGTAAAGTTTGAAATCTAACAACGAAAAAAAGTCTAACTTATTTTTACAGAGAGGAAGATGCTAAGTTATCATAATATCTTTGCTAGCGATCTCGGAGATACAGTGACGTAATGAGGAGAGAAATCGGAATGAACTTCTCTTTAGCCAATAGATGTTTCCCATGACTCCTAATTCCCCGCCAATAGCCTATTGAACAGCTCTAGGAACTACAACAATATCACGGTTACACTGATATAAATAATAAATCTAAGTTAAGAGAGATATTTAAACTAATTCGATGTATTCAATTAACTTAAAGTTATGTAGAGAAACGTAGCTCCATATTGCTGATTAGCTGGTGCTGACGTCACATGCGTGGGTATTGGATTGCCCAATTGTTACAAAATCACGACAGTTTTTTTAAATCCGGCATAGCACAAATAAGCGTTATTTCAGACGAGCCTAAAATAGTAGAAACTTCAATATATCATCCCGAATAGGAATGAAGTGATTAAATAAGGATTAGCTGGCACAAATTAGTACTCAATAAACAGTATTATTTTTTTAAGACGTATTTCAGTTTTTGATGATCAGTCGAAATAGGTTTCCGAGATGGCTCAGAGGGGAGAGAGCCTTCCAATGAGGTGAACCGGGTTCGAATCCCAGCGATGGCTGTTCGATACGAATTCCCCATCCGGCTTGCACCGACTACAGTGCTGGCATGAAATATTCGCCGGATCATGGATTAGAGTCCCCTAGCCGTCAGGCTAACCATGGGTGGTTCTCGTGGTCTTCCTCTCCATGTAACGCAAATGCGGGTTAGTTCTATCAAAAAAGTTCTCAACGAGACCAAAATTTCTCTCAATACTTGATCCTCCTTGTCTTCTGGATTGGGTTCCAACTGACGGAGTTGAAAATTCGTAGTCGTAAATCCAAAAATTGGGTCGGCTCGTTAGAAAAAATAAATTAATAAATAAAACAGGTTCCCGATAGTTTACTTCAAGAGAGCGGTTGAAAGTTTCATATTAATTTAACTTTTTGCGTATTCCTCATTAACTTGGAAATTTTTTAAGCGATTCAAAACATTTTTGCACATAATCATAAATATAAATTTTTGAAAGATAATGAAGTAAAAATATAACTTTTAATATTTATTTATTTCTATTATTTTATTTAATATGAGTCGAAAACTTTTTAGAAAGTAAAGTACACACATTTTGAATACATTTTAAACTATGTCATTTTAAGTGACAAAATGCAAAATTTGAACTGATGAATTGTTCTTGTCGTATGGAATTTCAAAAATATAGCTTTTTTGAAGAAAAAAAAATTGTAACTCAGAAACTCTTTAACCGATTTCATTCGAATTTTATATTTTTTCTGTTTAAAATGATACTACATAGTTCAAAATGATGTGAACATTTGTATACCTTGCTATTCAAAATTCCCTGACTCTTAATAGATCAAATAATAATAAAAAAAATATTAAAAATTGTTTTTCGCATCGAATTATCTCTAGCTGAAGACATTTTACAGTAATGTGAAAGAACTTAAAATATGTTTTGGAGATTCCTGGATTATAGAAAGGTCGAAATTAGGATTGGATTATTTAGAGAACCTTTATGGAGAGGAAATCTGCTCTTCGCTGAGTAGAATGCGTAAAATAGTGGACCTCTATTTAACGAAGTCGTTAAATCCCGATAAAAAAGTTCATTACATGGAAAATTCGTTCAATAGAAAATCCGCCGTTTGAAATACTGATACAACACTTAATAGGATTCATAAATACTAGACATAATTAAAATAGCAAATCTTGTAAATTATTATCTACTATCGAATTGTTTCAAATGATTTTAACATATGAAGGTTTTTTCATCATTTCCGTCTTCCTCACAATTTAATGCTGTATTATTTTTATTTTTCAATTCATGTTTCTGTGGTTCAGAAACAATAAAAAGAAAATCAGTACATCATCGAAAATTTCGTGGTTCTCTCTTAGCTATACTCACATATACAAGTTCTTTTAAAGAAATATCAAATACGAGTCCAGCTTTAGCAAAACTATTACGAATAGTACGATCTGTAACATCATAGTGCCATGTTTTAGAAATTTCTGTTATGCTTTCTCGTAAATTGACGTTTGGCATGGTTTCCTGTATGAAACGCAAACAAGAAGAGAAGCTATTTTACCGCTTTCTCTAAATTTAAGTGCTTGCGAAAATCAATTCAAGGTCATTTCCCCCATAAAATGTGGTAACAAGTATGAAATGTTCCGAAATATTTTGAGAAATTGGGAAAGTGGATTTCAAAGAAAAGTTCTCTAAATAGAAGTCCGACTGTATATATATATACAGCCTATATGCGTAGTTAATAATAATAATAATAANCCGTATTGTAAAGAAGTATATATAGAGAGAGAGAGCACAATAAAAACAAAAAATGAAAAGTGAGAAAAGCGAAGAAAATTATAAAAATTAACAAGTTTAATTAACTGCGTATATAAGCAAGTATATAGAACTCATAAAACATGAAAAATAATTAATTATGTTTGATAAATATATATATTAAAAAAATAGGAACGTAAACGTTTCAAATTTTTCATTCTATTTCACGCATTCTGCTTGAAACGATGTCAAATACCAAACTCCATTTCTTAAAAATTTATTCTATTTCATTATCATTATTAATTAATTTTTGCAAATAAGTATTTAGATAGCTCGGTGGAAATACGAAAACTGATCCTATTAAAATGATTGTTGTTTTTATTTTACTTCTAAAAACTCTTTCTATTTTTTTTTAAAAAAAAAGGAAAGAAGGCATTACTTTCAATCCAGAGAGGATATTTTAAGCTATAAATAAAATCTAGATAAATATGGAAAGTATCTTTTTTGCAGTCATGGTACATTTGAATTTTCTTACATTGACGTATTTTACCATTTTTTTATCATTAATTATGTAGTTAAAATGTTTCTTTTGGATTCTGAATGTTTTTATGTGGTTTGCCACACTCAGACAGAAAGTGGTTCATGAATTTTTTTCTCCTCTAAATTTGCTAAGCAAATGCTAATTGAGTGGGAAAATCATATTATGAGAAAGTTTTCCCTGCCTGGAGGAAAAACTTTCACCCCAACTTGGTGACACCTGAGACTTTTGTTTTCACGAACATCTGCGACTCTGAATAAACAGTCGAAAGACTTTTCTTTCTCTAGCAGACGATGTAAGAAAGAGTGAAAATACGATTTTTTACTGGGAAAGTTCACGGAATTTAAATGGAGCAATGATCAATAAAAACAAAAGAATTTAAACTCTGTGCAATTCCAATGCAACAGTTAATTATTTTTTTAAAAAAATGGTTTCTCAAAAATAAATATTCAATTATGACTACATTAGTAGGTGCCTCATAAACTAGTACATAAAATATTTTAATGACGCTTTTGGCAAATAAATTAAAGAAGTTAATTCAGCTATATGATAAATATCGATAGTAATAGAAATGGAGTCTAATAGGATACCCACAAGTGACGGCTATCTCGATGCTGATGGGTCGTTGAAAAGTGGTATTTGTTTACGATAGCAACTGTTCTTTCCATTTTATTTCGAGTAAGTCAAGCCCGTCCCTTTTCTCAAGTAACACAGCCTACATTCTTTCACAAAGATTTAAATTCTTTCACTCTATGTTTACACAAAGATGTCACACTAGCGATAGTATCAATTTGCATTGTCCATTAAAATTTCACGACAAGGTGGATTTTAGCTGAGTGTACAAGACTTTGCGAGAAAAGAAACCTTATAATGACCTAGACTTTTAAGATTATTTCCCCCTTGAGACTAGCTTTATTCAAGGATTTTTTCACGTCAAGACAACCTGGTTTTTATAGAGAAGGTAGTTTTCCAAAGTTTTGGATGAGGGGTAATGTGCGGGAGCAGATTGTGACGTTTTAAGATGAGAAGGTTTACACGCACAAAAAACCTTTTTAGGTTTACATGAAAGAGTTTTTGTTGAGTGAAAATAAATCTTATTTTGCTATCTGGGACCTATTTCCAGTGGGTTCCATTTAGTTCTACACTGATTGACAATTTCTAAGGAAAAAATAAGTTTTTCGGAATAATGTTTGATCTTGACTCTCCCCTTCGATAACTCAAAGGATTATTACAACCTCTTCATTTCATGTTCCTTAGTGATTGTCTGACAGTGTGTCTAAAAAAGTAAACACATTATCGCGCAATTGTAAAATCAGAACTGAGATTTTTTTTAAATTTATTTTTGACATTCTTTTATAATAAACTAAATATAAAAAAAGAATTTTTTTTCACGAACAAGTTTTTTATATCACTATTCTGAAACTCTATTTTAGCGTTGATAGCTTTACAAGAAATAGTAGTCAAGCTTTTTTTAGAAATCTTCAGTTAAAAAATTAAAACAATACACAGAAATTTCGATTCTCATAAACAGTCTGAATCTGATGACATTGTTTGATTCAGCTTTCTTCTTAAAATTATTAGTTAAAAAAGGTGTTCTCTCTTTTATGGATCCAAATGAAAGGGCATTTTTTTAAAAAGTAATCCTATGATGTTACTCAATACATATAAATCGGTGCCATTTTACAAATTATTATATAAGAAAGGTTCTATTATACGATTTGCGTAAAGCGATGTCCAGACAATTAAAATTTTAAATACATTAGGAGACTTTTCGCTCGAAGAATTTCAAAAAAGAAAAATTCGTACCCAGAAATTATGACTGTATTTTTTCTTGGGTGAAAAACATTTAACATGCTTTTAATTTTTTTATTTATTTACCGAAACCTTAACAGATTTTTTTTTAAAAATATATAGCAAAAGTTGCAATGGTTTAAATGTTATCCTCATCAGAATCAGAAACTAAATCTGTCTGAAAAGCATTTTTGAATCTTTCAGTTTTTTTATTTAATTTTATTATTTATTTATTTAGAATTAAGAGTTTGTTAATCGTCAAGAAGCAAAAATTGATTGAAGCATTCGTGAGGGTTGGTGAGCCCTCCTCGAAATAAGAAAATATTATACATTATAATTTGTTGACATTCGCAAAAAAAGTTTATAGCAACGGCGAAAACTACTGAAATTTATTTTTCACTGTAGAACCGCAGAACTGATAAGATAAATTGCCACCGTTGCTCATAAAATTACCTGTCCTTCGGTGTAATTAACTATTTGCAAACTATGTCAACTTATTATCGTCAGCGTCATAATATTGAAAGCGATAAATTTTAAAGTTTTAGTTTCATCTTTTAAATGGCGGATGTTTCGTAACCATCCGGGCAACAATTAGAATAACTTAAAGACGATGTGATGTGAGGAGAGTTATTTATTAATGGAACTCGGAAACTGATAATTAGCAGACCTCAAGTTCTATAACATTTTATAATAATGGAGTCGAGGTGATCGAAATTATCGCTTGCTGCTTTCGGAAAAGTTAGTGCCGAGTTAAAACATTTCAAAACTAAATTTAGCATGATTTCAAAGGATTTGAGGCACATTTTTAGATTTTTTTTTTTATGAGATGAACATACAATGATGTTTTAAACATGAATATTTTTTCTTCATAATGTTGGTTTATCATAATAAAAAAAAATTTGAGATTTTTATGAGATATTTTTAACTTGGCTATTACTAATAGAGAGAATTTACGTTAGCTTCCGTAATTGCGCACTCTCAGTTCTGGTGCTTGTGCGAAATAAGAACTGCTGCAAGACAAACATTTAAAATATGATCTATTCAAAGCATACTGTCGTGATTCAAGGTGAGCAGGGGGGTTACTAACTTACATGAGGCAGGCAATTAAAAGTCAAATGGCGGGCCCTAACTTTATCAAAATTTTATGTAGGACTCTTTTATGTTTGAGGGAAATACTACTGTCAGATTTTTATCAAGTCGTACAAAACAAAAGTATTGAATTACAAATAAGAAGTAGATTTTAAAAATATTTAATTGCATATTAAAATATTCTGACTACAATAACTTTAATGTACACCTATGTATTAAACAATTAATGTGCAACAGAATTGTACAAGTATTGTGCAAGTATTTGAAACCCATACAGATTTCTTACGAAAATTGTCCACAAAAAATGACAACTAATATATTTTAGTTCGCGGGCCACAAAAAAAGGCTTCTCGGGCCGCCACTTTTTAACCACTGGTTATAGATTTTGATAAAGAATGCAGCTTATTATTTTTAATTTGCAGCTGAAGATTTAAGAAATTTAACTTCTGCACGAGGTCTGCAATTTATCATAACTAACAGTATTTGGCAATAAACTACAGGTATAGTTCGATCCCGCCTTCATCACGTGGCATCCGACGATACTATTTCGCTACTTTTGGGATGTGAACAATTCTGAATAAGGTTGGTATTTGGCGATCGTACGACAAATAGATTTATCTTTATGTGCATTTTCTTAACATTAAATATTTCATAAATTTGATGATATTTCTCTCTTTTGAGTGAATAGTTCGTCCTTTTTTGAGACATTTTGCTGCAAATATATTTAATTAGCTATAGTAACGAAAGGTATAATAGCAGATGATCAAGCAAAGTAAGTGACTCAAAAACTGTTTGTTGGAGCGGGTTGTCTCGTTTCAAGCGCGGATATGTTTCTTTATGCCCTGAAATGAACGTCCGAGGAGCCAATTGAATGAAGTATTTATTAAATGCTTGATTATGTATTTTGTTTGTAGGAGTTACTTTGCTTACCCAAACAGATTGTTTGTTTTAAAAAGAAGTTCGCTTCTAATGTCTCTCCTCTAATATGTGTTTCTATAATTTATATCAATTTCTTTTCATTAGAATAGATTTAACAAGATAGGAGCTTTCTTTATGAGTGAAAAACACATTTATGTATCTAATACAGGAATTTAATTATACTAAATGCTCTTGACATTGTAAATAATATCTTCTAAACAACATTAACTGCTCCTTTTTTTCCCCCTCCTTAGTTGAGTTCTTATATGGACTTTTCAAAAACACAATTTTTTAAAGAAATAATTGCACCATCTTTAGTTTAAAAGTTAGTAATTAAGAATGCGGACTAAGCTTTGTGAAACATATCAGTACAACTAAATTCTCCAGCATGCGTCTAATAATTTGATGACTTTGTTAAGAACCCTCGGAATTATTCAATACAATACAAATATTATTTTTCTCTCTTCATGCTTTTACTGATTTATTATAGAGAGTGATTATTTAGAATAAATATAATTTATAGTTAAGGTTCACCTGGGAGTTTTTTATAAAGCTAAATTGAAAAATATTAATAAATTATATTGACGCCCTGTGGATGAGTGCCGCAGGTCCTGGGTTGACCTTTCATCCCTTCAGTGGGTCGATAAATGAGTACCAATCCTGCTTAGCACTTGGGGGTTCCGTGTTCGGCTGACCACCTAACCGGAACATCTGCATCCCAAGGTCAAGAAAACTGAGATGGGCACAGTAGGCCCTGTCATGCCACTGAGTTTAGTTTTAGATAAATAATATTTCCTATGTTAAAAGAAATATCTCATTTCATAAATTGGTTTTGTTCCGATATAACCCAGAACCATAGAGACAACATTATTTTTGTCCATTCTAGTATCCGATACCTAAAAGGCTTGTGCTAAAGAGTCTAAAGCGAACAAATCAAGTGCAGAAAGGGTTCTCTAGACCTTCCTCAGGGTCCTTAGAAAAGTGATTCTACCAATCAGGACAGAGGAGCAAGTTTGAACAAAATAATAAAAATAAGGGCATCAAAATATAGACCCAGAAATCGGTAGATGAGGCGTTGAATGATTTGAGCAGAAGAAAAACCTGTGATTAGCGATGGAAGACACATATTTCATGTTCTTTAGGTCGAATCGGTACATTTAGTTTGCTCGATATACGATCTCAGCGATAGCTGGTCTTTACGGATTCTGCATCTGGCTCGCACTAACCACAATGCCGACGTAAAATATCCTCAGTCCTAGATGGATCATGGGTTCCTTTGCCGTTAGGCTAACTGTGGGAGGTTTTCTTCCCCATGTAAGTTTGTTAAAATCTTTTATTACTGCTGTTCATCTATCGAGCTTGATTTCTGGGAACCACTCCATATTTTCCTAATAATTTATCTAATGATCTTTCTAGCATCTCACCCTTTCCGGATGTATGGAAACCTATTCTAATCTAAATATTTGTCTCCTGGAAATGTCGCCTTATTTCCTTCTAATAGAATTTGAAAACATTTCTATAACTAAAATTAAATATTTGTCCCGCTTATTTTTTTTTCTTTCTTCTTAAATTTTCATAGCAAAATCAATTTTTTTTTAAATTTAATAAATGCAGATTTATTAATATATACACATAGAATGTCGTCTCAGAGATCAATAAAATAAAACAAATGAAATAAGTACATGCGATGAGAGGGGCTCCATGACAAACGCGCAGTAAATGGGTTTAAAATAACGATTCAATGAATTTCAATCCATTCATTCAAATAATTTCGTATTATGAGTCCAATGAGGTGAACCGGGTTCTTGTCGACTCCAGCTTAGACCGACCACAGTTCTGACGTTAAATATCCTCAGCGGATGAGAGTACCCTTGTCCTCCTATGAACCGCGGGAGGTTTTCTTCTCCGTGTAACGCAAATATGTGGGTTAGTTCCATCAGAAGAGTCTTCCAGGAGGGCAAAATGTATCCCACTACTTAACTCAGGAGTTCCCTTGTCTTCTGAACTGGGTTCAAAATGACCAGGCTACGGAGTCGTAAACCCAAAAAATTGGGTCGGCTGTTCGACGACTGTTATAAAATAAAATAATTTCGCATGACAATCCCTGGACGCGCTGTAAGATTCCTTTTAAAATCTCAAGTATTATTAGGTGACAGCTTTATTGCTTTTTACGTGACCGGTTTGCAACGGGTGAAATGAGACGATACATAATATAAATAAATTTGATGATTATATATATATATTATATTTAGACCAATTTATTAGACCCACTTAATAATGATATGTTTTTTATTAAGTTTGTATGCATTACTTTTATATTGAAACATAATGGGGAATTTTATACACTTCTCTTATTTGTATTTATTTTGAACGCATTACAATTGTTAACCCATTGATACACAAACAAGTGCAAGAGGCGGTTTCAGTCGCGTGAAAACAGTGAAGCTGTTATAGTATTTCACCAGACAATCGAGATTTTACATAGAATCTTATTACAGTGCGTTTAATAATGCGGACTGTACAAACAGTTTCGGCAAAAACACTCTCCTCAATCACTGATCACCCTATTTTGGGATCTGTTTAAACGACATTTTATTCAAAAATAAAAACAAGTCACTGATGTCATTCAATCCATACATAAAATGAAATCTTAAAAAAAGAGGTCACGGCACCTCCAGGGTATCATTTTAGAGCAAGTCAAGGTTTATTTCCTACCTCAGGGTTAGGGTGTTTTGCATAGCTGTCACACTTTTGTCTTCCACCTTTATAGGGTCAGTGGACGATCTTTCTTTATATCTCTTTCAATGTGACCATTTTTACTGTAGGGATTCTTAGGAGAATTTGGAAAAACTTTTTTTTTATTTTTTTATTATGGGTAAGCATTACAGGCAAACGTGTGCGGCTTATAAGCCTAAGAAGAAAACACTTCATAGGCAGTGGAGCCGTTAGTCGGAGCGATACAGCTCGACCTTTGATGAAACTAGTACGGAAGTGACCTAAAATAAAATAATGAAGTCTAATGATTGACGATTTTAATCTTTCGAAGATGCTCATTCACTTTTACACACGATATTTTAAATGACGAAATCTGAATAAATGTGGTTTTTCTTCTTCCACGATATTATAGAGCTAAGAGAGTGAAATGAATGGGAAAACATTATGTTTTAAAAGTATGGCCATCATCTCAAGCCATCCTTCAGAAATTACCCCATATATATATATATATATATATATA
>NC_092207.1:3317241-3324266 GCF_043381705.1 Parasteatoda tepidariorum | reverse complement strand
ATATATATATACACATTTTTTTTCAGTGCGGCGCACGCAGTTAAAACTAGTGAATACTGGGTGTAATAGACCCAAGATTTCGACTCTTTTTTCATTGTGCATACTAAATGTGGGTTAGGAGCCGCTGCTCCAAAATATCATCACACATCCGGTTTGAGGAAGTTTGTTAGTGTCGGTTAAAATTTAGATGTTAATAAAAAAAAAAAAATTATTGGAATGAGATAAAAAAGGGATGAAAACACCAAAATAAAGGATATTAAACAGTCATTGATATCAAACGAAAGAATAGAATAGATAAGTAAATAATGAAGAAACAACAAAGTGTAACGTCTCAATGTTCAAACTACGTGAGATTCACAGGGGCACCACTAAAATTTAGAATTCGGTGGAACACTGAATGACTGTCTATATTTAAATAGACAGAAAACAATAAGATGTTTAAAAAAGAAAAAACGATAGAGCAGACAACAATCATTGAAGAAAAGGGCAATGTCATGAGGAAGCATAAACTTAAAAAATAAATCGTCGACATTTTAGGACAAGCCTCCAGACAAGCGATAACCAATTAAAATTTAAGAAAAAACTGAGATTAGCATAAAATTCCCAAAATAAATAAAGGGATGGGAATGGATGAAAACTGGGTATTCTTAAAATAGGCTTTTCTTAACCAGTAGATATCAAAGACGTCCTTTTCCAAAAGAAAATAATATTCATTATTACCCATTGTCAAAATGTTCTGGAGTAATAGTAAACAGTGCGCATGCGTCATCATTGCATGCGTTGCTATGGCGACCGCTGATGTTTTTCTTTTCACTAGCAGGCATTTATATAATAATAATTTAAAATATATTTATAATCTTTTTATTACTAATGTATAATGACTGGCTTGACGGTGATTTCAATATAAATATGTGAATACTGAAGAAGGTATTTTGTGACGTCTTGAGACACGTACATAAGGCAGGATATGAAAACGACAAACATCAATGGAGACCCATGATTTGAAATGTTGAACGGAAAGTCCATCCAGAAAGCATTTGACCCATGGGGGTAACCAGTGATCCGAAAAAGGCGATTTTTTGTTGATTTGTTTTTATTTGCATTCCCATGAACAAGAAAAATCATTTGAAATGAAGAGTTTAAAATAATTAGATGAAAAGAGTTAAATGAAAAAGAGTAGGACTTTTTAGAATAATTACTTTAAAAAAAAAAACATTTACCGTTTTACTGACATCAATTAAAAGTTTCAGTAGATATTTGGCAGTTACTGTATGATATTTACGAGCGGTTACTGTACCGCATTTACGATAAAGCAGTTACTATATGATATTTACGAGAAGAAAAAAATTTGTTTTCTTAGCTTTTTGAAACACTTTATAAGTTACAAAACTCGCCATAAAATAAAACTGCCTAAGTGTTTTGCTTAGGGCAATAGTTTTAAAAAGATCTTGAAGGGGTGGAACGACTTGATTGTGAAGATAAATTAAATTTTGTTTGATTTAATTGATATTTTTTTAACTATAACCTCATTCATTATAAATTTATAAAGCTTACCTACTTTAGAGTAAATAATAAGTGTTAAATAAATTTGGCTCATTTATTCTAACTAATGCAAAAAAAAAAAAAAAAACATTAAATGCATGTAAAGCTTTATTTGATTAGTATCGTTCTCGCTCTAACAAATACGTGTTGCCAAACTGTGAAAAGCTATTTCCGCAAAAATTCACGCACTTTATCGAAGATCTACACGCTTCAGAAAATGTCTCGTCTCATTTGTTGTTTCCATTAAAAGTAAAAAAATTCACAAAATAACTACATTTTAGGTGAATGATTTATTAATGTTGTTACTATTATTGTTGCAGATGATTTTTTCTAACTACAAAGAAATCTAATTGAAATATGTGTTTACTCATGGGTTATAGAATGTTTCTTTTTGTAGTACGAATTTTAAAAAGACATTCGTAATAAACTAAAGACGATTAGAAAGAACAAAAATAGAAAAATAAAATTTTTGATTGCCTTGTATCGTTGTAATTCACATGTAACATTTACAATTGTATTGTTTATTGTGTTAAAATATGCAGAAGTTGTTTTTATAGAATAATGATATAAATTTGTATGCAAGCTTCTCTTTACCCCACTATTTCATTTATTAACTTGCATAGTTAAGAGTTACTGAATATTTTGCACACAAGTACAACGTCTTTTTAAAATTTATTCAAAAATCCACGAGATAAAATTTTTGAACTCTGAAATTGAGTCATTTTTATTTGCTATGAGTGAAATATTTGAAAAGTCGTTTTACAATTCATTTACCAAACTTTACATAAATATTCAAATCGATTAAAATTTCAATTTTTTTTTTTAAAGTAATCTATTTTTTTAACGTGAATTACAATTATTAAGTACGTACAGTCAAACCTTGTTATAATGAACCTTCTAGGGACCGAAATTTCGGTTCCCTATAACTGGGATTTCACTATATTTTAACGAACTTTTCCGTACTGTTCCCTTTTATTAAACATTATTTAAATATATGACCCATAAAAAGAAATAAAAAAATGATTAAACAATGTGTAGTAACAAAAAAATGTGTTAACTTTTATTTTTTATGACTCTTGCGAACAAAAAATTTAGGGATGGCCTTTATTTAATTATGGGAAACTGAGATAGAAGAAAAAAATTCTTATGGCTATATTCCACTCATTAGATGGTTTTAAAAAATGGTATATGCGTTTAACAGGGTTCCCACTAAATTTTTTAAAAAAAATTCAAGGACTTTTCAATGACTTTCAAGGGCCTAAAATCAAATTTTTCAAGGACCTATTCAGTATCATTATTATATGCTAAAGTACATGTCAACCAAATTTTACAATTACGTAGAAGCAGAAATTGTATATTTTTAAATCACAATGCTTATTTGACAACAAAAATTTTTTTTAATTTAATTTATCAGCTAATAATACAAATGGTTGATAGTGACATTGCTGTTTCAAATGACTTAGAAAAATTCCAATTGACAAAAAAAAAATGAAGAAAAAAACTCCAATTGACATAGAGCCAACATTTGAAATCTAGCGTCAGTGAAACCTTTCATGAAAAATTTAATGAAGTGAATTAGAATGAATGAAACTGAATGAATGTATAATNAATTTATGAGACAAATGCAGGTTTCCCACTCAATTTTTTAAAAAAAATTCAAGGACTTTTCAATGACTTTCAAGGGCCTAAAATCAAATTCTTCAAGGACCTATTCAGTATTATTATTATATGCTAAAGTACATGTCAACCAGATTTTACATTTACGTAGAAGCAGAAATTTTATATTTTTAAATCACAATGCTTATTTGACAACAAGAATTTTTTTAAATTTAATTTATCAGCTAATAATACAAATGGTTGATAGTGACATTGCTGTTTCAAATGACTTAGAAAAATTCCAATTGACAAAAAAAAAGAAGAAAAAAACTCCAATTGACATAGAGCCAACATTTGAAATCTAGCGTCAGTGAAACCTTTCATGAAAAATTTAATGAAGTGAATTAGAATTAATGAAACTGAATGAATGTATAATGCATATTATACATTCAACAAACAAGCATACTGATTAATTGATAAAGTTTGTGCAATTGCACAATTATTAAAATATAAATTATTTTTTTCAATAAGTTAAACCAAATTGTAGGTTACAGGAAATGTATAGAATTAGATAAATTATCAATTTAACATATTTGTTTCAATTTTAATATCAAATTTTCTATTTTGTTACTTTAGAATATCAGTAATGTATTTTGAACATAATAAAATCTATTGTAGAACAATATTTTACAGATAACTAACGAAGACTTACCAAGCCTTATTTTCTTTAAAATATATCCATAAAATGTGAAGCGTGATTTTTAAAATTTTGTGAATATGCATAATTTTCACTAAGCGTAATTTTTAAATCGCATTTATACGAATCTAGATAAACTATACGTAAATCAAAATTCCATAAAGGTGAAGTAAAGTAAGTCTCCAAGATTGCGTAAATCGCGTAACACAATGTGTGATTTGTAAATTGAAATTGAATAGCGGTGTATGTTTCTTAAATCGGAATATTATGAATAGCAAATGATACAAAACTCACAAACTAACTAGACATAAACCACAATATGAGATACATAAATCACTTTAATGTGAATTCTGTCGCATGATTAGCTAATAGTTTTCATGTGAATAGTGATCATTATGATGCAATTTGTGATTCGAAAGGTGCTTAATATAGAACAGCTATGTGTGATTCTTAAATAATTTTGATGAGGATTGTGAGTGGTGATTCTTAAATCTCTCTTTTGTGAATCGCAATGCGTGATTTGGAAACTACTACAATGAGAATTGTGAAGCATGATTCTGAAATTATTTAAATACGTTATATGATTCTTAATTGAAATCATGATGTATGATTGATAAATCACTTAATGTGAATCATGATGTGTGATTTATAAAATACCTTAATATGAATTCTGATGAGTAATTTGCAAATCACTTTAAAGTAATATTCAATGTGTGATTCATTAATCACTTTCAGTTAAACCGCAACTCGTGGAACATTTTATATGAATTTCGATCCGTAAATCAAGAATCAGTTTAATGTGAATCGCAATGTTTATTTATAACCAATGAAACCTGTAGAACTAAATTTTATTTATTAGCAGTAAAAACTAGATGTTGTAAAAATTTGATTATGAATGAAAGAAAAATTCATTATTCTTCGTGCATACATTAAAAGAACAAATAGAATATTAACCTGTCGTAATAATGGAGTTAACAACATATTTCTAAATCAATAAAACATCATTCGAAAACTATGACTGAAATTTGCTAGAAATTTTAGCTTTCAAAACATCAGAGTCTGAAAAATCTAGGAGAGAAAAGTTTTGCACCTTCTTTACCACCTTTTCACTTCAAGCATTAAAAATTGCATCAATCAGAATTTCTATAATTTTCCTTTGAATTTATTTATTGTTTTTCTACTACTTTATTGCAAAAAAAATTAGTAGTATTTTTATTCCTAAAAAATTTAGGGCCCCATATATATATATATATATATATATANTATATATATATATTCCTTTTTTTCCTTTCTTTTATTCTATGTATTTTGTCTTTGTTTTGAAATCTTGAGTTCATAAATTGTTATATCGTTGAACAAATACAGATTGAATAAACAACAGTTCTTTGTCTAGAGCGAAACTCAAAGTGATGTAAAATTTAACATTCAATGAACCTAAAATATTTGTGTTAAGGAAAGTTTAATCGAAATCAAAACTACAAGGCATTTTTGAATTTTCAAAGGTATTGAAAAGCCAAATGTGTTCTGTAGAACTAAACAGAATAATAAAAACTTACCCCACTCATTCAGCCTAGAGAGAGAGAGAGAGAGGTCTAGAGAGAGAGAGGATGAACTGTTGAAGTAGGGCACTGAACCGGTATTCTTTCTGCTTTGTTTACATCACGTGCTTCTCTTCTTTATTTCTCTCATAAGGTGATTGTTTTAATAATTTATAAGGATGGAATTTTCTGAACTGATTTGCATGCAGCTATTATTTTTTTAAAATTTATATTACTATAAGATTCTATGTAAAATCTTAATTATGAGTTGATACTATAACAGCTTTATTGTTTTTACTAGGATGAAATCGATTTGCACTTGTTTGTTGTTGTTGAAGTTTTCATTTTCTACAAACAGGCTATTTTCAGGTAGTGACAACAAAGAAAAAAAAATGCGTCGGAAATTTGTAACATTTTGTCATAAGGTACGAAGAAAGAAAAAAAAACATAACAATCACGCTTAATATTTAAAAAAAAAAAAATTACTAAAATTGCTATAAATTTTGATGAAAATATGGGAAGATGTGATTCATAATAAACATAATGCGAATCTATGCCAGTTCTTAATAATAGCAAAGAAAACTCTTCTCGAATCAATCTTTCACAAAAGTGAGTGAAGGAAATAAACCTTCTTTTAACTATTCCATAATAGAGGAAAGTTGAGAGAGGTAAATTGAATTTTGTTTTGCATGAGAAAATATTCCAATAAGAAACATCATTGGGAATCGAGAAAAGGTATCGCTTCTTAAGAGATTTCATGGGTTTAAAAATTAATATATATTTATTTCAACTTTATGAGATAGTCTTAACATTTTCAAATTCATTTTTCCTTCGAAAAACTATGACCGATATTCTGGTTAAATCATATTATTCACCTTTTTAGCCTATTTGAAGACTCTAATAATGGTACTGTTTATTAAAAAAATTGTCACACTGTTGGTGAGTGGAAAATTATTTTTCAAATATGCTTTACAGTTGCTAGGCAATTTAGAATTCAATTCTGCGTGCAAAGTTTTTCCCCTTCATCCGTAGATTCGTGTCTAAAGTGAGTGTTCTGTCGAGATAACCGTGAGAGTATCACATTCTGATAGAAGTTACCTCTACAGTAAAACCAATCAAGTCTATCAAAGATCTGTCTATCTTGTATGACAAACGGTGGAAGCATTCCTTTTGTAAGCATAAAAGGAAGAAAATTAGAGAATATAAAGTTTCTTTTGTGCTAAGGGAAGTTCTTTAGAAGTAAAAAATAGTGCGTGGAGTCCCTCCGCGTGGAAGAAGTTAAACTTTGCAACCTGCAACGTTAATTGTAGAAGAATCAGCAGTCGTAGAAGGATCACTAGTTCTATTCAACGACTCTTTTTCCTGCTCCGCTCGCTTCCGTGCTCTGTGATCACGGTAATATTGTGCATTTTTCCCTCCTGGATCTCTTGAACCAGTGCTTGTGGTTCGTCTCGCCCTGGAAAATGTATTTGCATTAATAATGTATGTGAATGAGTCATAATGTAATTTCAGAAGAGAAAACCTAACAATCAATTGATATTCACAAGAGACGTACCTTGACATAACCTTAAATCCGTCGCATTGTCCGTGGGATTGTTTTCACTCATTTTTTACAATTGTTATCCACTAAATTTGAAAATAAAAAATACTAC
>NC_092207.1:3293745-3316394 GCF_043381705.1 Parasteatoda tepidariorum | reverse complement strand
ACACACACACACACACATATATATATATATATATATATATATATATTCCTGAATGAAAAATTCCAGAACCGTCTTATTTGTTTTACTCGATGTTCACTTAAGGTGCATGCATTCATTCTATTTATGACATATTTCTTTGAGAGAAATCATTTGCTTGACTTGTTTGCGGAGTAAGCAAAGTTGTTAAATAAAATTGATTGATAAATCAGAACTAATTCGCGAGATAAATGTTAATCGCATTTTGGCTACATTCAACAACAATCCTTTTCGGACTGGAGCGACAGCCAAAAGAATGAATCACCTCACAAACGATAAATCATGGTGTGGTGATAGGACATGCCAGATAGATCATTTCCTAACTCATAATAGTTGATAGGAGGGAAAAAACCACCAATAGAAAAGAAGAAAAAAGTCTTTTCACGAGGGGGCATATATGATAGGAGGATAGTTTATCGCCCAAGTACAAAAAGGAGAAATGGTGGGGCAGGAAATTGAGAAGATAGTTACTGCAGGCTATTTGTAAAACACATTCATGAAAAGGTAGAGAATTTTTTTCCCCTTCGCTTTATGGACTGGTTTAATAGTTTACTTTTAAGTATAATTGCTTAGTGAAGTAAATTATTATAGTCTAAAATATTCCATCTCAATTCCTTCTTTTAACGACAGAGGAGGGTGACCGCAAATCAACTTTAAGAGTCTTTATGACTTTTCCTAACTTTTTGAAATCTTCAAAAATATTAACAAAATTTTGTTAGAATATATAATGAGCGCATAAAATGCTGATTTACCTAGACGGACAAAATGATCGTACAGATTTGGTTGTTCTTCTCCATTGCTTCTTTTATAAGAGCCTCACTAAGTTTTTTTTAGGATGGACCTCCTGCTGCCCACCACATCGTTGTTAATTGTTTCCATCCAGATTGCTTCAAGATATGACATCGGCTTAGAAATAACTTACTTGCCTATCTTTCAGAGAAAAAATAAAGTTTGGAAAAAACTCTAATTTGCATTTTATAGCAGATAAAATTCAATAAACTGCTGTTAAAAATTTATTCAGCCCCTGGAGAGAAAAAAAATATTAAATGAATTTCTGACTGTAAGACAAAATATTTTATGAACATTTCTTGATATATATCTGGAGAGAGACAAAAGCTCGCTGAACCTTTATAGGAAAACACTGTCCAAACCTTTTGACATCCTTTATATTCAAAAGGAGTTGTTACACCCACGCATGTGTCTCTCAGTTATTTTCTTTGACTGGAACAAGATAAACTTTTTAAGTTATGGCTTCTCCACCTGCAGTAGGGTACTCCTTTCACCATAGATAGATGCGTCGTGATTATCATCCAAATTGGCAGTTTTATCAATCCCTTTAAACAATTTCTGATATCTCCATTAAAAACTGCAAGTTGAATTTTAGACAACGCATTTCTTGACAAAGCATTCATACAGAATCATCGAAACTTGCAAAAGTTTCTGTTTAGAAGATCAATATATGGTTCACCCTCGCAAATTGTTTCATCCACTTATCATTAAGATTGTCTCTGATTTTCATTTCAAAATCGCTTTTTGCCCATTGAGTTTAATTAACTTCTCATCAGTGTTTAACTCTTCTTCGTCAAAATCATTGCAAGCTCTAAAGAATAATCTTCGAGCTTTCTTTAACTCGTCAATAGTTTCGGAATAAAGAACAAATTTTAACTCTGATAAATCGTTTAAAAAAATGTCGACTTTATCGATCGCAGATTTAACAGTCCTGCCGCGGACGTCAGATGTTCTTAAATAAGGTAGACATCGAATCAGAATTCAAGAGGTAATCACATGACACTTTATTTGACGACAAATACAGAATATAGACGAACCATGTCGAGCAGACGATAGACGCTTAATAATTATAATTTCATGAAAATAAATCAGTGAAATAGTACAATAGCTCAAATTATGCTTTTCAAAAATAAATTATATTAGTAAATGACTCAATTATCTCATTAAACTTAGAAAATACTTAAACACAACACTATACTAACCTAGTCATTGAAACTTTTACAACACCAAAAACAATCGTTGCCGTGGGGAAAAAAATAAACTGAAGCAAGTCGCCTGCACTTACATGAAGAATAAATATTTTCTATTCGAACCTAGAAAAAAAGATCACAGTTTCTAACATCAATTTGTATTCTTAATTTTGAAAATGCTTCCCTTGTTGTTCATTTTAATTCTTTTAGTGTCATAAGCATCATAAATGTTTGATGCCAAATTTAACTAAAACGCATTATGCATAAATTGTAAATAGTATTTATTCAACAAGCTATTCATTTCACTTCAATCCTACGTCTAATTTTCGATTACGGGAAACATTGTAAGAGACGTTTTTTGATAGTTGTTTCGTTAACGTCTCCTAAAGGTCCACCGAATGTTTTATTCACATTACGTCTACTGTAGTTCTCTATATACTTAAGCCATTGTGGATTATCCATAAAGAAGCTGTAGGAAAACGTCGATATATGATCCACAACGTCTAATGGAGCGCTGACGTATAAACGCCTTCTTTCTCGCGATAAAAAAACGTTAAATATTCGTCGTGCCTGATACCTAGTGGGAAATGCTCAGAAATTTTCGCTAGTAGTTTTTATTTCAATTCTACGTAATTGTTTCACGGTGTTATTAATTTTTCTGAAAACAAAAGTAATTTCTTATAGGTTAAAAATAAAACCATAAAAAAATATAGCAGAATGTTAAAATGATTAAAAATGACCTTTTCTAACTTTTTATAATATGATTTTTGAATTAAAAAACAAATATTTAGAATATGTTTGAGGTTACTTTATCAGCAGTTTCTAAATTTGAACAACCAGGTCACCTTTAGAATACAAACATTTGTTTCGAATTGTTATTTCAATATTTGTGGTTGTGTTTTTACATTTTGTTGAATACAGAAATTTAACACGAAAGTACTGAAGTTGTATTTTTCAATGTAACAAAAAGTATATTATATTAAAAGAGTTTTTAATATCAAAAACTGCTTATTTAGATAAAATAAATTATTTAAATACAAAATTATTGTTTTCCAGAAAAATATGAAAGTAAAATTTTTGAACTATTATAACGAATCACCTTTCTCGAATGTCAGTCACTTTCAATTCACACACTCTCCCTAATATATCTTCTTGTTCAATCACAATACATTCATAAATACTTTCTTACTCAAGTACATTTTTCTGAACAACTTGTAGGGGATGACACTTGATCTTAATACAGTTTTATTTCAAATATTAAATAGGGATGAGCGAAATTGAATGGGTTAGTCATTGTTTTACTATTCAGTTTTTCACATAAAGTGATAATTTCTAAATTAAAGATCTGTTTGAACAAAAAAAAAATAGTTTATTGGGGAAATTTAATTATTTTATATTCGCTGTGCCATATAAATTGAATAAAGAACATGTGTGGTCACAAAATGGATACTTTTATAGTTGTCTGATGACGCTTCCAATACATATTTTTTTGACACTTAATATTAAAACAGTTTTTTCAACTCATTCAATAAAGTTTAGTTTTATATGTGATGAAATTTTTTTTAATGCTTTAATAAAAAGTAAGTAAAATAAAATTTTTCTTTGTTGACTGTTCTTCTTTATATTAATTGTTCAAATAAAGTTATCTATTTTATAGAACTGTGGAAAATGTCCTGTTTCGTTAAAGTGATTATTTTAGTTTTCACAAATAAATAAACAGTCACAGAGCATGCTCAAACATTGTCAAGTTTTCCGATAATAATGATTTGAATTGCTCAGTGGGATACCTGCAAGTGAGACACAGCAGTGTGGGTTGTTAAATCACGTTAGCAATTGTTCTATTTCGAGTAAGCCTCGTCAAATACCAGTTCTCTTAAGCGACACAAAGATTTCGATTCTTCCACTCTCTATATTTCTTACAGTCACAAAGCTGATTAATGATGCATCCAAGTTGCAAGAAATATATCTGGGTTACAATAAAATTCATAAACAAATAACAAAATCTAAGTTAAGTAGACGAGAAAGAATTATATTTCAAACTCATTCGATGCGGCTTTCTTTAACATTATAACTTATAGAGAGAACTTTAATGCCGTGATGAATAGCGCTGACGTCACATGTGTAGGTATGAGAGATCTTCTTCCTGAAGTGCAAATACCCAATTATAAAGACGTGTTCTGAAAATGTAAAATTTTCTTTTCAGAATAGTTTAACACATATTACTGATTCGAAGGAAGTTTTCTCTACTTTAAATTCTATACGATAAAGTAGAAAGACAAGGAATTTGTTGAGTAAAAAATAATAAACAGCGACATATATGTTTTAGCGAAGCGTTCCATTTACGTATCTGAATGTTGCCACCTTTGTTATATAAAATTTGAACTTTTCTCTGCTGTAATAAAATTAAACTTATGCGAACCTTACATTCGGCCCCGCTCAATGCTAAATGTAGATATTTACATTGAAGCGTAAACATTAAGGTTCTAGGACAGATTTTGTTAAAGTCTTTCAGGCGGGGGGCGTCGATTGCGTCACAGATCGTAGCGGTTCGATATGATGTTCGGGTAATTTTCAGGATCCTGGATGTTTTCTACTGGATCTTGCAATTCGGAAACTGATTCTTCCTGGGTGACTGGCGTATACATGTAATATGGACGAAGATGTTGCTCATGAACAACTTTCAAAAGATTATTTCGTTCATCCATAGACTTGATCTCGTAGCCTACTGCCCCGAATGGACGAACAATCAGAAACGGTCCTCTATAAATGGGAGAAAGTTTATGATCTCCTTGTTTAGGCCAGTCGTACAAGACGAGATCTCCTGTCTTAAATGAATGTGATCGACGGTGAAGATCGAATCTGCGCTTATTATCTAGATGTACACATTATTTACGGCTTCGGCCCTGGCTAAAGTAAGAAGGTCAAGTTGATCTTCGTGGTGTGTCATCGATGAAACTTGCAATGTGCAATTCACGTGGAAGGCGTGGTTCATATCCATGAAGCAAATAAAATGGGGATCTTTTAGTTGAATTTTGTCGTCTGCCATCCCATTTTTCTGGATGTCCATCAATTATTTTCCTCAAAATTGATGCAATGACACCATTGGTGCGTTCAACAATGCTATTAGCTTGTGGTGAATATGGTGGTGTTATGGACTGTATTCCATACTTTTGTAAAAAGCGCTGCTTGTGGCGAGCTGTAAACGCAGTTCCTCTGTCTGATAAATACATGCTGGGCGGCCCATATCGAAGTATGATGTTGTGATACAGTGCGTCAGTCACTGTATGTGCTGCGAGAGAAGCAGAGGGTGTCGCAATAACATAGCGTGTGGCATGGTCAATCTGAACGAGCATGTTGGTGTTACCAGATTTGGATTGCGGTCAGCAAATTATGTGATCAGCAGATACAATTTCCCATGGCGTTGTAGGAATCGGCAATTGCTGTAATAAGCCATAAGCGTTGGCAGTTCGACGATTAACAATTTGACATTTATGACAACTTCGAACATATAATTTGGTATCCTTTCGCATTTGTGGCCACCAATAGCGCTGCTGCAAGTTGTGAAGGGTTTTCTTGACATCCATATGTACGATATCATCATGGCAAGCAATCAATGTTCTGTCTTTCATGGATTTCGGTATTACAACAACAGATTTCAATCCATTGTCTTTAAGTCTTAAAAAAGCGTATTGTTCTCAATCTTGTAATTGGATATAATTGACAAAGTCTTTTTATTAGGGTTATCTTCTTTGAGTAGGCGAAAAATGTACTGACAAAAGTCATCTCTGTTCTGTTTTTCACAAATCTGAGATTCACGGCTTGCAGTAACAGTTACACAAATAGCTGGTTTCGGATAACGTGAGAGATGATCGGCAATAACATTTTCTTTTCCAGGTCGATGAATAGTTGTAAAGTCAAATTGTGCAAAATCCACCAAATATCGAGCGAATTTCCGATTGAGAGATGATTTCGTAACAACATATGCTGTCGTATAGTTGTCTGTTATCAGCTGAAATTTGTGACCAATAAGATATAGACGAAATTTTTCAGTAAGTGCCCAGTGTACAGCAGCACACTCCAGCTCATTGCTGTGGTAGCGTGTTTCAGCATCTTTTAAAGTCCGTGATGCATATTCAATGATACATCGTTTTCCATTTTGCTCTTGAGATAAACATGCACCTAGTCCTGAATAAGATGCACCAGTTTCTACAAAGGTTGGTAGTCCTTGTTTGAAGTACGCAAGAAGCAAGAATAGGAGCGGTAGTGATCTTGGTTTTCAAAGTCTCGAATGTTCGATGTTGGTCATCAGTTGAAGTGATTGTGGCATTACTTGTCTTCTTTTCTAATCCTTTAAGAATATTTGTGAGCGGTTTTGCAACAACAGCATAATTTCGAATGTGCTTTATAACTGATTGGCAAATCCTAGGAAACTGCGGACTTCATACTTCATGAACTGTTTTTAGTACAGAGTAACGTTCAACTGCTGCTGTGCGTTCTGGATCAGGGCGTTCGCCATCTTGGGAAAGAATTCGACCAAAAAGAGAAATTTCTGATACAGTAAATTGCGACTTTCCTGGGTTTATCTCGAATCCAGCTTTACGAGTAGCTTGAAAAATATTGTAAATAACTTTAAGGCGGTAATCAAAATTATCACGTGAATGTTATCATGTGTCGTCAATGTCGTATTATGTTCAGCAAGGTGGTCGTAAGCACATTTTATTTCTCTTGTCATCGTACATGGGCCGTTAGTGACACCAAATGGTATTCGAAGAAATTCATAATGTCCATCAGCTGTCACAAAACCAGTTTTGTAGATATCAGATTCTTTGATGCGAATGGTGTTGAACGCGGATTTTACATCCATTTTAAAATTAAAGCGTTTTCCTACTGTTCGTTTAATCACATCTTCCATCTGGTCGATTGGGTGCGGATCAATCTTGGTGATGGAGTTGATAGTGCGTGAGAATTCTACAACAACTCGTCTTGGAGTGTTTTCATGGAAGGGCTGCTCAACGATGAAAGCAGGGGCGGCGTAAGATGAGTTAGAAAGACGAAAAATTCCTTGTTTCAACCATTTTTGAATTTGAGTGTTCAAAAACTGGTGATCTGGTTTTGTTAGGCGATATGGTCGACAACGGATAGGCTTGTCATGTTGCAATTCTATTTTGAATTCCACTTACGGACATAGTCCAATATTTTAATCGTCAGAATAAAATATGTCTGAAAACTGTCCAATTGTAGCATAAAGTTGAGTTTTCTGAAGCTCAGATAATCCTGCAGATTTTGGAATAAGTTCGATTTGATGAGGATGTTTACTTGGCTTAACAACGTTGTCTAATGATGGTACTGAGAGTTCACAGGAAGCAATGCAGTTAATGCTAGGTTTCGATGAAGGAACACATTCGTATAGATGGATTGCAGACGACGTAGAAATACATAGTGAACCGTTAGAATCTTCAGAGCATCTAGCTTGCACTTGGTGCAGCCAATCAAATCTCAAAATGAGCGAAAATGGAAGTTGGGAGCAAATTCCAACCTTGGTCATTAGATAATCAATGTTTCCAACCTTGATGCTTAAAGAAATCCATCCAATAGGGGTTTATTAAATGGTCGACGACTTAAAAATGTCCATCAGTCCATGGATGAATAACAGCATTAATAGGAAATATTGAATGACGGTAACGTCTGCACGCGGATCACAGGGGGCTTGAATTTCTGTATTATTGTCAATAGTAACAGGTATTAAGGCACGCTTATGTTTGAGTTTTAATACAGTTTATAGAATGATTATTTTCATTTGCAGGCTCAGGTCTTGTGGGTGGGATGTTGTGACTCAAATTTGGATAATTTGAACTGGTGGAGATGCGTGGTTCATTATTACTGGAACTAAGTGAGTGTCTAGTCGACGGGAGCTGAGTTCTCGGTTTGTTGTTGGATTCTTGAACGGATCGTGAAGAATTTCGTGATTTAGTTGTAGGCAAACTTCGTTGAGGAGGAGGTAAACTGCACATAAAAGAAGCATGACCTTTTTCTCCTCATCGCCAGCAAGTAATATCTTGAACATCGTCAGTAGCAGGGTTATATTTGCGTCTTTGTTCAACGTGTGAAATGATATTTTTTGACTGATTTTTCGGTGCCGAATATAAATTGTTAGCTGATAGGCGTGACATATTTTCTTGTTTGAAACTTCGAATTGCATCAAGTGCGGCAGCTCTGTCAATTAATTCTTCGACAGTAATCGAATTCTGAGTAGCTAAGGCAATCTACCATTTTTCTTCTGTAATATCACCAATTATCCTAGAAATGCGATCAGCTTGTGGTATAGTAAATGGAGCTTTTTCAAGAAGAGCATCCTTAGCATAAATATAATCAACTAAACTTTCATTAATTTTTAATTTTCGAGCGCTCTGATGAGCTAAAAATTCTTGCATTGTAATACGCTTTTTAAATCTGGCAGTGAGGGCAGTTTTTCATTCTGTCCAGTCATTATAAATTTTACCTCGTGTCATTTGCCAATTTTTTGCAGATCCAGCGAGACGAGAAATAGCATTAGTTAGCTTAAGATCATCTGACCAATTAGCTAGTGTTGCAATTCTATCTACTTCTTTTATCCATTCAGAAGCATTGTCAATAGCATTTCCTTTAAATATTGAAATAGAATTTGCGGTATCATTAGTAAATGTAATTTGAATGATATTTTATTGACTTACTTGTCTGTCCAGTAATTGTTTTTGAGTCTCCATAAATGTAGCGAGAATTGCTGCAATATTAGAATCAGTTTGCGAGAGAGGAGGTGAAGGGGAGAGTTGACGAATATGTTGACTGCTTAAAAATTCCACTTGCTTCTGAAGTAATTCAGTTTTAGTCAATAATTCTGAGTTATCGAAGCAATTTTCTTCGGAATATTGTGCATTGTTGTCATCATTTGGCGATTGCATGCGAATAGTTAATAGTTCATCTAAAGTTCCATCATCTGTTCTTTTTATATTATCATTCACTATACGCGATATTAAGTCATTTTTATCTCCATTGGGCGAAAGATTTCTTAAACGCAAGTCTGATTTTAACTGGGCGACAGTTAATTGAGTCAGTCGTTTCACATTCAAGGCATTCAAAACAGAATTCACGTCGTTTGACATCTTGGCGAGAAAAGTGCAGCGAATCTGTTTTGGCGACGTCTATTTAGCGATAAGAAATCAGTATGTAATGGGATCCAATTTTCAAATTTTCTTCAGTTAAATGTTATTTTTTGTCAAAATAGGTTTACCTGGGCGAGATTTAGCCAATGATGAATACTTTTTTGCTTCATTGGCAATCAAAATTTCAGGAAAAGAATTTAAAATGTAGCGATAGAAGAAGTTCGATGTCGAAGTAGACGATGTTCAAAGAAGAAGTTGTTAAAAGGTTCTTTTTTTAAAAAGCCGACTACGCCATATAAGATAAAGTTGAAAGACAAAGAATTTGTTTAATAAAAAATATAATAAAGAAGCGAAAAGATATTTTATAAAAGTATTTAATAAAAAATAATAAACAGCGACATATATGAGTATTGAGTATTCTAAAGTGCTACGAGCTCTCTGCTCTCGCTTATAGCTCTGTATTTGACATATATGTTTTAGCGAAGCGTTCTATTTACGTATCTGAATGTTGCCACCTTTTTTATATAAAATTTAAACTTTTCTCTGCTGTAATAAAATTAAACTTATGCGAACCTTACAATTCTAACCTTTAAAGAGGGATTTTTTAAGAAACCTTTATCTATGTAAAAAAAGAAAGAAAACATTGTTTAGAAAAAGATCAAAATAAGGTACTAAATTCTCATTGAAAGTTTTGGCCGGACTCTTTTGATTGCTTTTTCCTTTACACCGACTCCTAAATGTTTCTCTGAAGTCGAATCGTAAATTCTTTTAATCTCTTTAAGACTTTCCTTTCGCTATTAGTATTAAGTGTTCAATAAAACAAAAAGTAATAAGAATCTAACTTTTTGTGAAAATATTTGATGATTTAAAAACTTTATTCAGAATAATATGAAGATGGCCGTCAACTTGTATGTAAAATATGTGATCAAAAATAAGCACCTCAAGACTTGCCTAAAGAGAATGAGGAAACAAAAGTTTAATACCATGAGACACGCGTCACGTCTCTTAAAATTTTACCAAAATAAATTTTTTTGAACTAAAACTGAAGTTTTACATTTCTTAGAAAAATTAGATTTTTATTAAAAAAAAAATAAGAACAACATAACTTTCTTAATCTGTCGAAATTTTTTTTAACGCTTCTAAAAAAACATACTTCCTTTAAATGTTATTATTTTTCAAATAAATCTTGTTTTTTAAACATTCTGAGCCTAAGCTAATTACCATTTTTCTCATATCTATCAAGGCATATTTTTTATTTTATTAAAATGTTTAATAAAGGCGGAGAGTATTTTTTAATTGAAAGGTGCAAAAGTTGCTGAACAGAAAAATGTGTGAAGATAACTTAATATTATGTAGGGCAAAAAGAAAGTTGTCAAGTTTGTTTTCATGGAATAGACCAAAAGTGATTCGAAACAGAAAAATGAAGGTGAAAAACAAAACTAGAAAAACCTTGCTAGCCGACACTGAAAAGAAAAATGAATAAAAGTTAAAAAAAAAAAAAATATTATTATTTTACTTTCATCTGCTCATCTGGATGTCCAAGAATCTTGTTTCATTCTCCCGATTCCATTGTAAGCGGCATGAGTTCCTCCGTAGCACGAAGAAATGCCCTGATCTCTCGGCAACTGTGGCTTTTCCAGTTATGTATTCCCTTTCATTTCCCAGTCAGCTACAGAGATTAATCCAGTTTTGTCTTAAGTTTCCATTTCTCGTTGGCAAATTTACGGTTTCTGTTTCAAATATATATTTTGTTTCACATTTGGTGAGTCTAATTTTTGAGATTACTTTTTAACGGAAATTTTTAGCTATTTTGAAAATCAGCTATTTTTTGAGAATTACTTTTTGATGGAACTAATCCGTTATTGTGTTACTTGAAGAGTAAAGCCACGAAAACCTCCAACGGTTAGACTGGCGGCAAGGGAATTCCAACCCATGATCCGTCTACTATTGAAGATATTTTACGTCTGCACTGTGATCTGAGCAAGCCGGATGCGGAATTCGTATAGACTAGCCATCACTGAAATTCGAACCCGGTTCACTTCATTGGAAAACGAACGCTCTATCCCCTGAGCCACCACGGCTTTTCGTATTTTTGTAATCAAAGTTGTTGAGTTTCATTTTGGAGTATTACAAAAAGTCCATATTAACAGTTACTACGCTGTCGCAGTCGTACAGGATTTATTTGAATAATAATTACATTTGATTTTGAATTGTTCTAACTAAATAATTAAAAGATAACATTCTTTGCTAGAGGCAAGAAAGAAGATTAGCTGACTATTGCTGTCGAATAGGGCGTTGCGAAAGTTTGAAATTATTTGATCTTAAAAAATGCATAGTAGAAAATGAAAATTACGGAGAAGATTTCGTGAAAGAATTCTTGGGTTCATTCATAGAAGAAACAAATCATAAGTTAAATCATTCAAGAACAAAAACGTAAGTTAGAAATTCAAGAACAAAAACGTAAAATTGAATTAGGATAGAAAATAGCAGGAAAGAAGAAGTTGAAATAATCAAACGAACTCTAGAGACCAAAAAAAGAAAACGTATACAAGAAATAAATTTTGAATTAGAAAAATCGCAAAAAGTAGTGAAATGAAGTAGTACAAAATGAAACTAATAGCAATGAAAACGAAGAAGTAAAAATGATCTTTTAATTAAACCGAAATCGGAACTTCATAATATTCTACATAAGTTCGATCCGAAAGTGAACGACATCAGCTTATATATCTGGTATTGTTCGAGAGACAAGCGAAAGAAATAAAAACGAACTGTGGGTAACACAATTAATAGGATGATGTCGTCCAAATTATGGCATGAGAAAAAGAAGTAATCACAGATGATAATAGTAAAGTAAAAGGATTTTTTGTTAAATAGGTTTAAAATGACACTCGTGGAATTTAGACTTTTTCACTGAACATGAGAAAAATCCGAAGACATTTTGCGACATTGCTTGATTAGCAACATTCGAACAGCTTTGTGACTTCATAATTACCGATCAAATTAAGAGAAACCTTTACCTTTGGATTAAAAGAACATTTCATTTATGTGTAATGTAATTTATGTGCAATTTTAAAATTTCGAATGATTTATCCAATAAATTAGATGACCACGAAACGTTAGAACGAATATGAAAACAATACTGAAAGATTTCCATAAAGAAAATTGTAAACAGCCAAATTTCGAGCGAAGAGAAAAACGGAATAAAAAATTCAAAAAGAGAACAGAAAATTCAAACAATCGAAATATGTTCCCCTATATGCTAGACAACAAAACTTTATAGAATCTTTAAAAAATAAGAAAATCCAACAAGAATTCCTAAAGATTGTTATATTTGTCGCAAGAAAATGTTCAAAACGAAGAGCGGATAATCTGAAGAGAAACGAAGTTTCAACAGCCAAGATCGTTCTGAATTATTAGACGGAAATTCTATCTTCGAAATGAATCCTCTATAATTATTTGATGTTCTAGTTGACAACAAATCATCAAAATCTATCATCTACGGTCGAATTCCGGTAACGCATGTGTCTCAGAATAAAAAACAGAAAAGGGTAAAATTATTTTCAACAGCGCATTTGGTGAAAGTTTCCAAGTAACCTTACGAAAAGAAAATTCAGTGTTTTCAGAACCAGTCGTAGATAGAATTCACAAAAATTGTTTTTTCCCCCCGAACATTCTGAAATTAAATAAAAGCAGTGAAGTCGCAACCCTCATTACGGAACAAAAAGATACAGAGAAGTCAAAAAAGAGTTCCCAGAATTCGAAGACATATTGTGTGATCAAATCAGTGAAGAATTTAAGGCGAAACTTACGGGGTCCTATCGAATAGCGAGAGTGAAGAAATAACATTTAAGGAAGAACAACAAAAATGTAAGCCCCTCTAAGATGTCTGGGAAAATAAATGGTTATTTATTTATGAACAGAATACTTCACTATAAAAATATATATAAGGCCTACTTACTCAGTTCGTAGTACTTCCAAAATCAAAACGAAAAAAAGTCCTAGATGGTTCTATCGCCGCATGGCCACCTGGGAGTGAAAAGAAAGAACACGTTATACGTTTTTTTTTTTTTTGCTCGCTAAAGATGTTGAAGAATATTGTAAAACTTGCAACGAATGTCAATTAAGGAGTCCAGGACAAAATTCTGATAATTTCTGTTGTGTTACAATAGTTAATGCGGACACTGTTATTGATCCACCACCTGCCGCCTCTTTTGGAGATTTTAATGAGAATACTCCAAATCAACTTTGTACTTTAGATCACCACTAAAATTGTCCGGGGCCTCGTTAGAACACTCAAGTACTAAAGAATGCAAATCCACACACATTATTTGCTTATAGAGAAGTTCCAGTATCAAACTTATGCATGGAAGAGACTATTGAAATCTGCAGAGACACATCCTCCAATCCCCACAGCTGATCCAAGAATTAAAAATAAACATTAAACAAGAAAACATTAGAATCCCCTAGCCGTCGGACTAACCGTGAGATGTTTTCGTGGTTTTACCTCTCCATATAGCACCACCTTTAACCTTTAGCAAGTAAAACTTTCCTCAATTTAACACTAGCCGCTGGAGTTAATTTATATTTATAAAAAACAATTTTTATAAAAAAACAATTAAAAGTTATTAATGAGACATTTTTAAATTATTTTTTAATTAAATACATTTTTAAAAATAACTTTTTTTTACTCATAACGTATATAATTTTCATGTGGATTTAAAGTTTAACCAAGTTTCCTACAAAATTCGCAAAATACAACTATTTGTTTTTAGTTAACGTAGAATGAAATCAAAAGAAAGAACTCGTTTAATTGTTTAAAACCACTAATAAAGTTTCACTATCGGTTTAAAACGCAGAAAATTGCCATAAATCAAACTGGTGACAAGATTATAAAAACTCATACGATTAAAAAGAGTTTTTTTTTTCCTTCCAAAGCAAATAAAAGTGTTGAAGTTTAGTCAGAAAACGATAATTCACACAGAAATCTCGTTCATTCTGCCAAATGTTTGCTATTGTTGAGGTTTTCCAATAAAGCTGTTCGTCGCCTGGCGGTTTGGTATTCTGCAAAAGGTTGGCAACAGATAAAGGAAAAGTGAAATAGCTTCCGGATCCGGCGCAGGCTTTGCTTCCGGAAAATTCCGCGGGATCCGATATCTAAGGAAGATAAGAAATTTTAATCAAGTCTCTTTCTAATTCTAACACGCCACCCAACAAGATGACGAAAACGACGAGATTTAACATTTTTGTGTGGAAAACTGGCATTGTAAAAGCTGTTATGGAATGAAATAAATCAGATGGTGAAGTTGATATTAGATTCGCCTTCTTTTTGAGGAAATGTTAGGTGAAGACCCAAATTAATTTCTTCTAGAAAGAAATTATCAAGAATACTTGTTTTTAACATTTCTAGGCCCTTTTGTGTGCTACTGAGTTTCGTGGCATAATAGCCAGATTTGGTCACACTGCACCAAATTCTCATGATTTTACGTTGCGAAATTGAACACGGTACTAAAAAAAATATTTTTAACCCATGAACAACGAAACAAACATAAAAAGAGGCGATAATTGTGAAGAGGTTTCCACGTTTCATCAATTTTTTTGCGATCGATTTTTCTCTTTGTTTCGATCACCGAAACAGTGGGCTAATTTTGGAAGGGCTTCTCCAGGGCATAACGACTACAACGTAAAATTACAATGAAAGTTTCTGATAAACAACGATACATTTCTTGTATTCATTCGCAGCATTTGGATTTAAAAATATATAATTGCAATTTTTTAGTTAGTTAGTCAAAGCAATAGCATAGTGATAAGAGACCCAAAACAACCAAAAGCTTTTTTTAAAACAAAAATAATTTTCCATTTATCGAAGACTCGTTATTGAGAAATTACATTTGTTCCCTATAAGCATATATTATTTCATAAGCATTAATCATTTCATTTAATGAATTCCAAGCACCTATAAGCGTTCTTTTTCTAATATTAAACGTTGGTAGAGCGCCGGGTGGTTTTTCAGGGCACGGATTGGCAACCACTAGTTACAATCCAGGACCTTACTCTAACCCACCTCAGCCCTTTAAATTTTCACTAGAGTGGGAAAACATAATTTTGATGATCTAAAAGAGCTGTTAGCTCCAGAGACTTAGGGTCACGGACATGTGACCTAGCATCACAGTCCAGGACCACCCAGTTCTTTTGACACTCTCGTTCTTACTACATCGTAGTTGAAAGAACGGAAAAGTTCCGAAACTGATGAGCAAGTGTGAAGAGGCCGTCCCAATTCGGACTTCATACTTGTTCAGTCCAGCCCACTGAAATTTTTCCGCTTCATCTGTGTTTTACAACGACATCGCCGCCACGTATTTACCAAAAAGTCAGGAATTTGTCAGACGTGAAAGAACCAAAAGCTTCAATTGCGAACGTTTATAGTGTCAAAAATCCGTAATGCTTAAAAACTAACTTGTGCACTTGGTGCTCAGATAGTTATCATCATGATATGAGACTTTGACTATTTAATGACAAATCAAAAATTGTAAGAGTAAAATACTGAGATAAGAATGTGCATTGTTGCTGCTAATCGTTCTCTAAATGGATTTCATTATTTTTTATGTTTAATAAGCGTCGTTGAATAGTAGACCCAATTTTGGGAGTGGTAGCCTTGAAATTTTGAACCCAAACCAGAAGACAAGGGAACTCATGGATGAATCATTGGTTGAAATATGCCTACGTGGAGGACTTTTTGAATGGAACTAACCCGCATTTGCGTTACATGGAGAGGAAAACCGCCCATGGTTAGCTTGATGGCAAGGGTGCTCTAAACCACGATTCGTCTACCACTGAAAATATTTAACGTCAGCACAGTGGTTGGTGCATGTCGGAATTCGTGTCGACCAGCCATTGCTGTGATTCGAACCAGGACCACCTCATTGGAAGACGAGCGCTGCGTCCCCTGAACCACCACGGCTCTTTCTTAATGGAACTTTTTCACAATGTAATGATTGAAAGAAAAACAGAAATCGTGTTATATTAAACAAACATTAGACCCTGTGGCTCAAAAATCTGGGCTATGTGAAAATCAAAATAAACTAGTCATAATCGAGAGGGATAGTAACAATCACGCATCCGATTTATCTTCGACAACATTTAGAGCAGTAAAATTCTCAATCTTTTTTTTTTGTCGTGGCATACTTTTAACTATTTCGAAATTTGACGGCACACAAAGAAAAAAAAAATTTGTTTAGTTAAAAACCCTAATACACTGTAAAATAGTTTAGGACGATAATTTTCAATGTGAACATGAAATAAAAGGTTGAAAAGGACTTTTTGTTTTTAAAAACCTTACGTGATAGACAATTATTTTCGGAATCAGCATTGAAAATTGGTTTTAGTACAATTTCTTTTGTGAAATTGGACTAAAAGTTTAAACAAGCAGACCAGTGTAATTGTATTTATTCGAAATTTGTTGAGAAAAAATTTAAGTACCAATATAACAATCCATAATGAAAAATGGTCGGTTGAATTATTAGAAAATTAAAAATTTCAATAAGCGTGTTATTTCTACAGCGGTTTTTATATGCATCTAATAGAAAAACTATCTTTTTTAAGTGACATGCTTAAACAGTCAAAATAAGAAATTGAAATATACTGGCAGGCGAGTTTTGCAGGTCATTATTATTATTTTTATTCATCTACTGTTACGAAAGAAACCATTTATTTAATTAAAATTGAATAGAAATAATAATAAAATGTGATTTATTCAACGAAATAAGCTCTAAAATATTATTCTAATCCTTTAAAATTTGTCATTATCAATGTAAATATGACTGTCGCTAATTCAAATTTTTTATTTATAGGTTCCAGTGCACCAAATAACATGGCCACAGAATTTCAACTTCCAGAAAAAGCAGAGTAATTGTCTAAAATTTTGATTTCTTGAAAGAAAAATTAATTTTTTTTTGTTAATAAAATTTTTATATGTAAGCTGGCTAAATTATTTAAATTTGCTGTTATTTCGCTTTTGAAAAAAATTAGCACCTTTAACATTTATCCTATATAAATGAGTTCCCACATTTTTTTGTAACAAATGTATCCTCTTTTCACGATAATTTAATTGAACTTATTAAAATTACAGAAATACTACATATTTGAAATGTTCTTTTAAGGTTTACGAGTCAGCATACGTAATATTATTCAACTCTACATGTTAATTCAAGATTAATAAATTTTATGGACTATTTAATTACAAATTAGCACTAATTCTAACTTAAAGGCTTTCAGTAAAAGTTCCTATTCTGAATTGTGTGAAAAAGAATAAATTCTAATGGGTTGTATTTCAAAATTAAAGAAGGAAGATAGATTCTTTGCATTACATTTTACTTTTCTTCACACAATACATGGAAATCAGTCTGAAATTCTTTCGAAAGACTCTTTTGTATTCCGCCCATGTGCTTAGAAAATAGCATTAGGATTACCAGCGAAAATCAAGACAGACCGTAGAAAGTTAATAAATAATTACCACCTAATGTGTAACATTAAAAACTCCAGGATGATAAATACTTCTACAAGTGAAAAGATATATATTTTAGGTTTAAAATTAGCAGTCTAAGGTGAAACATTTTAATTATATTTAATTACCTGCATTAGCATAAAAAAATATAACCTGAAGTGAAAAATGGCATATTTTAGTTTGATTGAAAAAATTTCCTTTACAAGAATAAAAACCTATACTTGAGGTTGAAAATAGTACACCTCACGTTAGTAAAAAANAAGATATATATTTTAGGTTTAAAATTAGCAGTCTAAGGTGAAAAATTTTAATTATATTTAATTACCAGCATTAGCATAAAAAAATATAACCTGAAGTGAAAAATGGCATATTTTAGTATGATTAAAAACATTTCCTTTACAAGCATAAAAACCTATACTTGAGGTTGAAAATAATACACCTCACGTAAGTTAAAAATCACCTTTCCAACTATCAAAAATTACACCTGAGGTAGATTTAAAATAACCTGAAGTGTAAAATGACACACCATAGGTAGGAAAATATATACCTCTACAAGCATAAAATTTGATACCTGAGGTTGAAAAATAGTTACCTGAGGTAGAAAAATAGTTACCTGAGGTAGAAAAAATTACATCTGAGGTAGATTTATAATAAGTTGAAGTGTAAAATGACACACCATAGGTTGAAAAATATATACCTCTACAAGCATAATACCTGAGGTAGAACAAAATACACCTGAAGTTGATTTATAATAAACAATACGCGAATTGGAATCCATTTTTAACGCTTTTGATTTGTGATTCCCGTCGACTTCCAAACGTCATATCTATTTTACAAATTCCGTGACATATCGATACACATGAATTTGATATTAATACTTTTTGACGCACGTCGTAAATTCCTGTCATTTTTCGACCATTTCCACAAATTTTTATATAAACTTTCATTTTATAAACGTCGTTGAACAGCCGACACAATTTTATCTTGGGTTTACACTACGTATGTTCAACTCCGTAGCCTTGTTATTTTGAACCTAATCCAGAAGACAAGGGAACTCCTGAATCAAGTATCGCCCTCGTGGAGGACTTTTCGAATGGAACTCACCCGCACTTGCGTTACTCAGAGAAGACTATTACAAAGATCTCCTATGGTTAGCCTGATGGCAAGGGGACTCTAACCCAAGATCTGTCGATCACTGAAGATATTTTAAGTCAGCACTGTGATCGGTGCAAGCCAGATGCGGAATTCGAACCCGGCTCACTTCATTGAAAGGCGAACGCCATGAGCTAGCACGGCTCTTTTTAAACTTTAACGCTATCACAGTACGCACATTTTGCATTTGGATTATTCTCTTTTGGATGAATTCGATTTGCGACAACTCTACCATAAGTCGTCTGCCGACCGTTTTTACGTTGATCATGTATAATTTTTTTTAAAAACATTTTACGAGTTTTTTTTTCTTTCGTCAAAAAGAAATTATATTTTTATATAATACGCAGATTTAAAATTCGAGTTATTTGACGATTCGCTTTTTACAGCGTTACCACCTCACCGTTATTCGATCATTTTCCTGTCAGCCATTTCTTCGCAAATGCTGACACGCGAATTCGAGGAATCACTTTTTTAACCTCTCGATGAATAACAATTCTGTCATAAATTCGCATCGTTTTCAGGTAAGGCTACTATACTAGTTTAATTCAGGGGCTCCATTTTTAGTTAGTGATTGTCATTTTTTGTTGCCATTTTCAAAAAAAAATTTAACATTTAAATATTATTCATACGATTTAATCAAGACAGGCGAATTTCGATTTTAAGTTATGACTTCTGGAAGCGCTCAATATGAAAAAAATAAATAGTGCGTGGAGTCCCTCCGCGCGGAAGAAGTTAAGCTTCGCAACCTGCGACGTTAATTGTAGAAGAATCAGCAGTCGTAGAAGGATCACTAGTTCTATTCAACGACTCTTTTTAATGCTCCGCTCGCTTCCGTGCTCTGTAATCACGGTAATATTGTGCATTTTTCCCTCCTGGACCTCTTGAACCAGTGTTTGTGGTTCGTCTCGCCCTGGAAAATGTATTTGTTTTAATAATGTATGTGAATGCGTCATAATGTAATTACAAAAGAGAAAACCTAACAATCAATTGATATTCACAAGAGACGTACCTTGACATAACCTTAAATCCGTCGCATTGTCCGTGGGATTGTTTTCACTCATTTTTTACAATTGTTATCCACTAAATTTGAAAATAAAAAATACTACCCTATTAAATTATATGTGTATCAAAACAAACTAAAAAAATATTTATAGAAAAACAATACTTTTATGACTTTTATTATTTTTATGCTAGTGAGAACCAAAACAATATGGAAATGAATGAGGGAAAACTGGATCCTACCACGTGATTTCCCGGCCAATAAAAATGTAGCGTTAAACGTTTAACGCAACCTTGTTGGAAGTCGCATAAGAAGTATAACTTAAAAAAAAACGCAACTTTGTTTAAAAAATTGCGCCCCCCCCCACCCGTAAACACTCTAAATAGAATTTTTTTCAAGTTAATGAGGGGAAAAAAATATCCACATTTCAACAAATACCCTCAGGAAGTTTGAGTAGAGTAGATAATTTATTTCAATAAAGTGAATACATGAGACGGATGGTTTATAGAATACAATATATCTCATTTGAATTGTTCCTACAGAGAAATGTATATTTCAATATGACAATAAAAATATTTGTTAAATACACACAGCTGTGTAAATGGAAAGTTTATTTCCTAAATCTCAGCGACAATATATACATAGAGGATCAAAAATACAGTGACTGATTTAAAATACTGTCAACATTAATTAGAAGCCATACTAAATACCTTAAGAGGACGCCATACCCCGGAAGAAAACTCCTTCATTTAAAATGCAGAAAAAGTGAGTTCAGACAAACCTAGAGTTAAGCCACAAATACTGAAAATGCCTGACGTAGAAATGAAATGTAGCCAAAGAGTAACAGTAAACAGTGCGCATGCATCGTTATTGCATGCGTTGCTATGACGACAGCTGCTGTTTTTCTTTTTATATTCTTTATATTATTAACGTATGACTGGCCTGACGGTAATTTTACCGCGTTTATATTAACTCGCCTTCGTGTATGTCTGTTCGTGTTGCGGGTTCGCATAAGTAATATTTCATAAGAAAGCAAGAAATGGTTTAGTTGTAATAAATTGGCAACATAATATAAAAATATTATAGAACAAACAATCGATAAGTTAAAAAGTAAAACGAAGTCTAAAAATAGTTATTCTTTCTATGTTTCTTCCTATGTAAAATGTCCTCGTCATGTAAATAAATGTGCTCTTGTCTAAAAGAACCTGTATCTTCTTCTTGTGAGTCGTAGTTCAATATTGGTATAAAATTCAAAGTTCGACTTCGCAACAGTTCGGGTGGAATTTTGTAATCGATTTTAAACTAACTTCGCGACTAGCTACAGACTTCAAATTTGGCACATAGTTCAGAATGTGAGGACAATGCATGAAAATGAAGCGAAAAAAGACATACAAAGTAAAATAAAATTAATATTTTCGCGATTGTCTTTTGTTGTCGATTCAATTATTTCAAATTAGTGTTGCATGTCAGTTGAAAAGTTTTACAGTGAGTGAAAAAATTGAGATTTTGGAAGTGAGTACAAAAAAAAAAAGAAATAAAAAATAATATTTTTAAAAACCACGTTTTTGCAGTGGAGAATAATAATTAAAAAACAAAAATGTGAAAAACAAAGAAAGTGGGGCGCATGAAATACATAACAGTACATATACATATTTTCTTACTCATACACATGCATATATACAAACATATTCCACATCCACACTCAGATACAATTACAGATATATATACACATATTACTGTTATGAATTTCATGCGCCCCACGTTTTTCACATTTTAATTATTATTCTCCACTGCAAAAACGTGGTTTTTAAAAATATTATTTTTTATTTCTTTTTAATACGAATGCTTAAAGACGGAAAAGTATTTTGGGACGTCTTGCAGGATCAATCAGACATCCATTGAGACAGCAACCCATGATTTGAAATGTTTAACGGAGTCAAAGCATTTGACCCATGGGTGACCAGTGATCTTAATAAAGCAATCACAAATTTTTTTTTTTATATTTTACTTTTCTTTCATTTAGAACAAAAAGGACAACGATTCGAAAAGAACATAATGAGTCAAATCAGTATTTTTTGCATTGCTTAAAAAAACAAAACATAAAAATTTGATCAGTTAAACGAATAATAGATTAACCTATAAAAGTTTGAGACTCCATTAAATTTCAAAGTTCCTTCTCACTCTGACTGGAAAAGTCACAAAATTTAGCTTTACATTAAGTTTTGATACAGTACAGCTTAAACAAGATTTCGTGATACCTTTTAAGAGTTTAAAAGGTAATTTTAAGTTTCAGTTCACGCCAATATATAGAGATACCAACTGCTCCGGATAATTTAAAAAACGGTAAACAACTACTAACTTAAATTTTCAAATACTTTACTAATTTTGCTTACTTTTTAAACGGTGTAGCACAGTGTTTTCCAACTTTTTTTGTGCCGTGACCCACTCAAGCCTTTCTTAAATTCTTATGCCCCCCTATGTGACATACACATAATTTTTAATAATTAAAAAATTGAATTGTTCACATAAGAAACTTAAATGATAGGTTTCAGTGAGAAATCTCTTGAAAATTGTTGACGAAACAAAGTAAGTAAAATTTCGACATATAATGAAAAACTAAAATTCAAATAATTTTCACAAAGATTTTTCATTAATAATTTAATATTTTAATTTAGAGAGATCCTTGCGCTTGCTGCACAGAGATTTTATGTTAGTTTCCAATTTGGTTAGCTTCAGCCTCAAGTCTCCCCACTGTGTTATATCCAGGCGATTTCCTTTTTTTTCTTACCAGTAAATCATTTACAGCACTAAATCCACATTCAGTTAAATATGAAGATGGAAAC
>NC_092207.1:3248272-3293329 GCF_043381705.1 Parasteatoda tepidariorum | reverse complement strand
GCTAACAGTATTGTTATTGAGTGGCATAGCTTTTACATCTTTTTCAAGAACCGTTTTAAGAAATGCTGATATTGACGGTTTTATTTAATTCTCTCCTATAGTATGATTTCTTCCAAATTTAGCGATGAATAAAGAAATTTCATAACTAGCCTCAAGAATACAATTATGGGTTGAAGTGTGAGCAGTAAATAAAGACTTTACTGTTGCATTGCAGGCATAAAAGACATAGTATGGTATTGATTTCTATCACTGAATGTTGCGAAACACTACAGAAGTTGCGACGGGCCATTCAGATGCGAACAACTGCATTGTTTAGCGAAATTTTAAAGCGTCAAGGGGTCTATGCGGAGCCTGCCATATGCCGCAGGGAGGTTAGTTAACTTGACGACGTCAAAAATCCAGTTGATATTTTGGTCTCATCAAACGAGTTTATAATATTCATTGACCGAATTATTTAAGAATTTGCTTTTTTTCTTACAATGTTGGCACCGAAATCTAGCATTGTATTTAAATGGCCCGGAGCAAATAGGTAAAACTCCATTTTCGAATTGCCCCCCAGTGCGGCGTGGGCCCCACGTAGGGAAACACTGGTGTAGCATGTAAAAAAGTGGCGAATTACATAAGAATTATTTAGAAATAGTGGGGGATAAAAACCTAATAAATTGAATTTTTTAAACTAAGGATTACACATTAATAAACTACCACTCGAAAATATTTATTTGCTGTCCTGAGCAAGTCTCTTTAGATAATTTATTTTCCTTTCTTTTCATTTTCGGAACTGATTTAGAGTACATATTGTAGACTGAAGATAAAAATTGTTTTATAAAATTGCACACACTCATTATTAACAGTTTGTAGAGCTTTTCTTAGAAACATCAGAGGCCTTAACAAATGTCTCTATCGGACAAATCAAAATTTGTTTGACAACTCAGTCTGCAATCAAATAGTTTTCAGTTATTCATTAAGATTTCAATAGTGTTATTTTTCACATGTTGTTGTACATTATATATAATGGCTATGTAATACAGAGCAAATATTCCTCATAATGGAGATCATAAAACTTTTTAGGCTTTTTTAAAACTTACTTTATAACTATTGAGTGAGTCGATTATTGAGAAACAATAAAAATAGGAATCAAATTATTAAACTATGCAAACATAAATGGATCAAAAAACTTTGGGCTTCTCTCCTGCTTTTAAAATATTGGGACTATATTTTCCAGATGGAGGCTACCGCAATATTTTAAGAATCCGAATTTGTCTAAAAAAGAAAAAGGTATGTTTATTAAGGGAAAGTACAATTATGTGCATAAACTTCGTATCTCAAAATGTAACCTGCACTAAGTAATTATATTTTATAACCGGTGTTGAGCAGCCGACCCAATTTTTTGGGTTTACGACTACTAATGTTTAGCTCCGTATCCTTGTCATTTCCGATCCAGAAGACAAGGAACTCCTGGATCAAGTATTGGGAAAAACTTGCCTTTGTGGAGGCCTTTTTGATGGAACTAACCCGCATTTGCATTACATGGAGAGGAAGACAATGCGAACCGCCCACGGTTAGCCTGACGGCAAGGGGGTCGGGGCATGCGGATTTTATATCGACTGGGATTCAAACTAGGTTCGCCTAATTCGAAGGCGAACGCTCTGAGCCATCCCGGTATACTGCACTAACTAATTAGCATCGTTGAATCAGTAAGAAACCTATTCTTAAATCAAACGTTATTCAGAGTGTCATTTTACGCACGTTTCATTTAAAAATAAATGCTTGTGTTTTGGGGTAGCAATTTTACACATACAAGAGTGGCTAAACCAATTGAAAACAACTATTTTTCGAGAAAATCCAAAGAAATTTGTAAATTTAGAGCAGATTTTGAGTGAAAAATGTGGCATATATCTAAGATTAATTAGAATAGATTTGGAGAACTTTTACGCAAAAGGCTTGGAAAAACATTTTGAGCACAAATAAAATGTTTTTAAGCAGATGTTTTAAGTATCACTGGGATGAAGAATTAACTTAAGTTGAAATGAAACAAAAAAAAAAAAAAAAAANAAAAAAAAAAAAAAAAAACATCAAACAAAGTTTCAATGATTATTAAATTGAAATAACAAATTTATTTTATATTTACAAATTACGAGTCATTTTTTTTCCACAATTTTACAAAAACGGACTTTTCACAAAATGTCTGGACAGACCCCTGAATTGTAAAGTTTGATTTTTCTCAAGTTTGTCTACCCTCTCAATTTTTTGAACCACTACCTTCTTGGTCCTATTGGACCACTCAGTTTTCATAGCTGGTGCGATCCCTAACAATTTGCAACTCTCATTTCAAGTCTTAATGCAATCAATCCTTAACTTATGGAGAAATATGTGCCCTAAGGATGTGTCAGAGCATTTAATTTTAAGAGCTAATTAAATATCTAGTGTTTAAAATTCCCTCACATTCATGAGTTCTAGTCATTACTTATTTATTTAATCCTAATTAATTGTGTCATCATTCTAGTCTCAAAAATGTAGGAACAAGGCAGGAAAGTCACAATTATTGAGAAGTTCATAGGTTATTGTAATGCAGAAATTTTACTTTTATGTCCAACAGTGGCATTTACAGATTCAGGATGGGCACATTTGTATTTTGTGATTAAAAAAGTGACACTGAAAATGAAAAAGATCTGCTTTGAGAATATTTCTTTACAGTTATTTTATTTTTAATTGAAAATTTGGATGGGAAGTACTAATACCAAATCTCTCAACAAAAAGTAAGCACTTTTTAAGCACTCCATACATTAACAAAATGCAAAATAATTTTCACAGACTTTAGATGATCATGATAAATGACTGGTTTCTGACAAAGAACTCTTTTCTTGATTACATTAGCCATTATAAAATGATCGAGAGATTTATCGGTTCGATTTCGGTGGGGGGAGGGGATGAAGCCGGAAATTGAGAATATCTTGTAAAATGCAGCAGAGTTGCACGTGAGAGTGCAAGAGTCTCAACGATCCCTGCTCAATAGACATGTAAAATAATTAGCACTTTCATACGTTATGGACCGATGGTACGCCAAATTAGAATGTGGTTGAATGAATTTTAAAAATGTTGAATAGAACATTGTGAAAAGCACACTTTTGCATAATACGTGGCGAAAATCGACATGGGAAATAAATCTCTTTTTCGAAAACTGAAAATGAAGCACTTTTTAAAAACACCCCAGGAAAAAAAGCACCTTTAAGGACTTTCAAAAAACAAAAATTGAAGATAAGCACCTTTAAGCACTTTTTAAATATGCTACGCACCATGTAATATTGCTTTTTTTTTTATAAATGCATATCCTTCAATATAGTGTCAGGAAAATTTTTTTTTGTTAATCTTCACTGGTAATTAATTAATTGTAAAAATAAACAAAACATTAAATAAATGTTGGTTAATCAATAAAACACGCTTAAAATATTACTGGATAATGTCTTAACTCTGATCCTTCCACAAAACTTTTACACCCGTATTCACCACGCCGAGTTAAATTCAAGAGTAACTCGGGGATCGGAATATCCAAGGTTCAGAGTTACTCTCGGATTAACCCTCGCTTTTTATTCTCCAACCGTTTTCAACAGAGGATTTCACAACTCGAGTTTAACTCTTGCAGGAAATATAACGAGGCCCTTGATTGGGCAAGGTAAAACCATGTGACTTTGTATATAATATAAACACGTGCTGTTATATAATATAAACATGTTATTTGCTGGTTTCCAAATTCATAAAATCTTTTACAGCAGTTAAAACTTTTTCCGTTGGAGTTAAGGCATTGTTCCGATCTGTATCAGATTCCAACTTACTGCCAATTTTGGAGATCAGTTCTTCAATCGTCGGTTTTAAGAAACAATATCTTTCAAAAAAGTCTATTTCATCTAACTCTTTCAGGTCATTATTTCTGATAGTTGGGACATATCTTTCCCTTCTTTCAACAGTTTCAAGAAATTCAAGCTCAAACGCAGCGATAGAATCCTCCATCTTTTTTGTTTACAAGCTCCTCGTGAATAGGTTACCCTTCGATAACTTGGCAAAAACAGAGGGTTACCCGGAGAGTCAGAACTGTCGATGAAATCTGCGAGTTTGGCGAAATTTCGGCTGGAGAATAACGTTTCGCACTAAACTCGTGATTTTACTCTTACCCATAGATTACCCGGTGGTAATCCGTGTTGGTGAATACGGGATCCACTATAGCATCATAAATCACATTCTTTCACATAATCTATTATCCCCTGACAGAGCCTGACTAAGGCAGAGGCATGCAGGGCAGTTGCCCTGGGCCCCCACATCAAAGGAGGCCCCCAAATAAAATAGAAAGTTTATTTTACGTTTCCTTCTTTAATGAACTTTTTTTCAACAAAATATCAGTACAGTGTAAAATTTGTCAGCTTTATGCGAGTCTCTTCATTGATCTATCGTATGAACACAATCTATATTTTGTAAGTTCATGGCTTTCTAAGGGCCGAATTCTGCTAAATTTTCGCAATGAAGGCGGACAAATTTGGCCAATCAAAAGTTTATATTTTTACACATTGCAAAAATGCAGGCTTTTGATTGGCTTAATTGAACCATAGTAGTAATTGCATAAATTTATCTGAATTCCGCCCTAATGCCAGCAAGGATATGAATTTTTAACAGCTAGATGACAAAGTTAACACATCAGATAATGGACATAAAATTGTGAGAAAATCAATAAAATGGAGAGAACAATATTTTGACTGACCATTGGAGGGGAAGGGATATAATAAGGTGAAAAATTTAGATGGCTCCAAAAAGTTTGGTTCTTTATTAGGGAAGTAGAGGGTTATCTGATGATTTTAAAAGTTTATCATTTTTGAGAAATGTTACAATTTATGAGCAATATTTTTTTTCTTTATTTAGCACACTTTTATGGATGGATTCAAAATGAAATATTTTACAATGGAAAGTATAAAATGGTCAAGTAAAATTAAAACTGCATTCGTACTAAAGTAAAAATTGCAATTTCAACATTAAATAAAGTATTTTACAGAAGGCTTTGTTATGTCAGGAATCGCTCATCAATCAAAGCTTTCCTCACTAAATTACGTCTTCCAGCACTCCGCCTCAAACCTTGAAGAACCTGAATAAAAGTAAGTAAAATAAATATGTTACGCATGGAGGACAGGAAGAATGCACAGAGTGCGCTTTTTTACATAAAAATGGACACCTTTTAAGCACTTTTTTAGGTTAAGAATATATAATTAAGGTATGCAGTTTTTTACAATTGTTTAAAGTTTTTCATAACCCTACAACAAATGATGAGACACAAAATATTTTAAATTTCTCAAAAAACACTTATTATTTTATAACTTTAAAGGTGTTTAGGTGATGCGATTTCTCATACTTATTATCAGTGTAGTTTTAAGGCTTCAGAGGCTTGATGGACTAGATATAAATTATGAGTAAAAAAAAAAAAGTTTTTTTTTTGAATAGCCACTGTCATAAAATACAGCAATAAACTTGTAACTTGCTTTGATTACTTTGGCTACTTACTATATACAACAATTGCATAAAATTTCATTAGCCTAGCTTGAATATTAATGGAAAAACGGACAGTTTAATTAAATAAAAAAACTAATTTTGTCTATTTTTTCTTTCGCTATAACTAAAAATATTTAATAAAGTAAAAAAAAAATTAAGCAATTTTTTATTAATAACAAAATTATCATTTTAAAATTTAAAAAAAAAAGTTCGTTAAAAATTAAACAAGATATGAGCAATTAAATTAGTACTTTCATACTAAGTATTCATAAAAAGTATACAAAATTCTTTCCCATAATTTTGTACAGAATCGTATTTGGTAACCAATGAAAAAGTTCCATCAGGTCATAATTTAAAATTATTCAAGCAAAGGAAATTAAGCATTTTTTACAAAATCCAAAGGAAAAAAAAAACAAACTACTTTCTAAAAACGGATATAAAAAAAGCACTTCTTTAAAATGCTGCGCACCTAGACAAATATGCTACGTATATATATATTTATTGTGTTGTGTAGATACAGTGAAACCTCCAGGAACGACCTCCTTTATTCATGACCACTTTTGGAAGCACAGAATTTTTTCCAAAAACTTTGTACTGAGTAGTAGTAGTTCATTTAGGCCGCACAATGGGCTATAGGCGACAGTTAGGGAAACATCCCTGAGGATGATCCGAAGATATACCATCAAAATTTTGATCCTCCGCAGAGGGGATGGCACCCCCGCTACGGTAGCCTGACGACCTGCACGCTAAGTCGAGCACTTTAACAAGGACCCTACACAAACTGATCCATGTGGTCACACTGACTGCAGCCAGTGTGGGAAGATTTTGTACTGAAGAACAACCTTCAGTAGAGATTAAAACCTCTCCCAGTAACCGCATGCAAAAAAAGAAATTCCGAAAAATACCAAAATATTAAAAAAACAAATAAGTAGATTCAAATGTATTGAAAATATTTATGAGTGGTTTGTATTGAGAGAGCTCTTTCTGAAGAACCTCAGGTATCAATGATCTAGTTTTAGGAAGTTTAAAAAACATTATTACTTATTTATTTATCATTCATGAATTGTTTTTACACCATCTGTTCCTGTGTTTTCTTTGTACATATTATACACACTACTATATTAAGAAGAAACAATAATTACTGTGCTCTTGTCTGAGCTAACTTATATTTATTAGTTTTAATTGAGGGAAAAACAGCTGAACATACTTTATTAAATGAAATAGTTTAGTATAGCTGAAATATCATGGTCTCACAGCTGCTTTGAGTGATTTAAAAGACAAAAACAAATATTAAAATTCCTTGTATTTTCCCAGTTTGTAAAGAAAAACTTAAAATTTCCTGTTATTTTAGGTGATGTTCCCTGTATTTTCCAGGTTTTTCCTGTGGGGTGACAACCCTGAAAGAGAAGTAAACAAAACTAAAAACAAATAGACCTTTGCAATAAGAAAAGTGAGGATGGCAGAAAGAACAAAATCTGTTGATGCAATATCAATGGCAGTGAAGAGGAGGACATCAAATAACAAGAGTATAGATTCATTCCCATAAAACATCACATTGGAAAAAGAACGACCATCATCTGCAACACAAAATCATGCTCAGTTTTAACACATCTTGTTTGAAATAATTAATTTCTAAAAGAATTAAAAAACAAATTAGGTTTTAAAAAAAGGATATTTTTCTACCCAATTTTCACAATTCTGCATTGACACTGTGTAGATTTTGAAGCAAACCGTCTTCACGTATGGGCACACTCAGCGAGCTTTGACAATCTTACTTTTCATAAATTGTATTGAAAAACAGTTAATCATTGCCTTATGTATTTCTTAAAATAAATATATTCGATTGTATAAAATGGGCTTTCCTACAAATAGTGATTGATTATCATGCAATCACCCATCATTTGAATAATTTATCACCAAGAAAATTTAAAAAGGGTAACTGACATCAATTTTTCTACGTTCCAATGAAAATTTTAGGTATTTGCATTGAAAGATGTCTTCATAACTGTTTAGTTTGACATTCATACCTTTTGAATTTTTTTTATACCTTTATGTTTATTTAACTAAACTATTTTAATTAACTTCCATGGTTTTGAAATTGACAGGTTAACATTTAAATTTTTTTTTTAAATAAAAATTATGCATAGTTTAAAAATGCTTTATTTGAGTCTTTGGGGGGTAATCATGACGTGTTTAAATTTGTTAAAATTATTGCATCATACATATCTTAAAAATGATTTATTTTATGTTTTTTAAGTTCGTTTTTAAACAGTATGGGCATGTTATAGAGATCTAAAACATTTTTGTTCCCTGCATGCAATTAAGACGGCCCTGGTAGCAATCATAGTTTAAGTGCACAAAACTGAACGTTCAGACCATTGCAGTGACTGAACTTATTGTATAGGTGACATCAGTCACCGCTGACTGACTGTGTAAAATGCAATTAGAGCAGTTTTTACGTTTACAGGGACTTCTCATTATTTGGGGAACTTTTACAAGGTAATTTTAAAGAAAATTTTTATTTTTAATAGAAGGCCACGAACATCGAGTCTAGTTTAGTATCCGATGCACGTTTTACGACTAGCCTAGATCCTAAACATTCTGTCAAAATACTTCAACGATGGGTAAAACTGGAGGATAAAAGTGTAAAGTTTCTGTAAAAATTGGAAATAATCTATTATCTCCAAGACTCTTCCCACGGCTTGTGCACCAATTAAGTTTAAGCTATGTGCTAGGCTCAAATCAAAAATTGCGGTGGGACATTTCTATTTTAACCTTGCTCGTAAACCCAAGAACTTGCTGACCATATTTGGAGAGTTACATGCTTGTCCTCGAAAAGAACTTATATTTATGCTTTTCAATTGGAATAAAATCCAAAAAAAAAATGTTCATTACAAATCCTTTGCCTTTATTTCCATAGTTTTCTGTATGTACGGCAAGAAAAGGGGGTTAAATTTACTCAATAGTTCCAAAGTTCCCAAATAATTTCCATTATACTGTGATACAATTGCTTAATTGTTTCCACGGAATGTGAGACCTCCTGATGGTAAAAACTTAATTCTACGATTTTTCATAATACTTCTTTCCAATAATCAGGGGTGATTGTCAGCCCAAGTCAAAATTCCGAAAAATTTCTTGAGTTCAAAAAAAAAAAAAAAAAANTTACTTAAAATATATTTAAAATTTTACACATACCTATACCATTTACACATACCTATGATGACCTGGAGAAGTAATTAAAATTTACAAATATGTCTTTCTTTCTTGAGTTTATGATTATAATAACTATTTACTGATAAAAAATTGAATATTGATCATGAATATAAGCTTATAAAGTATCCGACTCTCCCTTACAAGCAAATAAAATACATTGTGTTTTTAAATTCCACCTTTTAAATTTGATTTTCGGAAACTTCAGTGAACAATGATTTTTTGAATAGTCTGGATCTTCGATCTCCGGAAACTTCCGGATCGCTGTTAGCGAAAAATCCGGAAATCCGGATTTTTTCCGGAGACAAATCAGCTCTGAATAATTAATTTAGTTGTTCATCTGAACTATCCATTAAAAACCCAGCATTCCTTTTTCTTGAGAAGTAAATCATTGTAGCTTGTCTGCATGGGTGACACTCTAAAAGTATTTTAAGACTGAATTTATTTTTTTGATCAATTAATACATTATTCGAATTTTCAGAAATTTATAGCTCATCGACTTCAAAATGTACTTTCTATAAGGACTCTTATATTAAATGAATTATCTAGATTTCCCCCTTCATTTTATTAATAAATTTTTTACAGCTAACCAAGTACATCTTTTTATATCAATCACTGACTAATAAACCACAAATTTTTTTTCTTCAGATATCTCAACTTATTTTTCACATCATCATTATATATTTTTTGTCTTATCTGTATAAATTTCATTTTTTTTAAAAATAATAATCTCAATTTGACTTTGGCCAGCATTTCAAAACGCTGGGGAAAAATAAAAACAAGAAAATTTAGATACAACAATATTATGAATATTGTTTAAGCAAGCAGGTATTGAATTTCAATCTCATTTTCATTACTGAGCTACATCATTATTTGATCATTTTGCAATAATTAAAATTAACAATGTTAACATTAGAATGTAATTTTTATTTAACAGAAAATATGTTACGTTTTTAAAGAAAAACAAAAATTTTAATATTAAAAACAATTGGAAAAATATTAATTCATGAAACTTAATCTACTGATTTTCTCTCAAGACTGATTTCAGTCCCTTAATTCATGTCCTGGGGACTGAAATCAGTTTTGAGAGAAAATCAGGTCCTTAATTCGGGAGTCTGTCTAGGTTTTTTTTTAAGAGATTTTGTGAAAATTTAGACATAATTTGAGAAAATTATATTAAAAAATAAACGCAAAAATATGGTGAAGTAAGACTTTCAAAAATTGTCACTGCAAATAAAAATCATTAGTGACTGGTAAATTTCAATATATTTTTCCTCGTATATTCAAAAAAAATTTTGCTATTGTAAAATTTTGGCCTTAAAATTGTATCCAAATTAAAAAAAACCCATAAAAATCATTGTCCATAGTTAAATTTCAGCTTTAATAAACACATGCATTTAACAGTACTAGCACTAAAAGTTATTTTCATTATGAGAACATTTTCGACTAGGTCATACAAAAAAAAAATTGCAAGGAGTAAAAAATGTTTTATAAAAAATAAAGGTCTGTTAAAATAAATTTACAATAGTGTTTAAGATGATGTTCGAATGTTCAGAATAATGTTTGAATTTAGACTTCCTGCACACCTTAGAGAGGGAGAGTTTCGTCATTTCATTTTAGAAAAAAATCAGCAAAAAAAAAAGCTCGCTTTGATATGGCGTAAGCGACCAGCTAGGCTTACCACATTGCACTATCTCACCAAAACACGTGCTACCTTTTCATACAGCTGGAGGAAAAGCTCCTCTTTTCCACAGATTGCAAAGAGAACGGGGTTTGCATGAGAACTTGCTTTTTTAAAAGTATTTTGTGAAATCACCGTTTTTCCTCAAGTTGAATTTGTGAAGGTACCGCTAAACGGTAGTAAATTTACCTGGACAGGGGTCTGTAATTATTCCAAAAGATATGTTCTTTTGTAAACTGTATCCAGTTTCAAGGATGAACAAAATATGGGTTCTGACGCAGTCTGAGAAATTACTTGTGGTACATCATTCTTTTTGGCAGTTTCATATTCAGATTGATGTATTAAAAATAATAAAATATCTTTTTATATATTAACGAAAGTTTCTAACTTTTAACTCTTTCAGTAACTTCCACTCTTATAATAGGTTGAATTCAAATTTGAAAACTAAGTTTTGATTTACATTTTTTATAATAATTTTTTTCGTTTCACGTAATTGATTTGATGCAATTTAACATATGTAGTTCAATCCATAAAAATGCGACATATTGAAAAATTAAATAAGTCATAAGTAATTCATTATTTTAGTGAGTTGTAATATAGATTATTTTCCCAAAAAAGAAAGGAAAAAAAAAGAAAAAAAAAGCTTGATTAAAGCATTCTATACCATACTGTTTTTGTTATTTCAAATTCAGAAATCATTTTTTTCCCCAAAATAGTTTAATCTTATTAAGCATGAAAACTTATTTTTTAAAAAAATTATTACCAGTCTTGTGAAAAATATTACAGATCTTTAAAAGCTTTGGAAATTGTTGACCTAATTTATATTGTATTTTTAATTAGTCTTAGAAAATCGAACCATCAGGGGTCTATTCAGGTGTTATTTTTTGGCACCCATTATTGCAAAAAATGGAAAAAATTTTCAAGAAAATCTATTTAATGAAAAACATTCAGTGTTAGCGATGACCATATTTTATGTTTAATATCAAAAATATTTCAAAATAAGTAATATGCAAAAATTTGATAAAATAATATAAAAAAAAAAAAAAAAAAACTTTTTTTATATTTTTTTACATGCCTTGTTGAAAAGTCCTACACATATTTTAATTTTCGCTTGATAATATCTTCAAATAAAGATTAAAAGATTATTTGTTTTCCAGAGTACATAAGTACTGTACACATATACATAAATAAAAAAATTTTAAAATAAAAGTCAAGTTGTGGTTATTTTTGAATTTGAACTTTGTGAATGGATTGTTCTTACAAATTATAATTTGGTAAAGCGGCTGTTTTTTTTTATTTTTAGAATTTTAATTTTGTGAAAAGGTCGCAAAGGGGTCCTGACTGCCCAGACAATGTAGCAGTTGAGTCTTCAAAGAAAATACTGTCGATCCATCGTGGCTTTAAATTTTCTTACTCATGTATTCTCTTGTTTTCACGATTCCATTAAAAATTTCTTATAACATTTGTTTTGATCATTTTAAAAACAAACAGTTTTCTGCCTTTTATGGATCAGAAATAGAAATTAAGAAGAATTGAAATTATTTAATTTTTAAAAATAAACTTCTGATGTTAATGAAGATTAGTTACAGTTTTGTAGAAAATCCATCAGCTGAAGGAAATTTCAAAATTTAGGGTGTTGAAAAAATGCAAAAAGATACCGATGCAGACAGCAAAACAGAATCAGTATCAATACTTGCAGAAAGAGCATTTCAATAAATGAATTTGTTTATTCATCTTTCTTTTCTTCCTTTATTATTTTTATACATGTCATTACATGATATTTTATCTTTCAATACCTATTGTTCAAAATGAATCAGGGTTCCCACTCAAGCAGAAGAAAAAATTCCCTCACTTTTCCAGGTATATTTCAATGAAAACCCATACCATATTTAATATATACCATGCAATTTTTCATCAGAAAAACTTGATTTATTTGAAATATCAAATATTAGATTTTGTGAGCAAAAACATATAATAGAGTGAGAATGGAAACATGGAAAAGTTTCACTAAAAAGTAGAATTTTATAAAATAATTATAATAAATGTTAGAATTATTTAACTCAAATCTCAGTGACTGACAATTCTAAAACTGGTTATTTTCCAGGTATGATATAGGAATTTTCCAGGTTTTTTTTTTGTAAAACATTCCAGTTTTCCCTGATTTTTGGAGTTTTCTGACAATTCCAGGTTTTCCCTGTTCCATTGACCCGTTGAAACTCCGTGAATGGACCCCAGAGAAATAATGATCAACTGAAGTTAGACTGCAATAATAATACTGGCTTTTGTGTGTAGTGACGAGCTATCATGAATTTTTAGAATGGTTATTTTCAGCTATAATACAATTTATCAAAGTTGTGACTAAAAATTCCATGCTAAAAAATTTGACCCTTTGGGAGCCCTGCACTGAATCGTTAAAATATGAAAGTGTTGTTATAGTAGACAAAATTATAATCTTTTTAAAAAGAAAATTTAAAAAAGAAAAACTACCATTGTAAAAATATCCTCTGTCTGCCACTTCAAAACATTCAATATCAAACAGATATTCCAGCAATACTCTGTCCTTGACAACATAATCTATATCTTTAAATGACTGGAAATAAAAACACATTAAGTCAGAAAACAAATTAGCACAGAATTGTAAGCCAGAAAGAAAGCTATCAAAAGGAATCATAAGAACGGGAAATTTGTATAAAGTGCCACAGAAGCTCCCACAGCAGATCTATTAAAAATAATAAATAAATAAATAAAAATTATTATCATTATTAATAAAAAAAATGTTAATTTTTTAAACAGATCCGTGATGGCTCAGGGGATAGAGTGTTCGTCTTCCAATGAGGTGAACCCAGCAATGGCTGATAAATACGAATTCAGCACCCGGCTTGTACGGACTACAGTGTTGACGTAAAGTATCCTCAGAGGCAGATAGATTATGGGTTAGAATCCCCTTTCCATCAGGCTAACCCTGGGAGGTTTTCATCTCCACGTAGAACAAATGTGGGTTAGTTTACTCAAAAAGTCCTCTACGAAGACAAAATTTCTCCCAATACTTGATCCAGGAGTTCCCTTGTCTTCTGGATCCAGTTCAAAACGACAAGGCTACAGAGTTGAACATTCGTAATTGTAAACCCAAAAAAATTGGGTCAGCTCTTTAACGGCGGTTATAAAATAAAAAAATTTAAACATATTTTTAGCACTGAATATTTGAAGACTCTTTTTTTTTTTTTAAATTTGATAAATGATAACCTAAGAAAATTATTGCTACAAAAGGAAATTTTTCTTAGAAATAAATACCATGGAATTAGACAAATAAAATATACACATTTTTACATGGTGATTTAAGCACCCTTTAAATGCAAAATTTGTTGCCTCGATGGGTCCTGCATTACTCGAATTATCAAATGTATAAAATTCGAAGAGGGAAAAAAACTGTTTAATCCATTTTAAAAATTTAAGGGAAAATCAAACATAACATTTATTGATTTACAACAACATGTAAGAAAAAATAGATCATGTAGAAGAAGATATCGCAGATTGATATTAAATACGCTACTCAAATAGAAGAATTCCTTTTCCAGATAGTCCAATATGGCAGTATGTATAGATTGAGGTTGATAATTAATAACTGTCATTCACTGCAGGGATTAGTCATGGATGGATGTCACATCCTTCTTTTTACCACAGCAGCCATTGTGATTTTCAATCACAGCTGCACTTTTTAAACATGGGTAAAATGTCAAAAAATAACAAGAATGCATAAATTTATACTTTACTCGGTAAAAATCCTATTTATTGTTGATTAAAATTAATTTTGTCAGTTTTAATAAAAGCTATAATATATTACAATGCTTGTATGAATAGATTAATATAGAAAGTGAATACTAAAAGGAGTCTAGCTATAAACTAGAATTAAAACTATTACCGTATGAGGTAGCTTTAATCAAGTATTCCTATTTTTTTAATCTTAGGTGATAAAAAAAGTAGCAGAAAATGGTTTCAGAAGAAGAAAAATTCATTTCAATGTGAGTTTTATTCCACAATAAATATTTATCGAGTGATCGTAAAATAAAGCGTTGAGTGATAAACTAATTTTTATATTTCGATAATAATGTCATGAATAGTATAAGATGGGAAATCAGCTGAAGTGTTAACATGGATATATCAGAAAGTCACATTCGACTGCCGACTTATATAAACCCTCGATAGAATTAATTAACGAGATATAAAAAGCTTCTAGTAAAAATGAGTGAGAAATTATAAAAAATGAACTTTCATTACAAAGAATGCTAATTAGATTTTTGCTTGCATTGCATAACATCAGAAGAACAAAACTAAGTGTATATTAAATTTGCGGGCACACAAACTTCTAAAAACGTTTTTAGGTTACTTTTAATATCATGCATTCATTTCATAAAAACAAGATAATGACTTAATTACAAAATTATTTATTTGATTAGAATTTCTTAATTAGTTTAAGGACAAATAAAATAATGCAGAAACTTCCTTAAAACTAACATATCAAAATAAATATATAACGCATATTTTTATAATATTTGCAAATGTTTACATAAGATAGTGTCCTATTGCTTAAGGTAAAACTAGTTTGAAATATTAATACAGTCAAACCCTGTTTTAATGAACCAGGGATAGAGCGGACACTCGGTTGTAAGAAACATCCCCCCTTGTTTAACTAACCTTTTGTTTATAGTGAATACCTGAAAAATTTGTAATTCATTTCCTGTTTTTTTTTCCTACCTTTTAATTTGCAAGAGTTGCAAACAACAGCTTTTCTTTACATTATGTCAAATTTTACTTGAGCACATAGGCGTACTTCAAGGGTGTGGATCACAAATGTGCATCCCCAATATTTTGTCAAAATGCAAATTTTTCCACAATTGATTGCATCATTAAAAAAATCTTTCTTTAATAATTGAACAAAAATTAAGATTATTACACCCACTATTCTATTTTTTTTATTTTATATCTTTTCCCACTTATTATTATTTTTCTTTTTTACTTCGTTTGGCCCATTCTAAACAAAAACATAGAATGAGAATGGAAACATGGAAAAGTCTCACTAAAACAAGAAATTTTATAAAATCATTGTAAAAGATGTTGGAATTGTAATCTCAATAACTGATTACTCTTGCTGTCATCTCTAAGACTTGGTGTTTTCCAGGTATGATATAGGAATTTTCCAGGTTTTTAGTAAAAAATTGCAATTTTCCCTGACTATTCCCCACTTTTAAGAGTTAAAATCAAATTTCCTGACAATACCAGGTTTTCACTCACCCATGCAAGCACTGATTTTAGTGCCCCCTCCCCCCTTCACACTATGTCTACGCATGCTTTTCACTTTTAACCTTTTGCATAAGACTGGAACAAAATATGGACCACGTGTGACGGTACAACATGGTACACCGTAAGCAAAGGGTTAAACTAGGGCAGAGTTTTTACTCTTTTATCAAAGCAAAATGTAAGAACTTTTTTGAAGAAAAAAATAAAGGATTTTTTGGAAAAATTAATGATTTTAAAAATAGTAATACTTGTTTATCATGAAATATACATAAACCAAAACATTAAACATAATGCAAGTACAGTCCTCGCCTATTTATTAGATGCACTATAATATTCTATGTAAAATCTTTATTATCAGTTGATACTATACAGCTTTATTGATTTTATGTGACTGAAACTGGTTTGCACTTGTTTACGTTAGTGTATCAATTGGTGAAATTAGACGATATATTGTATAAATATAGAACATTTATCATAATAGTATAATATAATAATTAGACCTAACTATCAGACGCACTGCAGTTTTTTAATAATGACATGTTTTGCACCAGTTTATATGCAATACTTTTATATTTAATCATATATGTAATGCATTTTTATTCAGGAGATTTTTTTGATGTACTTCTTATTTGTATTTATTTTTAATGTATTGCATTACAATGTTAAGCATTTAATACACAAACAAAAGCAAAACCGGTTTCATCCGAGTCAAAGCCGTAAAGCTTTTTAGCATTTAGAACTTTAAAAATAATGTAGAATTTGATGCTTTTCTTTGTTAAAGGAATACAATTAAAAACTTAACTATGAAAATAAAGACAAAGAAAACTATAACTTTTCATTAAATAATTGGATTTTCGCGTATGACTCAATCTTAATGGGTTAAAAAGTCAAATCTTAAATGTGCTAATTTATTAGCGCAAACAATATTTTAATGATATAATAAATTACCAAATCAGACACAAAAAAGTACTTTCTCTGAATAAACATATATAGTTTCCGCAGATTTGGAATTCGGACACTCAAAATATGGATGCTAGGATAAACCTGCAACCTGGGATAAAAAGGGTCGCAGTATTTTGAGCAGGAGGACAATTGATTGTTTTGACCTCTGAATGCTAATTTCACCTTTTTGAGCATTCCGTTAAATTACGAGAAATCTTTAAGCAAATCAAAAGCCCCGTGGCAGAATCGCAGCGACATGGCGACATTGTTGCAGAACATTACAGAGTTCCTGCAGAAAGATTTTTCTTTTGAAATGTAAAAAAATAATAATTACCTTTATTTATTTTTTGACAGAAATTTATCTGTTATATTTGAGTCATGCATTTAGATAATCACTTTTTGCCGCGCTCAATATATGCTGATAGCATGGTAAATCGATGCTATGTTTCGATTGTATTTTTCGTCAGTTATTGACTTTCACGTGGATTTTAAATATTCCGATAAACAACACGGAAAATTCGAGTCGTGCAATTTCAAACAATATGTAAAATTCGAATCGTGTATTTAGGTTTTTACATTTTAAGGCAATTATTCTATCGAATTTTATCAGTTATTGCTATCGACTTCTTCATAGTTTTTTTTTTAAATCCGATAGTTTTGTATACAACATTATTTATTACTACAGCCTAATCAAGAAACGAAACACATATTTGAGGTGTCCGATTTGCATGATTTTGTCATGGATATTTTTTTTTCGGCAAGTACTACTACGCATATAATGATTTCAAATTTTTTTTTGCTGCGATTATTAGTTACAAAAGGTGAAGGAAATGATTTCTGCATCCCCCCTCCATACAAAATGTGTGAATGTCACCTATAATATTAGAATAGAAATTACCTGTTCAATTAAAAAAAATTATATATAGCTTTTTATTTTGTAAACACAGCGCTTTTGTTATTTTAAATTAATAACATACATGTTTATTATTATTAAAAGTGTCTCGCAGAAAGACTTCAGTGATAGAGAGTTTTGTCGCAGATAGCTCGAAAAAATTCTGCCACAGGGATCAAAAGATGTTTGAAATCACAAAATTCGTAATAATGTAAAAAAATACTTAAGAATGTAATACCTTACAATTAGAACTCCCTTCATTAGATAAAATAAATTACCATAACTCATATTTTACGTGGAATTATATTCGGATGAATGAATTTTATTAAGGTGTGCAAAAACTTTTTGATTAGATTACCAATTTCCAGAGATTTAACGATATATGCAAAAAGCGAAATTAATACGAAGGGGTAAAACTTTTCATCAATCTCTTGTATAAATTATAGGGACCATATTTTCCACATTACTGCTACTCCTCCCCATATTTCAAGGGACAGAATACTAAATCTGATGAAATTATTTTTTTAATCAGAGAAAGTACTTTTTTTGTGACTGATTTCATAGCTTAAAATATTGCCAGCATTAATTAATTAACATATTTAAGGTCAAGTCCCCAAACTATTTAGGTTGAATACGCAAATATCCGATCATTCGATCAGATCGAAAGTTATTCTGAGGTTCACTTTTTAATTTGCGCACAGTATATCAAACTCGGCCATTTCAATGTGAGCTGGATTAGAACACCAGATTTCTCTTATAAATAAATTATTCATTTGTTCAAAATAAAATTAATTCACATTACATTATAAAATAAGCCACTTTCCACATTAATTTTGAATCAAATTTTCCCATTGACTAGTATACATAATTTGCATTTGAAATAATCTATTTAAAATCAATCAATTAAAGTAATGAGAAATGAAAATTCTATTACAGGGTGCGCAGCTAAATATCTTAACAAAAAATAAGCACCTTTAAAGTACTTTTTAAGCACTAAGAGAATGTTTTTAAGCTCTATATACATTAATAAAATGCAAAATAAGTTTCAAAGACTTTGCATGATCATGATAAAATAACTAGTTACTGACAAAGAAATCTTTTCTTGATTACATTAGCCGCCATAAAAAGATCGATAGGTTTTTTGGTTCGATTTCAGAGGGTGGAAAATGAAGCTTGAAATTGAGAATATCTTGCAAAATGCAGCAGAACTGCACAAGAGAGTGCAAGAATCTCACTGAATTCAGTTTAATAGAAGCACATACAGACTCCTGAGTATTTCATCAAATATGTAACATGATTGGCGCTTTAAAACGTTTCGGACCGACATTACGCCAAAACGGATTGTGGTTGAATGAATTGTGAAAACGTTGAATCGAACAATGTGAAAACCACTCTTTTGTATAATACACAGTGAAAATCGACATGGCAAAGAAAAAAAATCTAATCTTGAAAAGGGAAAATTAAGCCCTTTTTAAAAACACCCCATGAAAAAAAAAACACCTTTAAGAGCTTTTAAAAATCGAAAATCAAAAATAAGCACTTTTTAACGCACCATGCATTAACAACATTTTCAATAATCTATAAGTGGGAAGGGGAAACACAAGTTAAACTAACTAAATAAAAATAAATTGTTACTTTTTACGCCAGTCGTGAAGTCTTCTGGGGATTTCTTGTTTCTTCTTCTTATAGCCTCGTTGCATTATTAAAACTTAAAAAAGAGGAATACTTTTAAAATCAAGATAAGTCTCCTTCAACAATGAAATTAACTAAACACACACTGATCGATTCGCACTCTAAAATGGGTTAAAGTTTTAAATGTATGTTTAATTTGCATGTTTACGACAAAAATTATTAATTGATGTAGCTTCCAATCATGTGATTGGCTTAAAAATAAATGTCAATCAAGGAACCTCTCAATTTTGAGTAACAGAAGTTTTCACAAAGAAGGACAATTTAAGCTTATCTTCAGTATATAAAGAAATAGTATTTTTTGCTGAAAAAAGTATAAGAAGGGGGGGGGGCAGGTATTGGTCCCGCAAGATGAAAAAGATGCTTTGACACGTCAGTGTAGAAAATCAACTTGTTTAGCTTTTTGCTCGAGTTTTGTATCTCAGCTATTCGTCGACTAGGTGGTCGTCTGTCAAGAAAAAGCATGGGTTATTTTGTGATGGGTTACGGACAGCACACAACTTTTTTTTGATTTCGCAGGATTGAAATAAATATAACCCAATAGCAATTTAGTTTAAACCATGAACGCGTGTGAAAACTCGTAATCGAATTAAAATGTGTAAAAAAATATTTCTAGAATTCTTATTTTTCATTGGAGGGTTGTGGCGCCCCCTAACCTCTGGTGCCCTACGCACGAGATTAGTGTGCTTAATGGTAAATCCCACCCCGACTCTACCAAAATTGATAAACTATACTTAAAATGGAACTGTAGTCAATTGAAAAGTACAAATTTTATTAAAATGAATTGATTCATTTTTCTTTTTAAAACTTGATTTATTATAGACTTAATAATTTCAAGCAAACCATCAAAATTACAAATTTCCCATAATGCTCTAGAATAATATATATTGGACAGTTCACTAGAATAGGGTTCGACTGTACATTCAAAACATAAGAAATAATTTAAAATAAGAAATATTGTCTTACATGATCAATAAAGGCAGAGAGAAATTTATTGAGCATATAGTGAGTATTGGCAACTCTGGAGATATCAACTTTAGCCAAACGTCCGCCCACTATAAAATAGAAAGGGAATAAATATTTTATGAATAAACAATGTAAAAGTAAAGATACCTTGAACTCTTACCTCCTTGCATACGGTCAGCAGCCTGGCTATACTAAAAGGAAAGACAAATGAAATGAATGCAAAAATTTATATAACCAGATTAATATATAATTAAAGCTAATTATTATATCCATTAAATAACATCCCATTCTTTTAATTTCCTAATTCTAAGCTCTCGTTTTGTACCGTCAAATTTAACACATTTTGAGACGAATAAAAGGGGAAAAAATCAAGATATTGGAGTGGATTGATAATTGTTCATGAAAAACCATCTGTTTTGTTTCATAAATATTAACACTCCCTATTTAAAATAAGCCCAGAAAAAGATTGTTTTTTTTTTCAAAAGAAAGGAAAATACTCTATTTTGGTTTTGTCCAAGAAACAAAAAGAAATATAATTTATTTTGTTAATCTTACAGTATCATATACAAAAACCTCAAACATTTTAAATTTTATTTTATTTTACCAAAATAAATTAAAAATAAATGTTTTATTTATTTATTATTATCTTCAGTCATAAGAAAATGGGTTGCAAAAAATTATAATTTTACTCTGATTAGATTTAAGATGATTGGATAGATATTGTGATTAGATATTAGATAGAAAATTTAAAAAGAAGAAAAAAAAACATCAATATAAACTGTACAATTTTTCCAACTATCATTCAAAATTTGAACAAAGTTAAATCACTCATTTTCTGAACATAATAGTGCCTGGCTGCAAGACAATCATAGTTACATGGCGAAAAAGAGAACTATCATTCAACTTTGACATAAAATAACCCAAAAAGCCATATCAATAATATCAGAGTGTTCTTCAAGCATTACTCTAGAAATGCACAAAAATTCATAATCTTTCACTTATTAGTTTTTAGAGTTATTTTCTGAAACAGCGCTGACAGCAGCAGTAAGTTTTATTTTAATAAATAGAGAGACACTAGTTTTAAATTCTATTTAAAATCTTATTTTGCAAAAATTATTTTCAATGATAATATTCACAACTCAAATTTCTTTGACAAAACATTATAAACTCTACCTTTGATAACACTAAGTTAATCTGATATAAATACAGCAGATTTGACTGAGATTCTGCTTTAACCGAGCTATCAAACATTTCGAGGATTTGTTTTGCTTTAGTTTATTTTTAAAACAAGTGCTGAAAAAATTTTGAATTTTATCTTCCAACAACTCAGGAAAACGAGCTGACAGACAACACGAGATTGCAGATGAAATGATTGTTAACAGGGTGCGTAGACAAATTATTCAGCAAAAAATAAGCACCTTTAAAGCACTTTTCAAGCACTCAAAAAGTATTTTTAAGCACTTTAAAAAAATATCATAACTAGACAGGGTTGGAAAGTTTTTAACAATTGACGGTTTTATCTAGTTTTAACCGCCATATAAAAAACAAACCTTTTGTCATTGTTTTTGACAATTGAAAAATTTTTTCAATCATGTCAATCGAATGGCGCTTTACTACGCTATGGACTGACCCTGCGCCAAAATAGATTGGAGTTGAATTAATTGTGAAAACGTTGAATAGAACAACGTGAACATTGTCTTTTTGCATAATTCGGAGCCAAAATCAACACGGTAAAGAACAAATCTCAATTTGGAAAAGGGAAAATTAAGCACTTTTTAAAAACACCCAATGAAAAAAAGCACCTTTAAGGGTTTTAAAAAAACAAAAATAAGCACCTTTAAGCACTTTTTAAAAACGCTACGCACCGACTTTTTAAAGTAAAAACTCTTTCATTCCTAAAAGTATGCTCTTTAACTCCTTCCTTGATTATCCCGAGTGAACTCGGGTATGTATAAGCTGCAAATATTTATTATCCCGAGTAAACTCGGGCATAGCAGAATTTGTCAATACGTTTTGTATTATCTCATTTTTATTCAGCCGGAAGAAAAACAAAAAATAATCTGCTGTGATTGGAAGTTAGTCAATTTTTATTTGGGACAATTGCTATTTGTGGGGGCTGCAGGTGTATTTCGTACAATTGTATACACGAAGGTTGATGAATTTACATAGAAAAAGAGTTAAAAAATCGCGTTCATGAGCGAAATTAACGCAGAGAAGTTTTCAGATTATGAAGATGTGAACATATACAACAAAGACTAATATTCTACTTTTTTCATCTGCCCGAGATGATTTGAGATAGTAAGCTGGTGTTAAATTAAATATTTTTTTACACATAAAAAATTAAAATTTCAACTTGTGTATTATGTTTTGTTTTAGTTCCCTGTATTTCCACAAGGGATGGTTGTCCGTGTAAAGATAAGTGCAGATGGCGCTAGGGGTTAAAATGAGTCATAAGACTTCCAGGTTACTACTTCCAACCGATTTTTACACCTATGAAAAGCTTAAAAAAACGCACTATCCAATATTATTATACAACATAATGCGTTATTTCTATCTAACTTTCACCAAAACAATGAGTTCAAAAGACTTGCTATGATGCTAACCAAAATATAATAAACATTATTTTACACAAATATAGCCAAATAACATTAAAAACATGGCTAACCTTTCACTTTAACTCGTGATATTAATTTTGTTTTAAGCTTACGATCCGTTAGTATTTATAAATGACAGAAAATTCTTATGAATGGTACATTTTAACATAAATCACCATAATAAAACTTAATAGAATATGAAGCCTGTTCACACATCGCCTCGTAAGCATAAAATAAGTGGAGGGATACGCCGGAAGTTTTCGAAATTTCTTTCGGTTTTAGGAAATGTGCTATTGTTAACAATCAGTCAACCATACATGGATAACATAGAATTGAAAGAAAAAAAGAGGGGAAATGACAAGTTTATTTGGTAAATGAAGATAAGAAAAAAAAATTTATAAGGATGATCGGAAATGATTTAGAGGGTTTATGAGAGAAAGAAACTTACGGATGTAAGGGGAAGTAAGAGCCTGATGAACTGATCATGAACACCAGGAGGCAAAACAAACTGAAATGTCTGCTGTTGAGTATCTGGTAGTAATCCACGATAGCCACACAGGTCTTCCTGAAATCATTCTTAGTATTAAAACACAATTAAAAATTTTGAAATCAACTTCAGAGCTGTCATATCATTATAATAAAACTACATTCATCATAATTCTTATAAAATTTTGGACATGCAACATAAATTTTCCTACAGAAGAGTGCAAATTAAAAGAATGTTCCTTCCTTCATAAATAAATAAATATCGAGCATGTCCAACAGCACTAAACATATACCAGGGGTCTGTCTAAGTTTTTATAAGAGGTACCTATTTTGTGAAAACTAATACATAATTTGTGAAAATTAAAAATTATATTAAAAAACAACACAAAAATAGGGTAAAGAAGATATTTTCAAAAATTGTCACTACAAACAAAGATTCTTTATAACTGGTAAATGTTTATATATTTTCCCCCATCTATTCAAAAATAATTTTGCTATTGTAAAATTTCGGGCTTAAAATTGTATCCAAATTTCAAAATTCATAAAAGTCATTGTTAAATTTCAACTTGAATTTAAAAAAATAAACAAACATGTATTTAACAGTACTTGTATGTACATTAATTTTCATTATGAGAACATTCTTCATGGGGTCACATAGAAAAAAATTTCACAGAGAAAAAATGTTTCATGAAAAAATAAAGTTCTGTTAGAATAAATTTAGAACAATGTTCGAATGTTTAGAATAATGTTTGAATTTCAACTTCCGGTAAAATTTGCAAAAATTGCTTGTTTAATTAAAAAAAAAAAAAACTCAGAGAAAAAAAAATTCGCTATAATATGGCATAAGCGACAGGTTAGGCTTAGTATACCACACTATCTGACCAAGCATGTGCTACCTATTTGTATATGCGGAATTAACCCGGTATTTATTGTTTCTTAGGGGGAACAAAAACAAAATTTCAAGAGGCAGGGAGGAGAATCTTAGAACTTGCTTTATTAAAAGCAATTTGTGAAAGTTTTTCCTAAATTTGAATTGCAGAAGGTACCACAAAACGGTAGTAAATTTGACCTGGACAGATCCGTGTATATGGAATATCTCTCCCTGCCAAAGTGCATAGATTAAAACATATTCCAGAGTAGCACATCTTTTAGTACAGTAAAAGATAACAAAAGTTATTTGAGAGGAACAGAGAAAGCTATTTCAGGGTTTTTGACTGCAGATATTCCTACATTCTATAACATTTCCTGAAAGACATAGAATTGTCTTTACTCTTTGATTTAATGTTCTGCTGAATCTAACGTACTGTAATACTCGAAAAATACATAAAATAAGTTAAATTACTACCTTTTTCCGTTATAGGTTAAGATTTTTGTTGTAAATTATCTTATTACAAGGTAAGAATATCAACAAACATTGATAACAGCATAGCTTTTACTAATAATAGCTTCTTTGAGAAATCACTAGAATTGACCAACTTAGATAATATAAAATTTGTCAGGAAATAATGTAATATTTTTTTTCTGATTTATTTCAAACATTCAATTTTTAAAACAAATGCAAAGACTTACTTCTTCTTTTCTAAGGAACTCATGCATTTCTTTCATATTTACATCTGCCTTACCATGTGTAGATCTCCCATGAATGTAATAACCAAATTTTTTGGTCAACAACAAAAAAACACTTACCTAGAAAACCAATGTTATTATTATTCTAAATATATGAAAACATTTAACAAAATTTTTGGATGATCATAACTGATCATTCCGGTTTGGGAAGGTTTCAGAAAAGATAAATTATAATAATTCAAGGTTTTACAAAAATAAATAAACTGCAGGTTCCATAAGAGAATTTGAAGAAAAAAAAAAAGATTTCCAACAAATTTTGTTTATTACAAAAATTTTTCATTATACCAAGTACATGCAATACAAGTGCTTGTAAAATCTGTGGAATCGAAAGTCCTGCGATGGGTAGCTGAACAGGACAGAGCTCTGGAGAAAATTTCCTTCCCTTTCAGATCTATGTCTAAATTGAGGAAGTGGAATGAGTGGATTTATCCAAGAGATACAGACTTATTTTCAATCTTCCTCACCTCATTTGTAAGAAGGCTGTCCAAGTGTCATTAGAAATAACATTTTTTATTATAAAATTCTGTTTAATATTCTATACACTTATATATATATTTCATTTTATAACAGCAGACCCAAATTTGGGTTACTAATGTTCAACTACGTCGCCTCGTCATTTTGAACCCAATCCAGAAGACAAAGGAACTCCTGGTTCAAGTACTGGGAGAAATTTTGCCTTCGTGGAGGACTTTTTTGACGGAACTAACTCGCATTTGCGTTACATGGAGAGGAAGACAACGAGAACCACCCACGTTTAGCCTGACGGCAAGGGGACTCTAACCCATGATCCGTAAACCACTGAGGATATTTTGAGTCAGCACTGTGGTTGGTGCAAGTCGGATGTGGAATTTGTAACAACTCACCAAAACATTTGAGTGTAGAAATTTTTCTTCTGATTAGATTTAGCATGCAACAATTTGAAGCACATTGGTGACATTTTTTATAGGAAATAAATGTAACAGATGGTAAAAATATTTACCCTGAATATCATTACTTACTGACACCTATTGCCAATAAAACAATGTAAGTAATAATGATGCAATGGTGATTAAAATTATCTTTCTCAAGGTTTGTAGAAGGATTTTTTAAATGTATATGCAAGCCTTCAAAACAAACCTTTTAAATTTATTGATATTTTTCATGTTCAACAAGGAGCAGAAAATAATCTGAATTTTATATTATTCAAAAATAAATAGTTTTTTTAATTATTTATTTTTATGATAGAACTTTTTCAATCAATAATAACCGAAGACTAGTTTTTATTTGCTGGCACCATTCGTGTTTTGAAATCAGAAACGGATCAACAACTATTATGCGTATTAGAGATAAAATAGTGAATAATGATACTTACATTGCTAACAGAGCACAAATCAACGTATTGTTGCAATTTATCTTCCACAAAACGCTCATAAATTCCTTTTCTAAAAACAACCTGAAAAATTATATTTAAATGGAAATTATTTAAAACTCTATTTTTTCTTACAAATTATGATATAAATAATGTACTTTAAAAATAGAATGTTGATGTTCAATTTTGATTTTCGAGCTTGGTTACAAAAACAGCTTACTTTTTGCAGTTAAAACTAATAATCTTATAGTTCTTTTAGCTATTAAATAAACAGAATAATAAAACAATACATCTAAGAAGTAACAGCAAAATCGTACTAAATAGCAACTAATACAAATCACAGTCCAGTATCCCAATCCTTAATGATTTTTGATCTCTGATTATAACATACTAGAGCTCATTCTTAATGGTTCAAGGGGGTGACCTCAAATATGCTAATTTGCTAGTGCCAACGATATTTTAAGTTACGAAATCTGACACAAAAACATACTATCTCAGAATAAGCATGCTTTTTCTTTTGTTGGTTTATAATTTCTCTCTGACCCCTTAAATATAGGGCCACAATCTGGGAAATAGGGTCCAAATGGACCACTTAATTTTACTTATTGCACTATATCTTGAGAACTTTTTCAGTGAATTAGAAAATACTTTGGACACTATTAAAAAATTCATTTAGACGCAAGACAATTCCAAGCAAAAAATAATTTTTAATAATATGTCTTTGTTAACTTTTAAGATAATCTTCATAAAATGTTTCACATTATTCTTTTATAAAGATTGATTTAATCAAGAACATCTGTAAACTAAAACAGGTTATGTTTTTTATTTTTCTTACATTAAAAGTTCAAAGAATTAATTCTACAAAATATTATTCCAATAAAACATGCTATTAAAATGTCACATTATTTTTTTTGCTATTGTTTTATTCATAAAATATTTTTATTACTTAGCAGATATTTCCAGCAGAAGTTTTTAAAAAAAACATCCTCACTGTATTTTTAAGAAATAATCATAGCTTGATTCAATTTAAAAGTACTGTGAAGGCATCATTTCTCTAATTTTTATTTGTTAATTTCAAGTTTGAGTGAATGTAATGTGCAAGTTACAGGCTCACAAGTCTGTTTGTTAGTTAGTTCAATTTCTAGTACAATAATTGAAATAACCTGTCTTTGGCTATACCGAACTTCACACTTGTTAAAAAGGAATGAAAAAATAGAATTAAACCAACTCTGGGTTAACATATCCAATTATTTATATTCGTTGAATTTAACTGTAATATCAAAAAACAAAGTTTATTAAATACAGTCATTGTAGATATCAACCACAACTAAAATATAATTCCAATTCACTAGTTATATAAGACATGAAAACTCGTTTCTATGTTGGGGTACCTTTTCATGTTTCTAACTCCCTACAAAAATAAATTAATTAGTTATTTTTACAATCATCTATTCATCTTGTGCTTATAAACTTCCAAATGAGCAACACGAGCTTACATTATAACCACAATAACGTAAGTTACATGAATTAAGTTTTTTCAAGCATTTAGGTTTAAAAAAATTTTTCCTTGAAAAACAAAAACTATGTAATTTCATTTGATTTATAAAAGAAATAGAACGAATAACATATTTTTATAAATTTCTGTAATACTTCTGAAAATACTGTGCCGATCCGCTGTTTGGATAGACAATTTTTCGAAGCATCGGAAATCGAGATTTACTCAGATGTTGAGCCATGTTCCCAATCAATGTCTACCAGCTTGTGCAAAGAGCATTTTCCTCCATGCAGTGATTGTTATATTTCCATGTCTTTTTTTAATATCGAATCATCGTTTCGCTGACACAATGATTTCGAATGTGACTGAGAATTGAAGTGTTCTTGAATTTCTCAGTTATGGAACGGTTTCTTTTTAATTGTGTGTGTGTGTGCAAATACTGTTGATTGTTTTACAAACATTTCAGCTGCTTTTTTTACCAGCTATTTTGCAGTCACCCACTCCTTTATATATTAAAAATGCAACGCTTATTCCAAAAATAAATGGAACTTACTAATTACAAATTTACTAAACATAAAAATTAATAAATCAAAACATCGCGATGCATAAAAATATCTCGATGTTAGTGTGACGATACATCGTGATCCCAAAATCTTAACATCACCCAGTCCTACTACCCACCGCTCTCATAATGATCCATTATTCACGCATCTCTCAGAGGGTGCCTTTAATAATACAATCTTTCTGCTGCTCAAGCACACACATGCCAGTTCGGTTTTCGTAAAACATTGCATACTCCTTTGCAGGCAACAATAGCTTAAATTATCGCAGAAATTCCGGTCTGTTTCCTCGAATGCTTATGAGAACAGAACTACCTAGCGGCGGATGAAGACGTTTCCAACCATGAGTTGCTCGGAAAATCTGAAACTTTATGATGATTCACCTTAAAGTTAGTCCCAATTATCTTGGAACGCCCTGTATTTATTTATAATGTAGTCAAAATCTAAAAAAACATATCTCTAGTTTGAGAAATTAACACCAATCTTTTCCTCTTAGAGAACAAAATATTTTCATTGCTCATTTACCCTTTCCCAAAACTGTAAAATGACTCTTAATTTGCATTCTATAAAATAGCTCAATTTATAGTAAATTTGTACTTAGATGTGAAGTTTTCTATAGGAAAAAAATTAATCATAGAAAATTGCGAAGATTCATCCTTTGAAATTTGGCTAATTTACTGGCATTGGCCTTATGATAATACTTCATGTCAGTTTATTTTTTGCATAGTCGATCATATTGAAAACCAAAGTACTAAAAGCTCATAATCAACAAGTTGACTTATCTCTCATGGTATGGGTCTTAGCTTAGTTACTTTTTAATCAAGTGAAAGAATTAAAATTGGATTATATTTTTGTATAAAATACATACAATGTAAAATTTTGGTTGCTTTATTTCAGTTCACGTACAGGATGGCCCATGGAATGTGAGCCATAAACACTGGTCAAGAGTCAGAGATGCCAACTGCTCCGAACACGCCAAAATAATTAAAATAACGGTAAATAACTACAAAGTAAACTTGGCAAATATTTGACTATTTTTGCTTGCTTTTCAAAAGGTATAGCATTACATAAGTATTTAAAAGTGGTGAATCATATAAGCCTACGAATTATTTAGAAATAGTGGTGGATAAAAATCAACTAAATTGAATTTATTAAACCAAGAATCACAATTGATAAACTACCACTTTAAAATATATATTTACTGTCCAGAGCAAGTTGGCATCTCTGGAGAGTGTCTGTATAATTCATAGTTGTTAGTCGGCATCTCTCTCCTAAATGGGTGGTCTGCACAACTAAAAAGATTGGGACTGTATTGCATTGGGAAAAACAAAGAATAATATACAGACAGTCAATTGCAATTGAAATTCTATTATTACTTGTAGAAGAGCTAAGCTCAGGAAAACAGAAGCACCGAGGGCTAGTCGACTGCAAGCACTGTAAGGCACATATTTATGAACTTCAGAAGGAGGCAAATTGAATTTTAAGCTAGCTAAGGCATAACTTTCAAAGTCAAGAACCTATATTTGAAAGAAAAAACAAGTTTCAAAGTTGAATATTTTTTTAAAAAAATATTTTGGTATAACAATTGAAAAGAAATAAAATAAATTTTTAAAATTTAATGATGAAAATATTGCAAAACGTTTTATAGATTTTATTAGTTAAAATTGCACAGTTTAAAATTATGAATCAAGTTTCTGGCAATTCAAGCATTTTTGCATCGACCATTTGAATTTGGACAACAACATCACAACAAAGTTTTAGAAGCAAACTGTTAATATTTCCTTTAAAGAAAAAATATTCAAAAATTAAAATCAATAATAAGGGACCTAATTTTTGAATGCTGTCCAGCCTAAACTATGGGGATCATATTTTTTCAGATATTGGCTACCCTCCCATATTTTAAAAGTCAAGAATAAAACCCACCAAAAAAAAAATTTTATTAATAGTATGTACTTGTATCTGATTTGGTCACTTAAAATATCATCTGAGGTGACTTAATAATGTTGGTAAATGATATTTAGGTCGCTAGAACAAAAGTGATTAAAGTGTTCTGTTTATTTAATTTTGTGCATTGTATGTTGATTTAAGTTGGTTATCATAGTTAAGCTGATGACCATCGATCAATAGCTTCTAATTATTTAAACTTCAATCGTCTGGCTAAGGCAACTATTGTACTATGGACTGCATTTCAAACCATTCAATCCTTCAAGCGTTTAGTTCAACCCTAGGGAAATTTCCTTTCTACTCTCTCATTGAACATTATTAGAGACCAGAAAATAGCCTTCCTTTCAGAGTTTTTTCTTTTTTTTTGGTTAGATTTCATTATAATACTGTAAGTAATAATAAACGAACAAGCTGATTGCAGGATCCTGGATTCAGGATCCTTTCCTGGATTTTACCTGATGCCAAACTTTTGATTTTATTAGCCCTCCAATGCCGTCTACTGCACCTTTTTCAAGGGAAGTAGCAAAGAATTTCAATTCACAATTTAATTGAAAATCTTCCTGAAAGAAGCACAAGTTCAAAATTGAATACTTATTTTTGAATTGTGCTGCACAGCCAACGGAAAAAATCTTTGTTCTTCATAGCTCAGGATACTCAATTTTTAAATCCATTAAAGTAGCATTTAAAAATGCCCATACTGCATATTTATCATGCTGAAGTTTGTCCATACAGCATATTTACCATGCTGACTTTGTAACTGAGGATACTCAATTTTTAAATCCGTTAAAATAGCATTTAAAAAAGCCCATACAGCATATTTATCATGCTGAAGTTCGTCGCTTACCACCACAAAAGATCGAAAAATATTATGACTTTCTCGTAATTATAAATATTGCTAAATATGTTATATAATTTTTTATTATTCTTAACAACATTGTTTTAATTTATTTGGAAACAAAAATGGTTTAAACTCTTTGTTTTCATTTAGGAACAGTTTTTATAGTTATTTAAAATGTTGTCACACCCGTTATAATGATTTTGTCACACCCGTCACACCAAAATTTATCCCAAAATAAAAAATTCATATATTTTTAATACTTTTTACTTATTAAGGATCACAATAATTAGACTTTTACAAAGTTTCCTGCTTTTTCATGAAGGTATGCATTTTCTATGGCATATTAAGTATATTTTTTGTGATGGGCGTGACAGAGAGACTTTATAAATATATTTGCATTAAAATTTGAGTTTTTCCTTTTTTAAAGATTAAATGCTTTAAAAGATAGATAAAAGTCACAAATAGAAATATATGCACTGAAAATCAAAACGCTGTAGGTTTAAATATTATTTCTGAGTGAAATGAAAAGACCCTGATTTTCCTAATTGAAATTTTTTTATATTATATTAACTTCAAGTTCAAAAAAATAATACAAGGAAAAATTTTATGTTATTTTTCCTTATAATTTCATAAATCTCATTCATTTACCTTTAATTTGATATATTACATGTTACAATTAAGACAAATTGAAATTTCAACCCTCATGTCCACTTTTACAAGGAAATGCTCATTACTACAAGATTAATATATATATATATATAACGTCGTTGACGAGTGGAAGGAATAAAACAGGTCTTAAGCCGGGAAGGAGGGTACAAAATTTATTTATTAATTATTAGACAGAGCAGTCATGAAAAAGTGTAAAAGTGAACATGAAAAGTTGCGCTCCTTGGTTATATGTTAGGGAAAATCTTGCAAAGTAAAATCCGTAAAATGTCTTAATTTAGGGAAAGAGGGAAATCTTAGTAGTTGCTATTGGTTTATGAAATAGATGGATCATTTCCCACAGAGAGCAGAGGGAAAAATGTCCTGCTTTTAATTAAATGCATACTTGGCCAAAAATAGATTTAAGAGCAGGATAACATAAAATGATTAATAGAAGCTTTTTATGTTACATATATATATATTGAATTTAGGAAACTTGATGCAGTGTACAATGATACATTGAGCAAAGTTAAAATTTATTTATGTAAAACTAATGAATCTGCTTAAATACATGTTGACAAGATAATTTTCAGATCTGCCTTAACTATTTATTATATGCACGAACATATCAGACAATACATCAGCTAATAATTTTAGTAGACTTCAAATTTCAATTTAAATACACATAATAAAGACAATTAGAAAAGATCTATACATGTTTTAACATGTAGATGCCACTTTGCTGAATTTCTGATAATTTGTTCATTATGTTACATTATAAAAATAAAATAATGATAGCAAAATTAATAATAAGAATAGAAATAAATATTTATGATTATAATCATAAACATAATATTTGAGTTTTCTCATTTTTAGTCATCCTAAAAAATGTTTTTAAAATAAAATTTGGCATACAAGAAAAAAACTTCTTTTTTGATATTTTAAAATTTTGTTTGAATGTTTTAAGAGAAAACAAGGTCTACTATGAATAAGGTTTCCATTCCTTTCAAGTCTAAAAAAAAATTTCCCTGCACAAATTAAACACAATAGGATATATATTAAGAGGAAAAACACTTGTATGAGCTGTATTGGGCTTACTACACTAGTCATAATTGAAGGAACAGCTGAACATACTCAAAACAAATAATGTTATAGGAAATAGTTTAATTTGGCTGAAATATCATCCTTAAATATCCAATAGATTGTAATTTGAGAGGCTACCACTTTCTAAAAAAGGAAATTCCCTGTATATTAATAATTTCTAAAGAAAAACTCCCTTGGTCGTCGTCGCCGACCATTTTTTCTGTTATTTTAGGTGATTCCCTGTGGTTTAAAGCAACAAATTAGTGCCTCACTCACATTAATGATCATTTAGAATGTAAAAGAAATGTGCAGCCATATAAACTATTTAAAATACAAAAAACACTGTTTTATGATATTGAGTGAAGGCATTTAAAATAACTCACTTGATTTAAAGTTTCTTTTAATGTGATAAAAAAGCTTACTTTGAGAAAGAATAAAACTCCAAAAAGTTGAGCACACAAGTTGATTTTTCTTTTACTTTGTATTTCGGTCCATTCGTTGGCCACATAATAAGTTCTCCATATACTGATACCAGCCATATCGGTATGCATTTTGTCAGGTGTGGTTTTGGGCAAACACCCCTTAATATTCTCCGAACTCACGTTTGTCTCGGCCACCCCCTTGGTCGTCGTCGCCGAGCGTACGCTCACGCAAGACGAGCGCACTCTCGGACGTTCCCAGTCGACGAAGAAGATATTTATGCTACACTGCACGAAGAGTAGGTGGATGACTTGGATCGCCTGTCAAAGATTGAATTGAAAAAAAAAAATATTAGATAATTTTTCAGAACTCAAATTGTTTACTTTTATTTTAAAGTTCTTACTTTCATTGTAAGAGCTAATCCAATATAAACACTTAAAAACTTTTCTTGGGATGGAATTGGCAGCAGAGAATGTAAAACATCTTGTTTCTGAAATATTAGAACAGAACTCAGCAATAGATTAGCTTCAGAATGCATAGAAGGATATCCAAACATTAACAATCAAGATTCATGAAGAAAAAAAAATATTTTCTTTATAATATATACAGTGAACTCTCACTACTATGATATCTGGTAGAACAATAATGTTTTGTTGGTCCCTTGCGCATATGAGTTAATGTTATCCACCTCTCAATATTGTGATATTCTTTGAACCCCTGTAAAATTTCTGATCTTATCTTATTTCTTTTCACCACAGTGAATGACTTTTGTATTCAGATTTCAATACCCTATCCTTGATGTACATAGACCTCCCTTATCTCTTAAGAACATTACTATCTGATTTCATATTTAACCATAATCACCACTCTGCAAATTAAATTTTTATATAATATATAATTAGATCTACAGTTAATACATATATAAGATTAAAATTTAAAAAAATCTTTATTCTGTCCCCAAAGTATGTAGACCCTCGATAAAATAATATATCCCTCTACAACAATATATTTGGACCCCAAAATATTGTAGTAGTGAGGTTTTACTGCGTGTCTATATACAGTCAATTCGCTATAACTCGAAGTATGATAACTCGAATATTACTATAACTCGATTTTTTTATGAGGTCCCGACCCTTTTATCTTCAATTTCATGTTAATTATTCTCGATTACTCGAATTTTACTCCCTTTAACTCGATTTTTTTTGGATCTTTTAAAGCAAGAAAAAAAACCTAGGAGCTGATATCTTGCCCCTTCCTTTGCAACACACACACAATGTCTTTCGCACTCTTCATGGAGAAGCTAAAGCTGTCCCTCTTGAAGTATGTGAACAGTGGTTAAATGAAACGTTACCAAATTTACTTCAAGGATACAGTTAAAATGATGTTTTCAATATTGATGAAATGGGTTTATTTTTTAAATGTCTTCCAAATAAGACTATGATGTTTAAGGATGAAAACTGCTCAGGGGGTAAAATGAGCAAGGAACGTTTGACTGTCCTAGTTGGAGGAAATGCGTCTGGGACAGAGAAATTGCCCTTACTTGTTATCGGAAAATACCGAAATCCCCGATGTTTCAAGAATGTAAAAACGTATCCTTTGGATTACAAGTCTAACAAAAAGTTTTGGATGACATCAGTTTTATTTGAAGACTATGTAAGAAAATTGGATCGGAAATTCTTCGCTAAAAAAAGAAAAGTGATACTCTTTATGGATAAATGCACAGCGCATAGTGATCTACCTAATTTGAAAGCAGTAAACTTGCAGTTTCTCCCGCCAAACACAACAGCAAAGTTGCAGCCGATGGACCAGGGTATCATAAAGTGCTTCAAACAGTCTTATCGTAAATGGCTTGTCAGAAAAATGATCTTAAATATTGTAAGCATTTAGAAGGTTTGTAATTGATGAGCATTAATTAAATAATCCAACAATATTTTGAAAATCCAAAACCGAAACTAACGGTAAGTCGAACTTCCGATATGTCGAAGTTTTCCGTCAGTCCTATCAGATTCGAGTTATCGCGAATTCACTGTATATATATATTATTCAAATATAATATATTCAAATATTATAACAAAATATTGTCTTATTCAAAGAAAAAAAACTTTTCATGTAAAATTTAAAAAAAGTTTTATTCTTAACCCTTATAACAATTTATTATATGAATCAAAACAAAAATTTTTTAAAAAAATCTAAAAAATATCGAAATTTAATTTTTATGGTACACTTCTTTAGGAATAATCGATGCATGAAACAAAAACATACCTGCCAACATTGGAGAAATAAAATAATGAAGATTTTATAATTAACATTTTTCAGGCTATGAGTAAAGTCTTGATACATCATCCATAATCGAGTAAGTCAAAATTGGAAAAAATAAGCACTTACATTTAGTATTATTTTTATGTAAATCTTAATCAAAAGATTTTTTTTAAACCATTAGTTATACTAAATAAAAACTCAACATACAGCAGTTCTGGCAATAGCACGATCTGTTAAGGAATAAGAGAAGTATGTTTGCCATCAGCAGATGTTTTATAGCTAATTTTTATTTCTTTACAAGTACAAAGAAATGTGAGAATAAATGGGTAAATGGAAGATAGCGGCAAAATACAGGAGTTTTCGTTAAAAAACAAGAGACTTGGCAGGTATGCAAAAATTGATTTATTAGTCATTCTCATGTTCTTTAAGATTGAGTTTTTCTTTAACAAATCACGTAAAAAGTCATTATTGCGTGTGAATGAGAATGCAAAAGAAATGAGGGTGCTGGTAAGGGCAGAATAAATGTTGCGTAAACAAGATTTTGCGTAAGTTACACAATTATTTAGGCTTTTGACTAAATAAATTAATATAGACTAAGTATTTTTTTTGACATAACAAGGTGTTCAAGATAGCGTGAGTATACTGTATATATATATATATATATATATAGTGAAACCTCGGTGAAGCGGACGTTATTGGGACAGAAAAACTTCTTTGTTTATGAGAGTTGTCAGTTTACGTGAAGGGTACCCTAATAACGAAGTTTATTACAAAGTTACGCCTTAAATTGTTTTTAGAATATTTTCAAAGATATAGAAATAATTAAATAATCCACAATAACTATGTACAAGGATATTTATTTAAACTTTAAAAAAAAAATTCTATACAAAAAGAATATATGAAAAGTTTGTTATAAATACATAATTCTAGATGTAGCTACAGAAAAATGAATATAATTTTCCTATTAACTCAGATATTCAAGTTAGTCATATGATACCGAATAGAAGATTACAGTCCTCAGTCGGTTTCAATTTTTAGGTTTACTCCCCGTAACACCTACCTATCTCTTGATAGGAAACAGGGTTTACACTTCCTTGAAAGTAAACCTCCCATGATTCACAGAAAAAAACAATGTAAGACATGAGGACCTATGGAGTTGATTATTCATCTATCAAGTGTCAGAATAGATGTTTCATTTATGTGAACAACTCAAAGATTATATTTCTGTTCTTTTTTCACCCCAACTGTGTTAAATACAGTCTTCAAATTGATAAGAAAATGAAAGAAATTTTCAGTGGGAAAGAAGCATTGAGAGCATTTAAGAGTTTCAACTGGAGGGGTCCCATAACCTGTATTGTCCTGATGGAAAAAAATCAAGAGATTAAATTTTTCCAAGAACTTCAAGAATTGAAGGTGAATTTCCAGGTTTTGACTGAAAAATAAGAGGCCAATCTAGGTCTAAATCAAAATAGTGCAATTTAAGAGATCTAAAGATAAAAATATCAATTAGATTTTATTAAAATTTCAGAAAATTTTAGTGAGACTACAATTTTATTAACCACTACATTTTAGAACTTTCCATAAAAAGGCACGATTCTTTTTCGGATAATTTTAGACCCTCCCATCACTAAATATGATTGAGTTGTGCCTAGTTTTATAGTTCTTGCACTATACAGAAGAGAATTTGTTCGGGAGACAATTTTACCAAAGAACTCCCAAATCATACATAAAATATTCTTACCTTAAAAAAAGTTAACCAATAGAAGCAGTGAAGAAATATGACACAAAAGAAAGACGTAGAGAGGTTGCCACACATAAATATGGTAAATTTTCCTAAAGTCTAGAAGAGAAACAAAATATATAAATACATAAAAATAATGAAAAAAAGGGGGAAAAAACAATCAATTTAGTAACTTGAAAATCCATTTCCAAAAACTAATATTTTAGTTTAATATAAAATTGTTTCTGTATCACTATAGGGAAAATTATTTTAATTTTATGAGTGTTATGAGTGCTTGTTAACAAAAATTTTGACAATTACAAACTAACCCTTTGCTAACCAAAATTGTTGCTAATCAGTAATTGAAAATTAAAATAGTGTTGCATAAAAATCATGAATGCATTGATGTAACTTAAATTTACATTGATATAAATTTGTTATTTCCAGGAATGAAAGTACCAGTTAGCCAAAAAAGCTGAATTCTACATAAACACAATCAAACATTATGAAGTTAATAAATGTATGGAGCTTAAAAAGCTTTGAAAAAAGCTGAATTCAGAGTAAAAGCTGAAAACTTTCATGCCTATATTTCAGAGAACAAATTTTTACTTCGGTCATTTCAGAACTATTTATTTGATAAAAAAAATTCCCCTTAAAAAGAATTTAAAAAAAGAAAGAAATATGTCAAACCCAGAGGTAATAACCCAATAGATGCTAAACAATGTTAGTGGATTGGGTTTCCTGGTGTTTTCACAACATGGACACATTTGTTGTTATCCTATCTATGCAAATAAATAAATCAAATGCAATTAAGTATAAAGGAGTCATATTTACCACTAAGTCGATAGCATTCTTCCCAGACCGCCTATACCAACTAAAGGTTTGTAAAACAGACCAAGCAAACGATAATACTCCAAAAATAGACATAGATATCTAAAATGAATGTTTAACTTTTGTTTAAATCGCAATTTTTAAGAAACAATTTTCATAAGAGCTGCATTTATCACAAATACAACATTTGAACAACAATTCTAAATAAATGAAAATACAGTCAAACCTGTTTATCTCGAATCTCACAGTAAGGGCGAAAAATTCGAGAGAAAGAGGTTTCGAGTTATACAGGTACTATAAAAAAATTAAATTTAATTAAGAAATTCTATTAAAAGTGCTTGAATTGTTTTTAGTAGAAAAATGTAAACATTTTTTGAAATTAATTATACCACATACATCTATTGACATAACAGTTTTTTAACATACATTTAACACTGAAAATAATTTTTCCAAGATTTTTGACTGATAACCTTATTTGTTTCGATTATTCTTTTGAGGTTAGAAAGATCGCAAATTCCTCATAGCCAACATTTTCCTTGGATTCAAGAGTAGTTTATAAGAATTCTACAGCTTTTTCTACTTCTTTTGCATTCACTTTTGATTCATCAATATGTATGATCTTCGGCTTCTTCCTCTTCATCTGATATTACTTCAACATTATCTATAATTTTCATATATGTCAATGTTCCGCATATTGCCAGGCAGTTGTCCACTTACAAAAATCTTCAAAACTAATGTCAACATTAAATCTAGATTTTATTGCATTCCATTCTGGCAAATCTAGCACTGCATTTTCAGCATTAACAGTTTCTTCTCTTTTACTGATGCCTTCACCCTCTTGTTCATCATCTCTTCACATCATTCTTAAGATCAGCTTTCAAGAAACACCCCCAACCTGTTCATCCCTACTTCCTGTGGATTCACGAAATTCATCTCTGTCAACGAGTTCTACTGATAAAGTTTTGAAATTTGTGCTCAATTATTAGAAATTTGAGAAACGGAGGTTTTGAAATAAAAAATTTAGACATAAACATAGAATTTGGAAAATACATTGATTTTAGACAGTAAATGTGGGGAATTTTAGAAATTTTCAGATATAGAGGTTTTTGAGATAAAGAGGTTCGAGATAAACAGGTTCAACTGTATTTCAAAAATAAATTTATAACAACCAAAGCCTTATGATAACTAAATTAATAACCAAAGAAAAAAAAATTTCAAATCAGAGATTTTTTTTAAATTTAAAATAGAACTTGTTTCAAATTTCAGAAATGTATAACTCAACTGACTTGTTTACCAGCAATTACTATGAAAAGATCATATATATATATATATAAAGTTTTTAAATGTGTTTATACTTTCTTAATTTCAATTTTATGAAATTTAATATTTAATGATAACAAAGAATGGAAAGTATTGAATTTATAAATATGTCGATTCAAGTGATTATAGTTTTGTGAAAAAGAGGGGGGGGGGAATAGAAATTATACAGCAAAGGTTTACTTTATATAAAATGGTATATGATGGATATTAATTTGTTTATAAAAAAGTAAATGCAATAGGATAGATTTTAGTGCTAATTATTCAGAAAATAGTAGTAGAATATGCTTCACAAAAAATTTTCTAGTCTAAGCTACAAATGGTTTAGAAGACAAAAAGGAAAAAACAATCTATGAAATATATTGAGAAAACAAAAAACAAAAGATTTTTTTAATAATTTTTATTCTTCTTTTGTTAAAATATCTTTTTAAGCAATACTTTTATTTTCTCTATTATTCTTTTTTTTTTCTTAGTGCTCTTTTTCTTTGCAATTATTTTATATTAAAAGTTCTATGCACGCGTTGCTAGTACACAGTTAATAAACTAAACTGTATATACAATGTAAACAAAAACAAAAAAAAGATTTTAAATAATTTTTATTCTTCTTTAGTTTACAATATTTTAAAACAATATTTTTGATTTCTCCTTCATTCCTTTTCGCTGAGTTCGTTTTATTTCTTTATTTTATAATGTTATATAAAAGGTTCTATGTACATGCTGCTAGTGCGCAGTTAATAAACTTAATAAATCAAATCTCAATGGTACTTTTACATACATTTATATATATACACACACTCATATCTATGTAGATTGTTCTAAAATTCGATTAGAGAGGGGATAAAAATCATCAAGATGATGAAAACTTAAAATAAAACATAAAATGGCAAACTAGGTTGAGAGACTAAAAATTCTGAAAAACATATGTTTGAATGCCTTGTTCTTCTGCAACAAGTTCTCCCTCAATTTGTCTTATAGTCTGCAGATTGCATATAGAAAGGAATATGGCATAAGCATGATAGTTATTAGATAAATAAATAAGTTTTTCCTGGATTTTACAGTTATATGATTGATTGTTAATGAATATTAAATATTTTACGTGCCGCGACAGCCTGGTTGGTAGGGTGTTGGGTCCATGTCAAAAGGGTCATGAGTTTGATCCTCACCAGCTGGAGACTCCCTTTGTAGTAAATGGAGACTGGTGCACGTTAAATCTGTAGGGTCACAAAGTCATCCATGTACCCATAACATATAATACCTTTTGGGGTACTGAATTGGAGATGGGTCGTTCTCAGTTTCAGGTCAAAATTACGATTTGTGCTAGAATGAATGGGTCCGCCCTATAAACAGGCTGTGACGTGCATGTGGCTGAAGTCGTATTCTTAACATGGAGGACGCCACTGAAAAGACTCATTGTGCAATCTTTAGATCTCAATTCATGTGACTATCTCAAATCACTAGTGTATATGACACCTCTGGACATTCTAATAGAACAAATTCTTATTTTCGGCAGGCACCAAAAGCACATCTAGCATTCTTGAGTAAATACAGGAATAATTTTTTATACTGTTGCAGACTGGGGAATGGCGCCACCAGGAGCCATTTTGAACAAACCAGGTAGAACTCGATTAAAAATTATTCAGATGAAAATAAAAGTATCACACTTCAAGCGCTCAAAAAATAGGCGACCATTCTCATGACTTGCAGACATTACTGCGAAGAAACAAATGTGATTTGAAATATAAAATCTAAAGTTGCCGAGAGTGAAACAAAAATAAAGATTAAAAAAACAGAACGAGAAAAAACACTGTGACCGAGAGGGGTGAAATGCATTTGAACGTGTCATTTAGAAACGTTAACAAGGGAATCGGCGTTCATATGAATGAAACAAGATTAAAGGGCATCAAGATGAGCTGATATGACTGAGCATTGGCATTGCCAAAATTGAATTTATGAAAGAATTTTTTTTGTAGTTTGCAGTGTACAGAACCTTTTGTAACAGTTTTTGAGCATCATGCTGACACCTGCACAGGACTTTCATTCTCTAAATGTGTTTTTTTCTTCTTTCATCATGAATCCTTAAAATTTGCATTTCAACACTAAAGATATATATATATATATATATACCGTATTTTTCTGCGGAAGAGCCGCGGCGCTATCGAAAAAAAAGTTGTTTTTTTCCTACATGCGGCGCTTCCAACGAAATATTTTTTTTAGTAGCAAAAAAATTTGTCAAGGAAAGTTATTTAAGATTAAATAATTTTCTGAGAGAAAGACTATTAAAAAAAATTAATAACGAAGTCGACGAAATATTCGCCCGTATCGCGATCTGTTGCAGAACATCGCCAATTCTTAGCAAACTTTCGGCAGCAGCCTGTAAGAAAATAAATAAACGAAATAAAAATTTAAAAAAACATCGCATAAGGAGAAAATTTAAAAGGTATACATCTTGTATCCACCCCCAGCTTAAAGAAAAATCGCAAGCTAGAAATCTATTTAGCGCCTTGGCAATTGAACTAACAGAAAAGGAAGAATAGGACCCTGAATCCGACACTCACGGGACTGACGAAATGCCGAACTTCGGATCTCTTTCGGAAATTCCAATATGGCCCCCAAATATTACTATAATTCAATTCCACTGTTAATTTCAGAAAAACCAATAAATTTAGTCAAGTTTCGATCGTAGATTATGATGGGGTGAATTTAAAACTGGCCCATCTNTATTATACAGATATTCTAAATGGTAATTTAAAGGTCTCTTCTAAAAGGATGCTGATATACGCGGTTTAGCGCCATTGCGGCGCTTACTATAATTTTTTTTAAAAAAATTTCATTTTTATCGAGGTGCGGCGCTTGCGAAGAAGCGCCGCTTTTGCCGAAAAATATGGTATATATATATATATCAATTTTAAGACATACATTTTTTTAGCCCTTCTTATACTATTGTATTGATATATTTTGCTTTAGCAATATTGATATAATATTAGAAAGCACTCCTTTTTGCAAATATAATCGTATGAGCTGATGAGATTATATCTTTTCTTTATTTTGTTTCCTGGCTTTTTAATATTTTTTTTAAATAAAAAAGTCTTTTTTTTTTTTTTAAATATTTTTCAAAATATTTGATTTAAATCACTTTCTTCTTCTCTTTTCATTAATCCTTATTATCTTCCATGTTTTATCTATAATTTTAATATCTATAATTATATATGCATATACATATATATGTTTGTGTATGCACTAATAAATGGTGTGTCCCAAAATTATTGGGATTTACTTTAAAAGGAGGTAGGGGCCATCCCAAAGATTCAGAATTGCATAGCAAACCATGATTGGAAACATCCTAAGAAAGTTAGATATACAGTCGGGCCATGGATTAATGGCTCAATACACCCGATTTTTCTGGATATCCGCAGCAGTACATATGATTCTAGCAATCAGATCCATTTCAGAATTCAAGGGTGTTGCGTACACGTCACTTTTGTCTTTTCTTAAAAAACCCAGGAAACCAAACAACTAACAGAAAAGATATATATTGCCCTCAAGTCACCCGATTATATCGACAAAATATTGTTTCTAAAGTATTAATACAGTGTGGGCATTTTTTGAAAGTTTCATGTTTTTCGACTTTGTGTGCTTGTAGAATATATTAATTTTCACTTAAATACAAACGTTTATATATCAAATTGAAGGTAATTTAATGTAGAATTTAAAAATAAATACAGAATTAAAATATCTGTATCAAAAAAAAAAATATGCTCATTTTAGTAGAACAAACACAAATTGTTTTGAATAAGGACTTGTTTTGTAATAAAAGCGTACTAGCCAAACACAAACACTGTTCTAAGGACCAATCAAATGTCTGTAACTATAGTTTAGGTTATTTGGATGGTAAAAGAGTTATTGTTGTGGAAATATTTTGCGGAATGATGCATACTACAGTGGAAAGTCGCGTATCCGGAATCGGTGGGACTTTTGGTAGTCCGGATATTAGACTTTTTCGTATTATAGACCCCCAAGGAAAATAAAGCTTAAAATGATCTAATAAACGATCTGAATCCAAGAAGCAAACAATAAATAAACATTATTTTTAAGGGAAATAATGTTTTAGCATTAGAATGATATCTAATCAATCAAAAACAAAATATTAGAAAATAATAATTGTTGCTTAAAATATAGTAAGCGAAAAAAAAAAATTGACAGTTAAGAAAACATTAATTGCTCTCTCCACCATTTTGAACTAGAAGGAATCATGCAAGAAGGGGAAATTCCAGTCATTCATTAAGGTGGGTAGGTGGAGAAGAAAATTCATTTCCTCCTTACTTGTTGAGGGCGGGGCAGTGACAAATTCTTATTTTCTCTCCCATCATTGGCCATCAATCAAGCATAAAGGCGTGGCATGCTGATTGGGTTCTCTTTATTTTTTCTTGTGTGACTGAAAGTGACTCCCCCTCCACTTTAACATTTGATATGTTTACCCTTTTTCAGAGTATTTCTTCTTCCCCTCACACTCTAATAAAGTGGTTCCAGGAAATGCCTCCCTTACCAGCCAGCTGCAAAGGAAAGAAGGGGGGAGGGGACTCAGTTGTGCTCTTTTGAAAACAAATCTCCCCCCTTTCCTGCATTCCTGAGGAGGAGCATTGCTTATGCTTCTGGTCTTCTATTCCCCTTTCTGTTGATTTATGAGTTCAATGCAGGAATCACTAGAAGCTGGAAAAGGAAAAAAAACGTGTGTCCAAAGACTTTTTTTCTTTTTAAGAGAGGGGAAGAGAATAGATGTTTATTTTGATTGTTAAAAAGTGTCCCGGAAATCGACCCTCCCGGAAAAAGGACGTCCGGATATGGGACGTTACACTATAGTACAATTAAATAGAGTATTGCTGTTTTTGAATATTTAAAATCCCTTTTTTTTAATTAAACTAATTTTAAACAATGTCATCAACAAGAAGAACTAATTGGACATATATAAAAAGAAGTCGAATTGTCATATTGAGAGGACTCTCTTATGCTGAAATTGCAAAACAAGTTGGTGGTTCAGTGACTTGTTCTGGTGTACGAAAGTTCTTTTTACGTTATTAAAAAACGAAATCAGTGGAAAATAAAGCCAAATCAGGCAGAAAAAAATGCACAAGTGCTACTGCCGATGGAAAAATTAAACAGCTATGCCTTCAAGATAGAAAAATTTCATCAGATGCCATTAGATGTGGAATGAATGCAGTAAGTTCAGGAACAATAAGAAGAAGGTTATCAGGATTTGAACTACAAGCTTGAATTCCAAGGAATAAATATTATTTAAATCAAAAGCGATGCGAAGAACACATTAAATGGTCAGAAAATCAATGGAAGCAAGTAATCTGGAGCGATGAGAGTAAAATATCGCTCTTTGGTAGTGATGGTAAAAAATACGTGAGACATAGAGAAGGTGAAGCACTTCATTCTGATTGCATTGAAGCAACTACAAAAAACCTAACAAAGGTCATGATTTGGGCATGTATGACTGCAGATGGTGTGGGCTGAATTCAAGTGATTGATGGCATCCTGAATGCCAAAAAATACATCAAAACTGTTGTGAAACCAAAATTGATACCTTCCATCAGGGATCTCTTCCCCAACAATGCACCATTTATTTTTCAGCAGGATTCAGCTCCATGCCACACAGCAAAAGTATGCAAAGCATGGTTTCAAAATAAAGG
>NC_092207.1:3244216-3248095 GCF_043381705.1 Parasteatoda tepidariorum | reverse complement strand
GCGAAAAACGAGTTAAGTGGGCAAAAGAACACATTAAATGGTCAGAAAATCAATGGAAGCAAGTAATCTGGAGCGATGAGAGTAAAATATCGCTCTTTGGTAGTGATGGTAAAAAATACGTGAGACGTAGAGAAGGTGAAGCACTTCATTCTGATTGCATTGAAGCAACTACAAAAAACCTAACAAAGGTCATGATTTGGGCATGTATGTCTGCAGATGGTGTGGGCTGAATTCAAGTGATTGATGGCATCCTGAATACCAAAAAATTCATCAAAACTGTTGTGAAACCAAAATTGATACCTTCCATCAGGGATCTCTTCCCCAACAATGCACCATTTATTTTTCAGCAGGATTCAGCTTCATGCAACACAACAGAAGTATGCTAAGCATGGTTTCAAAATAAAGGCATAGATATATTACAATGGCCAGGAAACAGAGCTGATCTCAATCCAATTGAAAATTTGTGGTGACATTTGAAAATTCTTGTATGAAAAAAACCTCCATCCAATAAAAGACAACTTATTGAAGCTATAATTGATTCTTGGCACCATGTGATTACGAAAGATGAACTCCAAACACTCGTTCACTCGATGAAAAGACGCTGTGAAGCTGTCTTTAAAAAAAAGGGTCATCCTACAAAGTATAGATTGTGTAAGTATCACTTTAAAAAAAATGCAAATCTAAGATAGATCTTACTATTAGTTGCATAACTTTTTCTGTAATACAGATATTGTAATACTGTATTTATTATTAAATTCTACATTAAATTACCTTCAATTTGATATATAAACGTTTGCATTTAATGGAAAATTAATATATTCTACAAGCACACAAATTTGAAAAACATGAAACTTTCAAAAAATGTCCACACTTTTGGCCACCACTGTATAGCTAAAGAAAAATATATCAATACAATAGAGTATATAAATACAAATAATAGATACACAAAAAAAAACTTAGACAATTATTTTCCACACAATGCTTTTAAGTAACAAGAGGTTAAAATTGTAAGATAAAAACGATGTTCATTTATTATTTTACTCTGTTGATACTAGAAATAAATAAAAATGTCCTTTTTCATATTACATCGCTCACTTTAACAGCAGAAAAATGCAATCCCCTAAAAGAATTGTTGAAATCGAAGAAGCTAGTAATTTTTAACCTTTAAAAAGAAAAAGATTTTGTCATCTTTAATATCAGCATTTTGATAGTTGAAATTCTTAAGAAAACTTCTGGCAATAACAAGACACTCGTTATAACAAGATTTCACTGTATAAAATCAACAAATAACATAAAAACAGAATAAATCTTACCACAATGCTTTTCATCACAGAAGACTGATCCATTTCATAGGATACAGAAAATTTAACCTAATAAAAGTGTAAAAATATTTGTACAAAAAATAAAGTATATCCTCAAAATCTGAAAATTTTTANAAAAAAAAAAAAAAAAAAAAAAAAAAAAAAAAAAAAAATTCACCAAATCTATTTTAAATAAAAAGAAAGAGGAAGAAATTCATATGTCATAATACTATCATAGTAAAAAATATATTTTACAAACCATGTGAAAATCTGTAGCAATCACTTCTGAAAAAGTGATTTAAAAAAAAACCAGTCTGGATTTACAATTAAATGATGGAAATGAAGCGAATTAAAAAATAATTACTCAAATGTGCAGGTTGTAATACCTGTGTAGTACTAAACATCAGGATTTAACAAAAAATTTATTGAAAATAAAGGTGAATTTGAAAAAATTTAACACTAAAAAATGAGCCTTGCTAAAAGTTTTTTATTACTAAAATTAAATGCTGATCTTTATACACTAAAAATAAAAATGGAGTTTTACACAAAAATTAATCAAAATAGGTAATAGAAAACATAAATTAGCATGATGAAGGCTTATGATAGAGAGAAATAACAACAATTATTTCACATTATTGAACAATCATTAACAAATAGTATTCTCTTTTAAATATGTAATGCGAATAAAATTTTAAAAAACCTAGAGTATCTGAGCTTTGCTCCGTTGATCAAAGATTTTTTTAAATTTTTACTCTCAATTTTTAATGCAAAACTATGATATATACAGAAGTTGGATGAAATAATGGAAACACTTGGATAGTAACAATTTTTGATGTCTCACAAAAAATACTTAGGAATAGGTTTAGAAATTTAGAAGTGTTTAGATTGTGCGATTTCCCATACATATAAATGAAGGGGTTTAAATTTTTTAAGGTTTGAGTGACTGGCAATAATTTACAAAGGGAAAAAAATGTTTAGAAACACTCTATGCCATAAAATGTAGTAATAAATTCGTAGCTTATTACAATGATTTTGGTTATTATATGCAATAATTGTACAAATTTTCAAAATCTTCAATTTTCAGAAATTTTCTTAAATATTTAGGCTAATGTGGAAATTTTTACAAAAAAACTTATTTTTTTGTTTTATAAAGAAAACTTTTGGACCCATTTGAAATTAATTATAAAATTAATGCTTTAAAGTTTGAGAAAAATTCATTAAAAACTGTGCAAGATCTGAGTAATTTAAGTAGTTCTGTTAAGTTATACTGCACATGCTCGGAAAAAATTATTTTTTTAAATTCTGTAGTGAATTGTATTTGGCAAGTAATAAAAGTCTGATTTGAATATCTTAAAAAGTCTCAAGCAATTTTCTTTAGCTTTTTTTCAAGTAGCTTTTTTCTTCTTCTTATCCTTTAAAAGAAAAATGATAAGGGGTTTTCCACAAATTTTATTTTGTGTTATTAAACAAAATTTGTTAAAAATGACATCTCCATAGAAATATCTTTTCTTTCGCATATTTTAATTCCCAATACCATTGAACTTTGTTGTCTGGACCATTATTAGAAGGGTCTTATCATTTGTTAATAAATCTTGTTTCATAGTACAAAATGAAATTTTTGAAAAACCTCTTATTATTTTGACCTTTTAATGAGTAAAAAAGCTACTTATAAAATTGCTTGAAACTTTTAAAAATTTTAAGACTTTCTAACCGGACCTTTTTTATGAGTTGCCAAATACGATTAAATACAAAATAAAGAGAAAAAAATAAGATAGAATAGAAATAATATCAGAAAAGCTGCAAACAATCAATAAGCAATTTTCTTAAAAAAAAAAAAAAAGAATAAATTTTGAAAAAGTTTGTGCGAGTTTTGTAGAGAAAAAAATTACTGTTAGAAAAACATAAAAAGCAGTACTTTCTGGAAAAGGGTAAATTCAAGACAATTTAACTTTATCAGTACAGGCAATTTTCATGAATCAGCAGAAAATGACGTAGGAAGCGGGATGACATACGAAACGGGCAGCGTTAAACTGAGGTTCCACTAAATAAGTATATATTATTCCATAATATATTAACATAATATAATAACAGCTCTTAATATCTACTTTTAAAATCCTTTAATTTTTTTCTTAAATTAGGGAGCACAAATTAATACTTAAGTGCTAAAGAGCATTTTCAAACTCTGGTTATTTTTAGACTATTGAGGATAAATGAGGGATTAAAATCATCTAAAGACTGTTTGTCAGAGGAAGCTCCCAGCAAATGAAAGTATCTAAAGGCAAATAAACTAATTTTTGATGATTTTTATCCTTTCCTAGCACTTATTAAACGTACTGATAATTGACAAGAGTTTTTTATCAACCAAATATTGACTTGCAACCCACATATGTGCACATATTTTCTATCTAATTTTTACAAGCACTCTAAATTAAGAGAAAATTACAAAACAGCTCATATACTTTTATTGTAAGAAATATAATTAAAAAGCAATTTAAATGAAGTTAAAGAATAATTGATAATTCATAAATAAAAATGTTACTGGCAGTTGACTGCCATAATGACATTTTGGGAGCGAAAG
>NC_092207.1:3158524-3244135 GCF_043381705.1 Parasteatoda tepidariorum | reverse complement strand
TATATATATATATATATATGTAACTTTTACTTAACTGTAACTTTTTTATTTTTCTTAAAATCATCTGGAGTAGCTTCAGCATATGCAATTGTGAGCAATGGAGGATATATGGTGCCAGGATTTCCATGGGGTTTAAATATCACTCTAAAAAATTTTTAAAACTTAGTACAAAAATTATAAATTATGTAAAATAATAAAGAACTAGCAAGTTGAAATAAGGAGGATGTTTAGCAAATTGTTCACTTAGCATCTCCTTATCATTCAAGTTTAAAAAAATAATTCTTAAAGAACAGTAAAATAGAAAACACTGGATAGCAAATGATTTAAAGTTTGCAAAATAATATTGCTTTACAATAATGCACTAACATCTTTTAAACAAAAAGTTCTTACAAAGAATCTACAAAGTAAGCAAATTACTAAAATTGGTAACATCTCACTACTCTACTATTTAACTCACAAATTTTATGTAAAGGATAAATATTTATATGAAGAATAAATCTTAAAATTTCGTTATCAAGAAATAAAAATAATTACCATTATTTATTCACAATTTATCGATTTCTTTCAAATAGACATGATCCCAAATTATCTCTCATTTATCTGCAATAACTGTAAACTTAGTTAATATTGCATTCATTTTAATCCTTCAGAAACAAATAAAATTATACAATTCCTTTATTTGTCTGTAAGTTATTATTGCACAACTTTATTTAATTTGTTTCATTAGTAACTTGTTGCTTAAATCCAAGATAAAATGCAAAATTAAAGTAAGAACAATAAAAGCCACTCGAAACTAAAAGTAATGTTTCAACTCAATTTCAGAAAGAAAGAAAAAAATTCCCTAACGTATTAGGAAAATTTAAATAAAAATCCAGTCTTTTATCTATACTGAGCAATTTTTCATCAGAATTGTTTTATTCGCAATATTAGATTTTATGAGAAAAAAAAATCATTAAATGAGGATGGGAACATGTCAGTTTGACTAAAATGTTAAATTTTTACAACAAGTAATTACAATAGATGTTAGAATTATTTATCTCCGATCTCAGTTATAATACAGTAGGAAACCGATTATCCGGAACGATCAGGACCATCGCTATTCCGGATAACTGATTTTTCCGGTTTTCTGAATCGCTACAAAAAGCGGTTTTTTTAGTGTTAAACCCAACTAAAAAAAAAAATTTTGAAAATGATCTTAAAAATAAGAAAAAACGATGAAGTAATACACTAATGATTATTTCCAAAATGATGGTAAGGTGAACATCTTTCAAAAAAGAAAGAAAAATCCAAAAATCTTATGAGGAAAAAAAAAGATTTTTTTTTAAAAAATGTCTGGGAAAATTTATCGAATTTCGTTCCGGTTTTTTGGTTTTCTGATTTCCGGATAACGGGTTCTGTACAGTATTATTGAAAAATCAAAGACTGGTCATTTTCCAGGCAGGATATAGGAATTTTTTGTAAACAATTGCAATTTTTTCTGACTATTCCCTGATTTTTCAATAAAATTCTCTGACAATTGCAGGAGGTTGCCAGTATTTGTTAGGGAGTTTTGCTATTTGTGGGGCTGGAGACGTATTTTGTACAATTGTATACACAATGGTTGATCAATTTACATAGGAAAAAAAATTATGAAGATGTGAACATATACAAAGACTAATATTTAACTTTTTTTCATTTGTCCAAGATAATTTGAGATAGTAAACTGATGGTAAATTAAATATTTTTTACACATAAAAAAATATAATTTCAACCTAAAACATGTGTGTTATGTTTAGTTTCAATTCCTTGTCTTTATTATTGAAATAATAAAATATGTTGATTTTTCGCATTTTTTTTTCCAACAAAAAATGATAAGGGAAGTGGTTAATATCAAGAGAGGAAAATTGAAATTTTTTTTTATTTTTTATTATTATTGTTCTAATATTATTCCAAAATTTATAAAAATTCATAAAAAAAAACATAACCAGCAAAATAAATAATAAGGAACTCTAATGACTTTAGTACAATTTGTGGGTGGTCCCACAATTAAACTGCAATTTCAGAATTGTTAAGCATACAACTGGCAGAATTGAGCAGAAATTCTTTTAACAAAATGAATGATTCAAACCTGAGAGAAACGTCCGCAGCATATCTGAAGACCTTAGTGGTGGGGGGTTGATTGCTCTCCAGACCCTCTTCAATGCCGCTTATGTGGTCTGTGAGAAAATATCGGCGCACAAGAAGCCACTTCGATGGGTCTTTGTCTAAAACAATTTAAAACCATCATTCTTTACATAGGGTCAGTCCTTATATCAGATTACTAAGCTAGTTTTATTTTCCTAACAAACATTTCAATTTTTTTTGAAAAAATATATATGACCTGTTTTATTCTGAGCAATTTTATACATATATACATGTATGGCTTTAAAAAAAGCCTATTTGATAGTCTACTTCAAGCCATTCATTTGATTTTCAAAATTTTCATTGTGCACAAAATGTTTAAGAGCTTAGAACTTCAAAAAGGGACTTACAGATCAAACATTTTCAAAAAAGGGATCCATTTTTTAAAAGCTGTTTCTCTCAGAGAAAAAAATATCTACATAGTGATATTCAATAAATTTTTTTTTAATGGTAGCTACTGAATTTCTCATTCTTCACCTCGGTAGATGCTGGGGACTATTTCTCAAGTGTTACCTGGTGGGCACCTGTGAACCTAAATCACTGCACCACGCTGCCACAGGCATGTTCACGGGCAACATTCACACAGAAATATCCATACGAACCCAAAACCATTGGCTTCACAGTCAAGCACACTGACTGCTTCGCCAACTGGCCGCCTGCATATAAACACATAATCACTATATACCTATTAAAAGTAATGACTGACAAACAACTACTTAGGATCTTCAGAAATCTGAATTCATATTGAAAGCTAAAAACCATGTTTTTGTATTTAAAAGAATTCAAATATTCACAAAAAAAAGGCACATAAAAATTAAATTATATCACAAAAGATAGGACAGACAGATTAGTCTCAAAATATGTTTTAATTGGTAATAAATATTATCTGATATTCATAAAAATCTAAGGTGTAAGAGAAAACATTGAGATACTATTGGAACAATAAAATTCTTTTCATACATGGGAAAACATACAATTAACTATTTGTTTTCCGGATTTATTTACATATTTTTAGTGAGGGGTAACTATTAATATTTTATACTTTATGAAAAGAATGTGGAATAATAAAAAATTCAAGCAGAACATTATAATTAAAATTTATCAAGCAGTAAAGAAAAAATAACTTTGAAGATATTAAATTTCAGAATTTCATCAGATTTTATGTTCTTCACTATTTCAAGTTTAAAATTATTTATCAAAAGTTTTGGCTCAGTATTTGTTGATTTTTTTTCAATTTATGTTACATAATTCAAGAATGTTCTTTGGAAGTCTAAATTTCTTTACACCATTTATTGATCAAGAATTGATTAATGCCCTCTTTGTAGCTTCTTTTCTTTCTTTTTTACTACAGTTGAGCTTAGATTTGAAGTATAAGGGAGGGACTCTAGGGACTAAATATTGAAAAAAAGTAAGAAAAGGGACCAAAATAAAAAAAGATACTTTAATGGACCCACTCTAAGCAAAAAATTTTTAAGCACTAAATTTTTGCATGCAAAGAAGTTACACTTAGGGCTGGATACATATAAATTAAATCCTAAAGCAACTATTAACTGGGAGCAATTTAGAGCTGGCTTTCAAAAAATACTAAAATATAATCCATATTTGATCAATAAACTTACCAATATTTACAAATTCTCCATTCACAAGAATTCCTCGTATGAGAACAGGAATGGGATACCACCATTCACTTTGATTGATTTTACTAACAAGATCTTCTACAAGTTAAGCATAAACTTTACTTATTGTTTGATAACTTATGCAAAAATAGATTCATCAAACCATTAACTACAGCTGAATAAACCCAAAAACAGATTGTTCGTAGAAAGGCTTATTTTTGTTCAGCTAATTATGAAAGATTATCTGAGAGCCTTCATTTAAATACATTTGCACAAAAGAGTTTGTTCATAATGTCTAGAGTCTCAGCCATGAAATTTTAATGCTTTCTCAAAATTATACATTTATTTTTATATTGATAAACATATACACACTACACTACATAAAAAATACAATTAAATGATAACATAAAACAAAATATAACTAATAATAATAAAAAAAAATTTAACTATAAATTTGTTTAAATAGTGAATAATTATATTTCCTAATAAATAAAAAGAACAATTTAATAATAATAATTAAAAAGAAATAATGAAAAACATAAGTAAAATATAAACTATTCATATAATAACATATTATTGATATAAATTAAAACTTAATAAACAGATTAAAAAAATAGTTATCTGTCAACTCACTTAAATACAAAAGATATAGAAAAATATGATCATGACAAAAACACACATTGAAATAAATTAGCATTCTCCGTGTAGAATTTCCTCTTAAAATTTCAAAGTTTCTTACATTGCATTCTCAGAAATAAATCCAATGCCAGAATGATTGCAATCTGTATTAAAAACTTATTAAAATTAGAACAGTTAAAGCTAAGTATTCAAACATTAACTTTTAAATTGAATGAATGTAAGAAATAATCAATTAATAGAATGCTGATGGAAATGGAAAGAAAAATATTTCTACTGAAATTAAAACTTCCACAAATAATGACACATATAATGTTCATAGTACACACACAGGAATAGAATAAAAAAAAAATGCACACACAATTTTAGGGTTTTGGTATGCAAATGTTAAGAAAATTCCAAGATTCAAGACAACTATTTGAGCCTGAAATGACAAAATTCATCCATTTAAAAAAAATTGTAGCATTTTCACCTCAAAAGGATACATAAATCATAAAACTGAAGATGCGAAGATAACCATAAAGACTGCAAGGATCTTGTACACTGTAATAAATAATATTGCAATGGAACAAAAATTATAAATTCTCAAAGTATATTTAACTTCCATAAGTCAATGCACATGGAGCAAAATAAAAAATTTAACACCCAAATAACTTTTGATTGGGACTGTCCTGCTTTAAACTGCAATTCTAATGGTTCACTTAAATAGGCTAATTAGTTTTCAAAGATCATATTAACTAGATATAAAATACAAAACTTACTTTCACTGAATTATGCAGCATGCTTTTTGATCCTCAAAATATGGGAATGTAGAGAATAATATTCAGCTGCATTTTAGATTTTCATGACTTTCCATGACTCATTTCAAGAATTTTTCATGACTCAACGAAATTACTATTTTACTCTGACAAAAACACAACACTAAATTTAAAAAGGCATAACATTCATTGAAATAATAGGTATAACCAAAACTGTTATACTCTGCATCTTCATATTTAATAGATTTTAAATTTAAAAAAACAGAGTCATGAAAGAGTTGAAACAATAAAATAGCTGGAAAAAAATGCAAAAGCAAATATTTCTTTTTTTCTGCAGAATTATATGCTAAAGACACTTTTCTTGTTTATAGGAAAGGAAAGAAATACTCCTGATTTTTCTGTCCTCATTTCAGAATAAAAAAAATTTGTCAATGACTGGCCTGCTTCAGCTAGAATTTTAAATTGATAAAATAAAAAAATTAAATAATAGTAAATATTCTGAAATCCAAAGAACTATTTTTCTCAATTAGATTAGCCATTATAATATGATCGAGAGATTCTTTGATTTCAGAGATTGGAAAATGAAGCCTGAAACTGAGCTTGCAAAATGCAGCAGATGAGAGGGCAATAATCTCATGGAACCCAGCAGAAGCCCCTATCAGGGGGGAAGGTGGGGGCACGATGCGCCCACCTTTACACTAAATAAAACGAATACACTAAATAAAACGAATAGTTTGGGGAGAATTTAGAATTTGTCCAAGAGCTTGGGGGGGGGCACTGGAACCCAGTTCAGTAGACGACTCGGAAGCATGTAAAAGAAGTGGTGCTTTACGGACGGTAAGCAGGCATAATAAGTGGTGATATGGCCTTTTTGAAGAGGGAAAACACTTTTTTAAAAACACACAATGAAAAAAGCACCGGCTTTTAAAAGACGAAAATAAACATTTTATGAAAACGTGTAAAAGTATTCAAACAACTCATTCAACCCTCTGATGCACCTGTGTTTTAAACTCTCGTGCAAAGCAATATCAGAAAATTATCTCATCATTAAAGTGCAAGAAGGTAAATTGATTTCAATCAATTCTTCAAATTCTACAGATTACATTCAATTAACAGTTTATTTAATACATTTACCACATAGTAACTACAAAATATGCTGATTTACTTACATTTATAATAGAAATAATATACTTAATATCAGGAATCAAATTTACAGAAAATTTTAGAGATTAATGATTGTTTCATAATGTTACAAATGTGGAAATACTCAAAAATATTTCTATCGAACGGGTCATAAGCATTTTAAACAGAGAAATAGAAGGAAAAAAAAAAGATAGAATATGCACATTTAATACTTACAGCTCTTTTCAACTGTGTACCCACAGTCAATGCTATATCATCTTCAAGATCAGATTCTTGACAAAGCTGAAAGAGTAAATAAGCTGAATAGAAAGACAAAATTAGAGTTGTTCATAATTTAGAGATAAAACTAGATTTATGAACCTATTTGTATTAAAAAATATACTAAAAATTTTGTTGAAGAATAAAGAGAAATGTATTAAAATAAGTTTTATTATGTCAACAGAATATTTTTTCCAACCCTTTGCTGAATTATTGTTAAATTTCATAGTTATTGACATTTATTTTTAACTCATTTTTCGATATTGAAATGGACTTAAGTATCAGAAATTTTGTTTGATCTACACATAGTATTTGAGTAAAATTAGAAATTTTTGCTAGTAATTACTGATTTTTATGACTATTAAACAGTTTATCAAAATTCCATGGTATGATCTTGTAACTGAATCAAGTAGTCAAATTTACCTCTAGTTGACCTTTCCTGTAGCGTCATAAATGACATTTTCATACATTATGAAACTGGGGTAAAAGACTGGCTAAAAAATGAATCATCCAGAGGAATGTTCAACAGAACTCATCCTGTGCTGATCTACGCTTTAATCCTTAATGTACAGCCCTTAACTTGTTTAAATTGAATTACTTTAAATACTTAAAAAATTTCAACTCTTTATTTCACTCAATCTCCACATAGAAATTATTAAGTGATAGCCATTTCAAAAACCTGATATCACTCAAAAGATTAAAATTGTATTTAACTAGTTTTCATTCCATCTGAGAACTAGTTAACAAGTTTTGGCCATAGAAAAGGTAAAGAATCATACAATCAAAGTCTTTCAATATTACAGGCTTTAATACCAATATCAATTTGAATATCTTATATTTAAAGTCGTGATGGGATAGAGCGTTCACCTTCCACTGAGGTAAACCTGGTCAAAATCCCAGCGAGCAATGGTTAATATGAATTGCTCCGACCAGCGTGCTGACGTAAAATATCCTCAGTGGTAGGCAGAACATGGATTAGAGCAGGGGTCGCCAAACTTTTTTGATCATCGACCCCTATATAATTTTTCGAAATCTCCATCGACCCCCGCAAAAGTAATTTTCTGTTAATTCAAATAAAACTATATTAGATTCTGTGTTTGTACATTTATTTTATGATTTTAAACATTTATTAAGGTAATAGTACATTGTGTAACAATAGTTTTATGAAAAATATATTAATATTTAAATTTAAATACCTTATTATTAAATAATAAGTAATTATGCATAAGTAGATATAATAAGTAAAGTAACTAAAGATTTACTGCTTCTTGATCAATGAGATGGGTGTGCCTGGCATTTTTTTGCAAGGTTCGCTATATTGGGTTCAAAATTGGTCAATTTTAATTTTCGTCAAAATTGGTCAATTTTGTAATTTTCGTAAAAAAATACAAAGTGTGCTATAGTTTTGTCGCAGACTGTACTAATCCATATTATTAATGCTTACCTTTTTTTGTGCATTGATAATTAAAATTGATATCTAAACCAAACGAATGGTTTAATCGAAACAATAACTAATTATCCAAAACTGTAAAAGTTTTAATAATGAAAATGCAAATATTCAACACAGTTTGCAAAGATAGCTGAAACTGCGTATGATATTTGCATTTGTAACGTCAATGCTCGTCACACGTGACATTTGGACAAGCGCACATATGCATATGACTTATAAACTGCGCTGAGTTCGTGCCATTGCGCGGTGGTACGTAAATACTTGTTTCACCCCAATAAATATAAGTTTATTAATTTATGTTTTATAAAGAAACTGATATTGAGTCAATTATAGAAAAAATCACAAATTTCACATACTTAATTAGGTATGTGTGATTTGCGTATTGAGAACTGTTTTTTTTTTCGACCCACAATCGACCCTTCCGATTCGGATCGACCCCCATTCGCCCCCGTCTCAGATCGACCCCCGCTTTTGTTAAATAGACCCCTGAGGGGTCTATATAGACCACTTTGGCGACCTCTGGATTAGAGTCTCCTTGCTATCTGGCTAACCATGGGAGGTTTTTTGAGTTTTTCTCTGCATGTAATGCAAATGTGGGTTAGTTCCATTACAAAGTCCTCCATGAAGGCAAATTTCACTAAATACTTGACCCAAGAGTTCCCTTGTCTTCTGGATTCGGTTTTACAAGGATACGGAGTTGAACATTAGTAGTTGAAAACCAAACAATTCGGCCCGCTATTCAATAACGGTTCTAAAATAATATATATATATATTACGCCGAGGTGACTCAGAGCATAGAGAGCTGGCTGGTCCACGAAGGCAAATTTTTTCTGATACCTGATCCAGGAGTTCCCTTGTCTTCTGGATTGGGTTCAAAATCACAAGGAATTGAAGGTTAGTAGTCGTAAACCCCAAAAATCGGGTCGGCTGTTCGATGACGGATATAAAATCTTATATTTAAATTATCATACACCAGTTTTATATTAAAAGAAGAAATTAATACTAACATGGAGATCATCACTTTTTAGCTTTTTTATTCCAATGAAAGATCCATTTAAGGCAAATTGTTTTGCTACAATTTGAAGTTTGGACTCCTGTAAAACACAAAAAGAGAAAAAAAACATTTGAAAAATAAGAGAAATATATAATCAAGCTTGATAATTGAGAAGATGTTTAATTTGCAAAGCTAATATTAACATTAGTAATACTAAATGTAAATTAAGTACAGTAAAACCCTGCTACAACAATATTTTGGGGATCAAATAAATGTATTAATGTAGATAGATATATTGTTAAATCGAGGGTTTTCAGGGATACCTTGAAATGTATTTATAAATTATGCAAAAAATTAATTTGCAGAGTGCTAATTATGGTTAAATACTAAAAACAATTGAAATAAATTCAGATAATACGATCATAAACATACCTGAAAACCATTTTTATATAAAATAATCCGATATTTTTGTTTGTTTATTCATTTTTTTTTAAACTGCCAAGTCAACCAACAAAGTATGCATTGAGTCCAAATCAGGAAAAAAAGTTTTTGTTCCACCCACCCTCTACTCTCCCTTGCGTGATGGTCATTTGTGATCAGCTTTTAACATGAAGGAAATGAAATCAGATAGGAATCTGTGACTTCCTAAGAGATAAGGGAGAAGCTCTTCGGGTGGTCAGCCTTCTCTTCTCAGAAAAGATGGAAAAAAATGAGATTTTTAATATTGTTTGAAAACCAACAATAAATGGAGAAAAGAAATTAGAAGGGAAAAAATCGTTTTACAGGGGTTCAGAGAATATCGAGAGGTGGATAACACATATGCAAGTTCATCGGGACCACGAAACATTATCGCAATAAAGGAAGTTATTGTTGTATCGGATATTGTAGTAGCGAGAGTTCACTGTATTTTAAAATATAAATTTAAAAAACAATACATAACATTTAAAAATAACTAAAACTTGACCCTCAAAAATTTACGTAAGTAAAGTGACATTTTTACAACAAACTGTTCCTCCCTGTTTGCATCTAAGTATGGTACAATATTTTAGAATTTCCATCACATAACAGCCCAAAACACAGAAACTGTCTAAATGGAAATATGGAGTTTTCCATAACAAATGGTTTTAAAAAAGATCAAACAAACATTTATTTATTTATAAATTAGTCTCAGATAAGCTGATTATACATTCACTCCAGAAGGACTGTGAAAATCCACCCAATTTGAGATAGAATGGTAAACTGGGGATTTCAACGACTGCTTTATATACATATATTTTAGATTTTATTTCTATTGGATAAACTATAATCAGAATTCCGGTTCAGCCTGGTGCAACAAAAAATGGCTAAAATAAAAAATAAAAAGATTTTAGTGGGGTACTAAGAGAGCAAAAACCTGGAGAGAATAAAACATACAAAAAAAAAAGAAAAGAATTAAAATAGTTTATATAAAGAGAAAAAAGTATCTTGGCACAAGACTAGATAGGATTAAAAAAACTAAGTTGGCACAAGAGGTTTTAGAAAGAAGGTTTCCTTCATAAATCTAGCAAAGGCATTGTTTTGCGCCTTCAATACCCTTTGAATAAATTAAGTAAGGTGCAGAAAGTGTTTCTTAACAAAATTAGAAGAAAAGAAAAAATGAAGGTTTAAAAAAAACTTTGAGTTGAAGAATTAGTATTTTCATACAAAAAATTAAACTATAGCTTAAGTGATGTATTTTTGCATGATTTTTTTACTTTTTTAGAGTAGATGCGTTTTTAGAAAAATAACATCTTATTATCCCTGTGTACCTTAAATGTATCACCTGTCAGGAAACGCTCCAATGATAAATTAAAATTTAAACTATAACTGAAATTTCAAATTTGTAAATGAATGAGCTATGAATTACTCAATAACTAAACATTAGAAATAATGAAGTCACAAAACTACCAATGAAAAAAAAGTAAAACATTACATGTTTAAATAATTATACATACTTCAAGATTTAAGGAGGGAGAAAACATATTTGGTACATTATTTTGATACAAGTCTTTTGTTGCATTCCACCTGGCTTCCTCGTCAAAATAATATAGCCATAATTGTTTACTATGATAAAAAAAAATAAGTTTTAAATTTAATAGATTGTAATTAGCGTTCAATACAATGACATCGAATATTTTACTTGCATTTAAGTGATTTCAACTTAATTTAAGCACATTGATTTTCTTAAATAGGGATAATTGAATACAAATGCATAGCTGGCAACATGGATAGGAAAAAAAAAACAGTAAACTTTACGAAATATAATTTTCAAGCTAATTGTTGCTCAATATACTAAATATTTTACACATAGGGAATTTTATTTTCCAGTCATGATTAATATTAATATGATTGAAATGTTGTGTATTATGTTTATTCGTAATTTTGAACAGTAATAGGCACTTCACTCATAAAAAATACTTAAGATTTCATTTTTTAATTAATTTAAAAAGGGAGTTCTGAATAAAAATAAACTGAACATTTTAGAACAGCAAAAAAAAAAAAAAAGAAGTTTCAAATTTATTTCTATGAATGAGTCTCGTTTCATTACATATTAGTAATACTTATTTAAATATTCAAGCAAGCAATAATCAGTGCAAAAATTCTATTTCAATAGGGATTTTTTTACAAAACTTAATCAATTTTAGGGAATTTTTTTAAAATGTACAAAAACCAGGAGAATTTTTTATTAAACCAGTAGACGAGGAGAAACTAGCAAAATCCAGTAGAGTTGGCAGCTATGCAAATGAAGGGAAGGAGAAGACTGTGTACAGAAAACAGTTTTTATATCAATCAGTAATATGAACATGAAAAATTAGAAATATGTCCTAAAACTAATTTATGGAACTATACTGCATCTAGAATTATAAAAGTCCTTATTATAAATTAGAGGGTTGCCACTCAAATCTGTGTTTTCCTTGTTATACACAATATATTAAGAGGGAACGCGCAAATGTGTGAGGATAACTAGTTTTAATTGCTATAAAAATTTAGATAAATAAGGAGTAGTTCAACATAATACAGCAAATGAAATAGTATAGCTGAACTATATTTCCTATAGATTGTACTTTGAGAGGTTAGCATTTTGTAAAAGAAGGAAATTAGAAATAAATATTCCCTGTATTTTTTCACAGTTAATAAGAAAAAATTCAAAATCCCCTGCATTTTAGTTGATTTTTTAATTCCCTGTATTTTCCACACTTTCCCTGTTAATGGAGAAATTGTACTACCTAATTCATTTAATAGAGCCTAAAAAGTTGCCAATCTGTTATTAATGTCAAAGATGCTTAACTAATTTTGGTAATAGGTACTAATAGAAAGAACAAAAATAAGCTATGTACTAAAAAGTAAAATGAATGGAGAAAATGTATATATTCCTACTATACTTATCTTTCTGTAATACCTAATTTTTATATGTCATGCCAGATTATCTGAATGATCGTGATATCAAAAGTGGACTACGTCACCATATTAATGTTTTTAAGGTTATCTGAAACCACATGTTTTTTAAAACTATATAATTTAAAATTAAAGGCAATTGAGATTACAAAAGAAGTTTTGAGCTGAAAAGTAAAATTAAGGGAGAAATGGTACTAATTGGTTGAGGAGAAACATAATAAAATGCCAATCATATTATTAACCTCAACTATAAGTAATTTTGGTAATAGTTACAAATTGAAGTAAAAAACAAAATAAGCTATGCACTAAAAAACAAAATAAATGGAGAAATGGTACTAATTTGCTTAAAAGAGCATAAAAAGTTGCCTTAACCCTTTCGCGACGCAAAGCGCGAAAGCGCGCTTACCGCTGAGGCCGGCAGTCTCTCTAGCGTGTGTCTCCCCAGGGCCGGAGGGTTTTTCGATGTTAAGCCTAATTCCATGAAATTACCGAAATATCAGCGCGTTGTTTAATATTGTTCTGTAGAGTATTTAAGTGACATATGCTTTATATATATTTCTATGGATACTTTATTTACTTAAGTTATTTCTTGTTTAAATGTAATATAAATATTAATAAGTTTAAATATTTTGCATAATTTCCTCTATTTCCAGCTCAGTTAAAAATTTTCGACGCTTCGACATTCTAACGGTAAAAAGAAAAAAAATTCAAGCCTACAAGATCTAATTATCCACTAAAAACTAATCCGAAAATCGAAAGTAGCGAGAGATAAAAAAAACTCCCTTACTTACTGTAAATAAATATCACGTGCTAATTTAAAGAGCCCTCATAAAACATTCCCCCCCTCCTCTCCTTCCCCTAAAAACCACGTGAATGTACTTTCATCTTGAGTAGAAGGTCAAATCTACATGTATCTGAAACCATATGGACATACAATGCCATCTTTTGGAAGAAATTTCATTTTTTAAAACATTCCGAAACGCTGGCACAAATATGTGACGGTCCGGGGTGAACGAGAAAACTCTCTGACACGCGGGTGTGTCGGCCGGGAAGTGAGCGCGTTTCTTGCTGTCACATATATGTGACAGTCGGCTCGAAAGGGTTAAGGAAGTACTGACATCATGATAATTGATGCAATATTAATAGGCAGCAAATATAGCCTTATATAGGTACAAAATATTTTATGAGTAAATTGGATGCTGATTACAGCTGCACCAAATACTGCAAATTTTAATCGTACATTTTTTGCAGCCCCTTGAAGATATTTATTAAAGGAGAATGTTACTTGATTGTGGTCAATTTTAAATATCACGAGTTACCTCGAGCCAGTAGAATTATGCCAGATGATTCTGAATACAGTTAGTCTGCATCTTGATAGGATGAACTTCTAAAAATGTGTTTTGCTTAATCTAATAACGTAAAGCCACCGAGACGGGCAACAAATAATAGATACATATAAAAAAAATAAAGAATGTGTGTGTCTCTATCTGTGAGTCTGTATACTGGATTGTGGGAATACCTTAAGCTCTAAAAATAAGATATTCAAAACGAGTGAAATCATAAACAAATTACGAATCCTAAATTTTTTATTTTATCTTTTTAATTCAGAGACATATTTTAAAAATGGAATTTTCTCATTGACTAAGTTGTTTATTGTATCTTCTGTTATACTTGAATATATATTTGTTATACCAGGTTATTTGAATGATCGACGTGATCACAGTAGCATCACCAAATTTCTAAGGTTGTCTGAATCTACGATACTCTTAAATCTAATTTATCTTATAAAATTGAATCATTTTAAAATAAACAGTAATTGAAATTATCAGAAAATAAGTTTTAAACTAAAATTAACATAGAAATGCCAATGATGGTATTCATTACCAACTGAAGTAAAATAATAAGCTACATATTAAAAAGTAAAATTAATGGAAAAGTGTTACTATTAAGAGATCTTACAAAAACGGAGAACTATTCTTGTCATTAATGATGCTAAATTAATTATGGTAATAAGTTCTAATTGAAATTTAAAAAATAAGCTATAAACTAAAAAGTAAAATTAATGAAGAAAATGAGCAAATTCACTACAATTAACTGTAAGAAGTCTTCATAGTATTATTGACAGCAATGATGCTAAACTTTGGTAATAATATACACTACTACCGGTACAAAATATTTAGGAGTAAATTTTAGTGCCGATTACAGCTGCACCAACTGTTCATTTTCATGATAGATTTCTTACCTCCCCTCAAACATGTAATCACAGGCGAAAGTAGCTTGATTGTTGTACATTTAAAATATCACGTGTTGCCTCGAGTAACAGCATCATGACAGATAATACTGTCAGATTGTTAGTTTATATTATGATGAAATGAACTCGATTAAATACGATTTTTGCTTAATCTAATAATGTAAAGCAACAGAGAAAGGCAACGACAAATACTAATAAATAAAGAAAAGAAAACATTTTAATCATTTCAACTTTATTATTTGTTTCAATATTTGTCTTTATTTTTTGCGAGCTATTTTGTAGTCTTGCACAGTACTGATTAATTGATGATTATTTTTTAACTCTGAACGAAGGACGGGTATTTAGCTAGTCAATAAACACAACTTGCAAATTTTAATTATACATTCTAACTTTTTTTCTTCTCTTTTATGGAGAAAACTTTCCTGGATAGAAAAAGTTAGGGAAAACACCCCCAGATTACCCTATTCTTTCCTTACCTAGTGCCTAATCTGAATACTTAACTCTCCATAATTATTTGTAAAGAAATAATTCACAATAATTACGTACCTTTTATAATTTTAAACAATGTTTTTTCTAACTAGTTTTCTTTAATTATTCTAATTCTATTCAATCTCTAATAATATTCAATATTTCCAAAATTATTTCCCTCAATAAATCTAAGAAAAAAATAAAACAGATATTATACCAAACAAGACATTTTAATTCACTTGTTAATATTGAAACAATTTATTACATAAATTTTTTTAAGCAATTCTCCAATAAAAAAAATTCAAATGAGTTGGATGATTTCAATAAGTAATAAGATTAAGGAAAAAAATATTTTTCTTAATCTTATTATATGTTATATATTAACATATAATCTTATTATATGTTAATATTTATTATTACATAATCTTATTATTCAAGAACTATCACCAGATTGCTTACAAATTCTAAATGCATATTTAAGTATTTTTAAAAAAAGAAAGAAAAATGAACTAATTATATTTTGACGGTCCCTAATTTTGAATCAATAAGTATACAGATTTTGATAATAAATCAAGTAATTGTGGTTGATACCTGGGACATTCATCTAAGCGTTTTCTGGCAATTTTCCTGAATTCTAAACAAGCATTATTTTCAATACTTAGTTTGTAAAGAAGCAGAACACAAAAATTAGCTAGCATTTGGCAGGCAAAGTCTTCATTTTCCTGGCAAAAAAATTGTAAATTGAATGCAAAATTAACATAAACTTACACGGAATTACATTAACATGAACTTTATGGTGACAAGTAACATGGTTACTTATTACCATCATTAGATATCCGACAGTCACTATGATTAAAATTATCATCATAGAAATAAATGTGCATTTAATAGAGTTGAATTTTTGGCATGATACATCAAAAACCAGTAGAAAAAAACGTCAAAAAATTTTGAACCTGTCATTGGAGATATTTTATTAGAAGTCAAGCTATGTAATATGCACAATAGTTGATATAATTATGATTCATACAATAAATTCTGTATAAAAAAAAATATAGAAGAAATTACTGAAACTGCTTTTTTAAAACTATTATTTATACTTCAAGAACAGTCAAACTATTAAGTTTATATTATAGATAATAATTATGAGTTATTACTTATTTACAATCTAAATATGATTTTAATTATTTTATGAAACAATTTAGCTCAAACAAAACCATGAATTTTGTTTCTGTTTCGCAATATTTCTTAATGCATATACGGGAATGAACATTATCTATAAATCCCTGATAAGTATATACTAATTATAATACAGTCAATCCTTCAAGGGACTGAAATTTTGATTCACTATAACCGGGAGTTCACTATATCCGTTAAGCAGGCAATTTAACCAATGGTTCCCTAACTCCTCCCTTTTATTGCACATTATTCAAATAAATGACTGAAAAATATTATGTAGTAGCAAAAAATTTTTTATTTTTCATTACTCTTCGTCTTGCGTGCACAAATTTTTTTTTTGATATTTAGCTGATGAGCAATCCTCAACATCAGATATGGAAACACTTCCTGACTCTCAAATAATTTTTACAGAATTTATGTTATTCCGCTTTTTAAACCTGTCTAACCAGCCATTCGAGAACATAAAAGTAGTTTTATAAAATCGCTTAGAAAATTCATCGACATTTGTCCAGATATTGGAATATTGCAGCTTTTTCGAATGGTGAACCACTTCAGTAATGCTTCTTTAACATCCTCGTGATCTGCTTTTCTCAACTTTTTTCTGCTATCTAAATTTTTTTCACGGGCAGAAATTATTAATTACTGTATATATCAGGGGTGATTGTGAGCTCAAAAATCCTGAAAGTTTCTTGAGTAAAATCATTAATGATGCATTTCAAAAAATTAATGTCTTTATAACTTTAAATCATTGATATTTTCACAACAAGAAATTCTAAATAAATTATATGCAGTATCATTTAAATTAACAATTGTGTATAAGTTTACTTTCATCTCTAATTACATTTATTATTCTACCAGAAAAAAAATTTATAAATGAAAGAGATGCCAAGTACAAATTCTAGTTCTAATATTTTTTAATAAAATATACAAGAATTTTTATACATAAATGTGATCAATGATTTCCGGATTGCGTTTAGCCAAAAATCTGGAAATCTGTTTTTTTTTTCCTGAGCACAATCATCTCTGACATAACAAATCAGTTTTTTTTTTAATATTAAGGTACTTTTAAGAAAATTAAAAGGGAATAATGCCAATTTTTTACTTACTTTGCATAAGTAGAGGGCAGAATTAAGGTGCTCTTTGAATAAAGCTGATTTCACACTTTCTCCTATCTAAAACAATACATACCAAATAAAACTTTTATTTAAAATTCACTTAACATAGAATGAATATGCATAAAAATATTACCTCATATTTAATACTAAATAAAGATGGCTCGTTGCTTAAGGAAGGAATGCAATAACCACCAGAAAAAATCTTTAAAAAAAATAAAGTATTGAAATTGCTGTTCATAAAATGATACAATTCTTCAACAGTTTTACATAATAAAAGGTTTGTTGCACAAATGAATATACAAGGTGTTTAAAAAATTTTGTGCTTGCAAAGTTGTTCATCTTTCTTTCTACCCATTATTTATTATCCACTGCTCATTTCTAGCACTTTCGATTTTTATTTTGATTTCAACATTTAAATTAATTCCTTATTTGCCGCTTCATGCAAGCTCTAAGCTAATTTTCTGAGTTTTATGTGTTTCTGCAGTAAGCTCTAAGTCCTTCATGAACTTTCCAGATCTAAACATAAAACAGAATGTAGCCTATTAAATGCAATTTTTTTCTTCTAGATTATTTTAAAGTTTATCGAAAAATAAAAGTGATACGTAGGTTATTATATAGAGTGAAATGAGATGCTGAAGTAACTAGTTATTGGAAGACGAAATTATTTTGTCTTACATTCTATTTGTTTGAGAATTTTCTAATTTCCACCTCATAGTAATTTTTATTTATTGTCTATTCATTATTGAATTCAAACAAATCAAGCGCATGTGACAAAAGGTTGCTTAAATGTGTCATTTGAGTTTTGCCTGGCATATTATAGTATTAAAAAAAAATTTCAGAAATAACATCATGTGGTATTCTGTAGAGAGTTATCTCTATGGAGTACAAACAAACAAATTAAAATAAAGGACCACAAATTACCAGATTGGATTCACTGCATAGCTTTGGTGTTATTGATAGCTGGCTAGAACAAATACTGAAAAGGAAAAGGAATAATTTCACACTAATGAATATTCGAAAGACATGATAAAAAAATATAAAAAACATTATTTATACATTAGTACTCTTATCTATTCAAAAAATGTGCTGACAATCCAAAATACTCTTAGATTGAACTAAATTTTCATGTAAGAAATAATTAAATGCAGATATTTGTTCAAAAATTATTTACAATTCATAGAATATTTACGACAAAATACTCCAAATTTAGCTATATCTTACTGTCGCTGTGATATATATATAAACTTATTGGCATTTTTAAAAATGTTCTCTTCTTAAAAAAAAAAGAAAAGTCTTGTTTTGTTTTATGCTATGACAGGTAACAAGACTAGGACTGGGTGATAAATCAATATATCGCAAAATACCGATTTAACGCATAGATCGGCAGGCGGATATAGGGACTTTCATTTTAGGCGATGCATCAGAAAACTGATTTAAGTCGCCATTATAAGATGACACACACCGTTTAATGATCTAACATATGAGGGTCCTTGCCTACGCTAAAGCTATCACCATGCTGACAAAGAGCGCATTGAATCAGAAATCCTGGTCTCGTGCTAGGATCAGCATTGAAAAAAAAACACAATCCATAGTTTCTTTATGCACCATATTTGTCACAGGGATTTTAGGTTTCTTGAAGATTATTTTCAGCAGGATTTACATTATTTTGTGATCGCTGTGCATTTTAGTTCGTCAGGATTCAAGGTTTCTTGTAAATTATTTTCAGTGAGACTTTTGCGATCGTTGTGCATAATTTCGCCTCTTTTTTTTTTGTCAGTAAGGATTTAATGATTCCTGTTAATTACTTTAAGTAGACTTACTGTTACTTTACGATAGCTCCCCAATTGCTGTCATCCTAAATTTTGGAGAAATTGCTGTCTTTTATGAACTCAATGTATTAATGAAAAGAAAATATGAATAAGAAAAAGATTTTTCGTTGATTTCTTTCATTATTGTTTTTTATTTTAAGTGATACAATTTAATAGGAGAGGAGCATTTTGTATTTAAGTAATTTCAAAAATTACTTTCAACTAATGCCAGCAAATCGTTATCATACTAATTAAATGTATGAAATCAAACATAACCTGTTTGTCATTTAGAATAGTATACAATCCTTACAGAACTTCGCTGATAAATGTATATATAGTGAACCTTCAAGTGATAGCCTTATAGTGAACAATTACAATTCACTATATCCGTACTACAAACAATTTTAACTCATTTTTCCGAACTGCTCCCTTTTATTACACATCATTTAAATAAATGACCCATTAAAAGAAATACAAAAACGATTAAAAAACAATATATAGTAACAAAAAATGTTTTAAATTTAATTTTTTATTACTCATCGTCTTGCGTACAACAAATTTTGAGATTAGAAAGAGAGATAGAAGAAGCAAACAAGAAAAAATTCTTATGGCTACATTCCACTCAATAGAAAGTTTTAAAAATTGGTATATGTATTTTATGTAGAAATTTCAAAATTACCAAAAAATGAAGAAGAAAAAAATCATTCAAAGACAGAAAAAAGCTCATAATATCCAATTTCCTTTCATCTTTTGGCTTCCTATATCCACAAAAAATAATATTATACATGTATAGCAAGGCACGGGAGCGAACATTTTGTTCACTATATCCGGGAGTTCACTATAGCAGAGGTTTGGTTGTATTTATATCAGGCTGAAAGTAGTGACAATGAAGTACAGATATTACAGATTGTGTGAAAAATTAATAATTTATTCTGTTTCGAATTCAGCTTTTTAATCTGTAATACAAAATTGATTATGCCAAATAAATCAATCAAAAATTATTAAGCAAGCAAAACTTAACTAATGAAAAATAATGTGCACTTACTCAATGGATTCATCAGAATCTTTGATACCCAATGGTGAATTTTCACAAGATATGCACAACATATATTCGTCTGTTTCCACTATAACATTTCAAATAAATTTTATTATCAAACATTATAAAAGAAAAACAGTTAAGTTAGATAATCAAACAAAATATTAATTAAGTAAGAGATGAGAAAAATGAGTCACTCGCCCGACAACTGAAAGATATTACTTGTTCACACAAATTTTTTTTTTTTGGAATAAAAAGTTAAGAATTTAAATGAAATATTACAATTCAAAGAATGTTTACAATTATGATGCAAATAAAACAGACCAAAACATGAAAGTCAAAAACCATCCCTTTATATCGATTGACAGAGAGCACTGACAATTATTTTTTAGTCCTTCCAGATATGTATGCCATTATATATACACAAAATAGAAAAGATAAGTATTTGGTGTTAGTATTTTTCTAATTTATGTCAACTATTTTGATACTTCATCATTGTTGGCCAGACAGCCCAATGTGGGTCAATGCCTTCCTCTGACAATTTCTGCAAGATGACTTTCGATTTATCTTTGATCTCTAATTCTTTTCATTAACTGCAAGAAAATCAGACTTCACCGAGTCAGCCCACCTCAACTGCAGCCTTTCCCGCTTTCTTGTTCCAGCGGGTTTAAAAAGCAATATCTTTTTTATTGTATTCTCATCACTCATTCTTATCACTTGGTCCATCCAATTCATTCTATTTATTTGTACGTATTCAATAATATCGGGTTGTTTATAAATCTTGTACAGTTCAAAGTTATATGTCCTCCTCCAGTTATTGTTTTCGTTTACAACTCCAAGTATACTCCGCAAAATCTTTCTTTCAAATATTGTGATACAATTTTCCTTCAGTTTTGTCATTGTCCAAGCTTCAGAAGTATATGCCAAGACTGGCCTGACAAGAGTTTTGTAGATTGAGAATTTTGTTGCTCTAGAAAGAAACCTACATTTAATAAATCTTTTCAGCCCGAAGACAGCCCTATTTGCCTGATAGAGTTATTTCAGGAGTCATTCTGTTGTCAGTAGTAATAATTGATCCTAAATAAATTTTGATACATAATTTTAGATATTTGATTATTTGCTTCATAAAAGGTGGAAAAATCAGTCATAAATCTCTTATCAAGACTCTCCAGTTTTTCATGCCTGGTGAGTTTTGAGCTCTCAAAACATTTTCTTCCTCTTATGAAGCAATCACTATCAGCACCTTATTTAAATTAATCTAAGATTAAAATTTTAGCTTTCTTGTCAAAATATGATACATTTGATTAAAAAAAGATGTTTGTTGCATTTTATTAATCATTATTACTTATTGAGCAGGCTGTTTATATATTTGGGTAAATTTACACAGAAATTTTTTCTCAAAACACACATTTTCTCATTGAATAACTGGGAGAAAAGCTGGTTTTTCATCAGAAAAAAAAACAATCATGCTTTTAGTCATGGAGAACTCACAATTGCTTAAGTCAATTAAAATTACAATTGTCAATAATTGTAACTGTCAATAATACTCAGTACTTAAACACTCCATAGTTAACATGACGTTAACAGAATTTTGTTACATATTATTGACCGAAAACTGAGGAAAAAAATACCTTTAAAATAAAACTTTTCTCTTTAGTACTTAAAAACAATAAAATATAATAGTCGCTCTGAATACTGGTTTAAGACTTTCTTGCAACACCTTAGCGTAGTAAAAATCACTATGTCATAATAACATAAAAAACTTTTCTTAAACTAACAAATATTATATACTGGAAACATTCACTTAGCATTATAAATCTAAGGGTTCAAACTTTATTTATTGACAAATGATGAAGACAAGAGCAACTATTTCAGAAGAAATGGTTTATTAATTGTTAAATGCATAATTATCATTCAGATGAACAGATAAAAGATTTTTAATACCAGCAAGCCACTAGAAGGCTAATGGGCTTTTTTTTCTCACCTTATACTTATTCAGGGTGCGTAACCAAATCTTTCAACAAAAAATAAGCACCTTTTAAGTACTTTTTGAGCACTCAAAAATTACTTTTAAGCACTATATACGTTAACAAAATGCAAAATAAATTTCAAAGACTTTACATAATCTTGACAAAATAACTAGTTTCTGACAAAGAACATTTTTCTTGATTATATTAGCCATTATAAAATGACCGAGAGATTTTTCGGTTCGATATCATGCAAATAGATGTTCGATATCATGCTTATAGCAAATAGAGTGGATAGAGTACTTGCCTCTTAATGAGGTGACCTTAAATTCGAATCCCAGCAATGGCTGGTCAAAATGACTGCCCAGAATGCTGATATAAAATAGTTTTATTGGTAGATGGACTAGGATTCCCTTGCTGTCGGGTGTGGCAGTTTATCTCACCATGTAATGTAAATGCAGGTTAGTTCCATAAAAAAGTTCTCTACAAAGGTTAGTTTACCCCAATGCTTGATCCAAGACTTTGCTTTGTCTTCTGGATTAGGGTCAGAATTACAAGGCAACGGATCGCCTCCTGTAAGCCCAAATACAGGTCCACATTTCAATGCCGGTTATGAAATAAGGAGAGAGTGTCGTGTGATGGAAAAATTTAAAATAAATAATAATTAATGGACAGAAAAAATCTAAATATTTTTATTTAATTTATTTAAAATTTTAGTTATTAAATTTTTTACACCTTTCTAAAATTTACAACTTTACAACTTTAAATTAGACTTTCAATAGTTTCTTTTTAATTTTCAGAGACTCGTTTGAAATGTTATTAAGAAAAAAAAACAACTACATTATAATCTTATTATTTATAATTTAGAAAAAACTCTTTGAAATATTACCAAAAGTGCCATTCATGCAAGGCTCACAATGTCCAGTCGTTTCATTAAAAGGATTACTTTCCATGCATTTTAAACATCTATTTTTATTCTTAGCTGGAACCTAGATAAAATAATAAAAGCGTGAGGAGAGCAAAGAAATAACAAAGCAAAAATGTAAAAAGAAAAGTTAAGTAATCAGTGTTTTGAATTAAGAAATGTTTTTATAAAAATAAAGAAATTATAAAACAGATTTTCAAATTATAAACTGATGTAAATTAATGCATTAGTAAAACAAAACAAATTAAATAACATTGATATTCAACTACAATACAGATTAGGAGTAAATAGACAAACTAACCAAACTGACATTTTAAATTAAGCAACTATTTAAATAATAGGTGTTAAAATTATTTTACAACAAAACAATTTCTAATATATTTTAACAAATATTTATGTGCATATAAATTTGTAAAATTATTAATAAATTATATTATTATAAAAANTATATATATATATGGTAAAAAAAAAATTAAATCAACAACAACCCAAGGTTTTATTTTTCAAACTCACTGTTATGTTATTATAGCCCACTAATTTATTTCCTCATTTATTCAACGAAATTTTGAAAAAAATATCAAAGTTTTCAATAAACACAAAAACAATAAATATTTGTGGAATCATTTGACAGTTATTGTCCATTAACAAAACTGTCTCATCAATAACTGTCAAAATTCTAAAAAAAAATGAGGACGTTTATACATTGGCATGCATAGCATTCACGTTTTAAAAAAGCACATAACGAGAGTAGTACTTAAGGTCAAATATTAAACAACTTTAACAAATAATTATTAAATTAACAGAAAATTAAGAAACAGAAAGTTGACTAAAAAAATTCTTTTGAAACCTGTATTTACAATAATAGAAATCCAAAAATCCATAATTTATTTTATATCAGTTATTTTTACAAACTTAAACAAGTAAAATGCCAATATAAAAACAAGGCAAAATTTTTAAAAAAAAATCCGCAATGTATTGCATAAAGCAGTGTTTCGCAAACTTATGACTTTAGTGTACCCCTTTCTAAATTTTTCGCAACACTGTGTACACTAAAAAAAATTTACGTATTTTTTTACTATAAAAAAAGTTGCACAAAAGGTAAAAATCACAACTAGCTGTTGATGCCACTCATTGTTAACTGTTAACTCAGCGAAAATAGCGAATAGGAAAACATGTAATCACAAATTTTCATGGCCAGCTTTGTTTTTAAATAAAATTTTCATTTGTTGCAAGATATTTCGCATAAGAACGCGTACCCCTGCTAAACTGTTCCTGTACCCCTGGGGGTACGCGTACCACACTTTGGGAAACACTGGCATAAAGAATATTAACAGAATATGAATCTAATGTTTTTATTGATAATAATCCCTGCAATGAAGTTATAACACTTTTTGAAATCAATATTCATTATTGGATGCAGTATATGGAATATCATGGTCAAAGTCTACGTTATCACAATCGTGGAGAAAGATCGCTTGATGAACAATCTTCCTCGGATATTGAAGAATATGATAACAGTATTTTTGAACAAGGAAAAGAAATCAAAGGTTTCTTGATGAAGAAAATTCGTTTCAAAGTGATGTATGTGAGCTTGACTTCCTTTATTTAACAGATGAGGAAATTGTTACTAACTGTGTTGTTAAATCAAATAGTGTTGATGCAGAAGATGTAATAAATGAGGGAAATACAATTCCTGATTCTGCTGCTCTACAATCTGTGGAAACTTTATTAGATTGATTATATGGGAGAACAAGGATTTGATTACGGTGACATTACTATGGTACATAAAATATGTGTGAATATACGGCAAGAGATGAACAAACAGCAGAAGCAAAGATGCATTACACATTTTTTTAAGCAGTAAATGTTAAATTCCTAATTTGATGTTATACAGCATGCAAATGTAAGTAATTTTTATATTTTTTGTACTGATGTTCATTTTTTCTTTAATAAGAAGGAGTTTTCGGATTATCTGTGTTTTTCGATTGTCCGTGCAACCCGTCCCGGTGATTAACCCGGATAATCGGGAGTGCACTGTATGTGCAATTACACTTTCATGCTTACAACAGCTCACATACTTGATATTTCAACTCTTTGTTGCCAACGCAAAAAAGGAATAACTGATGTCACTGAAACCTGTAACTGTTGAACTTTTCAAGGGCATCTACATACCTGCCAACATTGGAGAAATAAAATAAAGGGAGATTTTAATAGCTCTTTTAGGAAGGGAGACTTTTTTAGGCTATACATCGTACATAATCTTGATAAAAAAAAATTTAAAAAACAGGAGACTTGGCAGGTATGCATTTACATACCTCTGCTTCAAGGATTTCCACATCCATTTACCATCCCTGGAACTCGGCTATTAAAACTGCATATTTTGATTTTTTTGAAGCATTTTTGAAATATAAAAAACAATGAAAAAAACTAATATCTGCAGAACTAATTTAAATTATTTGAACTAATAATAACTAACATATATTTTCATTGAATTCAGATATTTTGAGGGGATTTTTCTATGAAACTTTTTTTTATATACAAAAGCAGAACAGAAACACATATATATACTACTGTGGCGTAACTACCACTACGATTATTAAACATCAATACACTGGTATATAAGACATGCTGACTTGATTCAATCAAGAGGTACCTTTTGATAGATGAAGGTTGGCATTGTCGATAGCTCCTCCCCCCACATTGGTGACTTACGGATGTGATATGATTACGTCTATCTTGTCGGTAACATCCACTTTTATCTGGTAATGCCTACTTTGATGGATGGTCCACATTGAACAGTTGACTTGCTACTTGTGACAGCGGCACTATCCACCTCCTCACGCTGTTGCTACTCAGTCTCGTATCGATCATACAAAATGTCAGTCTGCATACACTCGACTGCTAATGGCAACCCAGGAGCGACTATGACTGTGACGTTAATACACCTCTCACTACTGACCTTAAATCCAGCTCTCCCAGTCTTGCACTAGTACAGCAACTAGTGGTATCTGTTCATCAAATTCTATCGCCGATAAAATTCTGGTGGGGGAGTATTATGGCGTAACTACCACTATGATTATTAAACATCAATTCACTGGTATATAAAACATGCTAACTTGATTCAATCAAGAGGTACCTTTTGATAGATGAAGGTTGGCATTGTCGATAGCTCCTCCCCCTTAACCCCACACTATCTTTAAATGTGCTGACTAAGGTGTGTTATTTTAATATTAATTGGATTACATGCTTTATGTAATATTGTTTTTTGCCCTCATTGAACACTTAGACAACTATACTTTAAACATATTAATTAAAAACTGCAACAAAATGTCTAAAAACCTTTTAAAAAAATAGACTAATAGTAAATATATTTCTATTTCAGATTTAATGCTAGTTAAATTCAGTTACATCTAGCGAGGAGCGTGATTTTTCATAGTGACTGCGAATCTACTTGCACATCTTCTTTTGTAACTGGAATGTGGCAGTAAGCTTAGAGGCGACCGGTTCGACGCCTCGACCCTCCCCTCTCTTCCCCTACTCAGTCGTATACTAGGATACTTTCCCTTTTCTTAATATTTTTCTTTTTAATTGCTACAAATACTTTTTAAAATTCCACGACGCTTTTTTTAAAAACTATATTCAATGTAGTTTTCAATTCCAAACAGTTTTTAATCTCTTTGAAAATCAAGAGAGAAACTGGTATATGACTCTCCACACGTTAATGGCATATGAAGTAAGTGTTGCCAGAAATAAAGATCCACTTACAGCCCATTTTTGATTGTTCAACTCTTATGAGTGCTGCAAGCAGTGGGTGGAGTTCTCAATTGAACAAATGAAGAAGTTTCTTTTTTGTTTACAGCTTGGTCAATGGATCAACCAAAACACCCTATTTAATATTTATGCATGGATAATATTATATTTTAATAATAGCATTTTATTACTTTACAATGTACTTACAGTTTGAGGTGGACACGAAGAACAATTTAAATCGACTGAATTCCTTTTATTTTTCACATAAAACTGAGATCTGCACGTGCAGTAGCCTGGAAAAAAAATAATAAACTTGCAAATCTCACAGGTTGAAATGACTTTTAAACCAGAAATGTAATCAAAAGAAAAATTTCTACTACAATGCACAGTTCCAAAAAAGAAACTTTTGGAAATTTTAAATAAGATTTGTATAAAAGTGATAGCAATATTCTTTAATATTCAATTCTAGTATTCATTTAACTAAATACAAGATATAGTGTGTGCTGAAAAAAACTATCTTGATTATGAAAGGTATTAATAAAAGAAATGGTTAGAAGAATAACATTCATTTTTATGCCTTCTAAATGTATAAGGAATTCCACAATAATGAAGTGACTGAAACTATTTTTTTTTAATGTTGAGAATAATAGGTTATATTTGTTGTGGTGTGAAATAAATTTTTTTTTCATAAAACAAAGAACTGTTTCTTAATATGGCTTGATACATTACAGCTATATATTTAATTGGTGGCAGTGGTGGGATCCGTTCCAGAAATGTTTTATTAAGTTTTTGAAAGAATATTATTGTTATTATGGATTTCCTACTAAAGAAAAAATTAGTGAATGAGATGTTTAAAATTGATGGTAAAATTTGCCAAAAAATTAATCAGTGGAACTGGAAGTTTAGGAAAAGAATTGTGGTGATAAAAAATTAAAAAAACTGGTAAAAGAATATTAACATCCATAGAACTACAGAAGTCATGGCACTACAAAATTCGTCAATTACCCCAAATTTGGCTAACGTTTTAAGAGTAAAAGTAAAAATAATGATGAAAGTATACTCTTTAAATCGCCAAACGATAGTAGTAAAGTAAAACGATAATTAAGGCATAGGTTTTTGTTATTAAACTATAAAACTAAAACAGTTTAAATATTATTCAAGAAAGGTTTTATAAACTATTTCACTTCAAGTAATTTTTATTTAAATAATAAGATTTTTTTGTTGTTATTTCTGTAGTTCTATTGCTTGTTTTAAAGATAGTTTATATAATTATAAATAATTATGTTGGGATGTTATGTTCAGATAAGTCTAATTTCCTTATTCATACGTATGATTTACTTTTCTAAAAAATTAACTCGTAAAGAAATTAGTTGCTATTAAAGTTTGAATTAAAGCTTTAATTAAGATGGAAATATAAAAGAAAAATATATTGAAGTTTTTGAAATTGAACCATTCAAGTTTAATTTTAAAAATTGTTTAAAATGATTATACTTAAAAATGAAACATAAGTGTTTGTAGAGAAAAGTGCTAGTGTTCTTAAATATGTTATTTGTTTTAGTTATGTACATAAATATTAATAAGACTGAGTTGGAATCTAATTATATGAAGTTTAAAAAAGTTAATTATATTGTTTGGATTTAAAACTAGTGATGCCAAGAGAAAAATAAGTACTTTGAAAAAAAATCTGGTTAGCTTCAGTCTTTAAATATTGTTGTATAAATATAAATAGTTATATTTCTTTGTATTTATTTTATGTGAAGTTAAATTATGGTGTTTATTTTTTAATATCTAAATTGTCTACTAATGTTTACTGCAAAAGTCAAAGAATAATTTANTTTTTTCTCCCAAGTTTTTCGTAGGCCCCTGAATTTCGTAGGCCCTAGGCACGTGCCTAGTGTGCCTATAGGATAATCCGGCCGTGTCTACTAATGTTTACTGCAAAAGTCAAAGAATAATTTAGTAATTTTAAGCTTTAAAGTTATTTTTCTAATGTAAAAATTGGATTTTGCATTTAATTTGGCAATTAGAAAATTTAATTTTAAAAGTGAAATGTTCTGATTATAACATAATGCATTGCTTTTAACCTGAAGTTTAAAGAAGTACACAAATAAAATCATAAATAACTTTTCCCTTGTTTTCTATGGAAAAGTTCTTCCAAGGGAAGAAAAGTTATAAAGTCTAAAAATATTAAAATAATAATTGGCTATCAAAAGCATGAATAAAAGTAAAAATATTTAAAAATAATGGGCTGGCAAAAGCATAAACAAAATAAAATACACAGATAAAGAGATAAATTTAAAAAATAAAAGCAGATGACTTTTTGGGGGAACAAGAGAGTTGATTTTTTTGAGATTAGTTTTGGAATTTGAGTTTTCATATACCCTGGCACTTTTTCTAGTTTGTTTTGTAAGATTTAACTTTACTTTATATTTGTTACTGTATTTGTTGTGGTGCGAAATAAGCTTTTTTTTTAATAAAACAAAGAACTGTTTCTTAAAATGGCTTGCAGGTGACTGAAGTTGAAACTAACAAAATAAAACTTTATTAACAAGATTAAAAAATTTAAATTTATTTAGTTACACCATTTTTAGAAAATTTCTACTTAACTTTTCACATCTTTTTAATTATGCCAAGGTGCCCCACTAGAAGGTACACCTTGGGACAAATAACAAGGTAACTAAACATTTTTCAAAATTTTTTCTACAAATTCAAAACCTAGTTAAAAATGTTTTCAAATGTTACAAGAATGCACCAGGTAAAATTTTGACAATAATTGATCAAAATAAAAAAAATGAAAATAAAAAAGTGTCTCAAAGTGAGCCACTCTCCCCTATAGTAATTGATTATAAAAAAATTGACAAATATAACTAATTGCAAATAATAAAAAAAAAGAGAGAGAGATTTTTAAATTTTAACCATTTATAAATTTATTTTCAGATTTGGCGATTATGGTTAGCGAATAATACGTAAGTACCAAATAAACACAACTAAAATGACTTTTTTTAATAATTTACCCTCACGCGCTCTTGTTTGTAAAGATACTTGACTATCATCTTTCCCACATTTTTTGCACCGAATGCAAATTGAATCAAAATATTCCGTGGAATTACAAAACTCAGGATAGACAGCAGGCACCGGGAAATTTCCGTTAATTAGGGTGATAGAAAACAAGAGTAAGACAGCTGTAAACACAAAACAAGACATATCTGTGTACAACAATAATATTGGAGATGGCTAATATTTTATGGAACAGATATTTCGTACCTGTTATTGAATCATACCTGTTCCTGAATCATACTTCATACCTGAATTCATACATACCTGAATCATACCGTTCCCTTTAAAAATACCTAATTTATACATCGATTTTTCCGTAAGGCAGGCGGACAGAAGACAAAGGAACTCTTGGATTAAGTATTGAGAGAAATTTAGGACTTTTTGATGGAACTAACCAGCATTCGTGTTACGTGGATAGGAAATATACGAGAACCTCCCACGGTTAGTCTGACGGCAAGGGGACTCGAACCCATGATCCGACAGCACTGTGGTCGGTACAAGCCGGATGCGGAATTCGTATCGACCAACTACTCGCCGGAATTCGAACCTGGTTCACCTCATTGGAAGGTGAACGCTCTATCCCCTGAGCCAAAACGACTCAATGGATGATTGATCGTGTTAAGCTAAGCACAGATGGCGCTAAAAGTTAAACTTCGTGGTAAGACTTCGGGGTTACTATTTTCAATTGATTTTAAATAAGTTTAAAAATACTTGAAGGAGGGCGACCCAAAAAATTGAACTAAAGATGATGGCAACGGAAACTTAACATAAATGGAGAGACACACCGGAAGTTTTCAAAATTTCTCCCTCTATTAGCAAGCTTGTTATAGTTTACATTCAGAAATCCATAAAGAAACAAGGTATAGTTTCTCTAAACGGTAAGAATTCCGCCCTTCGCAAAGTTTAAGACCCTCCGCTGCAGTGGAAACAAGTATAGCGCATTTCCGGCAGGGTAGCTTCTCTTCCTTCAAGGGCTAACACAATAGACCGACGAAAAAGATTCCAAGTCCCGCAGTGGACTGATCGTTAAGACGCGGTTCCCAGCAGATCACCGAAGTCAAGCATCACTGGCTATGGTCAGTGTGCGGGTGGGTGACCACTTGGATCAGTCTGCGTAGGGACCGAGGGTGTGCGGTATTGGTCCTCGTTAAACTGTGCTACCGTAAAGTGCTCGACTTCGCGCGCAGGTCGTCGGGCTACCGAAGCGGGGGTGCCATCCCCTCCGCGGAGGATCAAAATTGTGATGGCATGTCTTCGGATCATCCTCCGGGATGTTTCCCAGACCGTCGCCAATAGCCCATTGTGCAGCTTTAGTGCGACGTAAATTAACAACAACAACAACAACAAAAAGATTCCAGGTTTTTCGCTGACGACAAGCCCCTACTTGAAATAGTTATACCTGGTTACCATAGTCACCGCCACTGGTCCAGACGAATAGTTATGGGAGTTCTTACTTTAGACAAACTGTAGGTAGGTAGGTATTTCGCACGAACGTCGGTAACGTCGCACGAGAGCTGCACAATGGACTAGGTAGGCACTTTATTTACGTCTCACTAGAGCGACAGATTGGTCGGCAATGCGCTGTTGCTGACGGTATAGGAAACATCCCTGAGGATGACCCGAAGACATGTCATCGCAATTTTGATCCTCTGTAGAGGGGATGGCAGCCCCCGCTTCAGTACCTCGACGACCTGCAAGCGAAGTCGAACACTTTACGGTAGAACAGTCTAAAGAGGACCCATAAAAAATGAGTTAAGTTTTAAAAAAATTTGTCTCAGTGGCCAAAGGGAAGCGAATTTCTTGGTTTTGTCACTAGTGTTATCGTTTCTTCAGAACTACACTGTCCCACGTAAAGACTTGGTTCCCAGTAGAACACCGAAGTCAAACATCACTAGCTGCAGTCAGTGTGCGGGTGGGTGATCACTTTGATCAGCCCGCGTAGCAATCGATGCATTGGTCCTCATTACTCGTAAAGTGCTCAACTTCGTGCGCAATTCTTCTGGCTACCAAAACAGGGGAGCCATCCTCTCCGCAAAGGATCAAAATTGAGATGACATGTCTTCTGATCTATTCTAGGATGCTTCCAAGACCGTCGCCAGAAGCCCATCGTGCAACTCAAGTGCGACATAAATAAAGTACCTACCTACCTTAGAAGTACACTAATGAATAATTAGCGTCATTCTCCTTCATGTTGATCCGAAAACAATGTTGTTGCATGTACACCTTACACTGACACAACTTATACCAGAGGGTAGATTTTGGTAATAATCAACCGGCCACCCGAGCACTCTCCCAAACTGTATCTGCACTAAAACTGCAAGGAGGGGAAGTCATCACATCAGAGTGGTTTCCGAACGAATAAAAACGCAATCGGAATCAGACACCCAGCACTGGGAATTGAATTTCCACCCAAGGCGTTATAAACGAAGACTTAAGATGCTCCGAAATTACTTAAGAATAAGCAAGCGTTTAATCAAAGAACTGACATCACTCTTATATTGGATCATGATGCAGACGATAACGACAGATAGGTACTTTATCTGCATCTCACTAGAGCTGCACAATGCGCTATTGGACATTCATGCCACACTATGGAACAAAACGCCCGTTTTGGAGACTCCCTGCCCTAGCTGAGCGGTATCTGTGGCATCAGCTATGTTAAGTGTAACTTTGTATTAACTGTTTACGTTATTGACGGAGTCCAAACGTGTTTATTAGGAAAACCTGCCTTAAAATTCCTTGGCCTCAATATCTAATCTCAGTTTGTGTTCAAAATTACCAGTTTTAATCCTTTTCATGATTTTTCCTTCGTTATTTCAAAGACTAGACTTACCGAAAGGAAGTTACCAAGTTGAACTTAATAGTGATGATAAACCATGTGCCATAACTTGCAAATATCGAATTCCGATACCACTTCTAGAGAAAACTAAACTGGAAATACAGAGAATGCAAGAATTAAATGTTATTCAGAAGGTAGAAAAAACCTACTGATTAATGTTCTCTTGCGATGGTAGTACGAAAAGAAGATGGAAGTGTGTGAATATGTACTGACTTGACAATCCTCGGAAGATAATGGTATATCCACTGCCAACAACACTTTTGGCTGGAGCGAATATCTTTTCAAAATTAGACGCAAATTCTGATTTTTGGCCTCTTGATGAAGAGTCTATCTCACAACATTCATCACACCCTTTGGCAGATTTCATTATTTACGAATCAGAACATTTTCAACGTAGGATGTCTCAAGATTTAGAAGATCTTCCTGGTCACATGGATGATTTACTCGTCTAGAGTTCAAATAAAAAAACAGCATGATGAACGTTTACTTTAATCCGTCTCTTAATAAACAAAAATGTTGTTTCTTTGTTAACGTTTCTTGGTCATGATGAATCAGGAATACATCCAGAAATAAAAGCCATACCAAGTTTCAAAACAAACAAAACTGAACTGAAACAGCTGCTTGGAATGGCGAATAATTTAGCAAGATTTATTCCGCGATTTTCAGATATTATGACGTCTTTGACTTCCATGTTTTAAACAAAGCATGAATTTATTAGGAACTCTCCACAAGAAAGTGAACTAAAGAATATGAATGACATGGTTAATATCTAAATGTGATCCAGTTTGAATATTTGCGGGTCGGGGAGATATAGGGCCATGTTGTAATACAGAATATTAACTTCTTCATTTTATCGTCATTACATACATAGTAACCTATAGAGCCACATTGTGAGCCCCCTATTTGACCTATAAATATTTCTTGCTTTAGGGTACACTAGTAGCCGGTCATATAATAGTACATGGTGCAATTTGAATGTTATGGGTCAATATTAAGGTGAAGTTTAGGGCCATGTAGTAATACTGAATATTGACTTCGAATTTCCTTATTTTAACGGTGTTCAATACATTATTATTATTATTATTATTATTATTATATATATATATATAAATACAAAAAACAAGGGGAAAATTACGGAACAATGAAGGAAGGAGAAAAAAATAATAATTCCAAAAAATAAAAGATGTAATCTTTTCATTAGCTCACACGATTATATCCTCAAAAAAGAGTGCTTTCTAATATTGTATCAATATAGCCATGTCCCGCAGTGGACTGATCGTTAAGACACGGTTCCCAGCAGATCACCGAAGTCAAGCATCACTGGCTGCGGTCAGTGTGCGGGTGGGTGACCACTTGGATCAGTCTGCGTAGGGACCGAGGGTGTGCGGTATTGGTCCTCGTTAAACTGTTCTACCGTAAAGTGCTCGACTTCGCGTGCAGGTCGTCGGGCTACCGAAGCGGGGGTGCCATCCTCTCTGCAGAGGACCAAAATTGTGATGGCATGCCTTCGGATCATCCTCAGGGATGTTTCCCAGACCGTCGCCAATAGCCCATTGTGTCAGCTCTAGTGCGACGTAAATTAACTACAACAACAACAACAATATAGCCATAACAAAATATATCAATACAATGGTGTGAGGAGCACTCAAAATATTTCACAAAAAAATTAAAACAAGTAAAATAGAACACAATAAGTAAAAATATCAAGTAAAAACGGAAAATAAAATATAAAGAATAAACAGAATGAAACATGAAATGAAATCAAAAAAGCGAGCAGTGAATTCAAATGAACTTACATGAACGGGAAATTTTTCAGAAATGATTTAAAATATTTTCGTAACGAGATTGCCAGATTGCAAAAAGTGAAAAAAAAAGCGCAAATTAAGATGAAAAGCGTAACTAGAGGATTTTTCTATTAAAGTGCGTTCTTACTGCATTACTGAAGTGCGTTTGATTTGTTCGTTACCAAGAATGGGCCCGAAATGGATGTGCGCAAGGCAATACTATACTGAATAATTTAAAGAAGTTGACAATTAATAATTTTAGAGAATAAATATTTATTTAAGAAAAAAATATGTAAATCGAAAAGAGAAAGAAACATGAATTGCTTGTTTTACACATAATTTTAGCCACGAATTTGCCCGAAATGGATTTTTTTTAAAATTTTTGTCCTTTTTTTCGGATTATGTTATTTTTTTCCCCTTCCGGTTCTTTTTAATTTTTATTATTATTATTTTTTTCCTTCTTTCATGGTCCTGTAATTTTTCCCTTACTTCCTCTACTTTTTGCGTCTCAGCTTATGCGCAATAAATAAAACCTATTGTTTTTCTTAATTTTCTTCGTGTTTTTTGTATATATATATTATGCTATACATATATACGAGTACCAAGCATGCTTGGGAACTAAACACTGGGGGTTCCGAGTTTGGCTGACCACCTAACCTGAACATCTGCTCCTGCACCCCAGAGCCCAAAGTCAAAAAAGCTGAGATGAGCACAGTAGGCCTTTACCCACTACGGGCTGTCATGCCACTGAGTTTACTTTAGTTTATATATAATATGTAGAAACTATGATATTCAAACATTTGACAAACAAAAAAGTGTGATTTTTAAACCTTAAAACCATGTGACTACAAATCCCGATGATTAATTTTACAATTGTATGAATATGAATCACATGCATGACTTTAAAATCATATGAATAAGTATTGTAATATTTGATTTTAAATCACATGAATATGAAACTCGATANATGCTCTTTGCACATAACAAAAAAAAATATTTATAGCTTCAATTTTAATTAAAAGCGAGAAGCGTCAAGCGAAGGAGCGCCTATTTCGTAAATAAGAAAGGTATGACCGCTTGATTGGTTATATTTTGATCACGATATTTTTAAATTGAAAATTCACCCAATATAATATATAATTAAACTACCTACTAAATTTTTCACCTATCCAGTTATGTAATTTATGCATGAAGTTAGAGAGATTCACCGTGCTTGTCTACTTTGCAATGTTACATCATTGTTAATACCTTTTATTCAGTTAACTGAATGAAGAAGGAAACTAAAGATATTTATTTATAAATAAATATAAAATAACGTATTTTTATGCAATTATTTATATCCCATTGCTCATTTTTTTGTATTTTTTACTATACTGGTGCTTTGTAAATTTGAAATCGATGAGACAAAAAAAGAAAGGAGTATGGGAAAGATTTAATAGATATTTGCAATAACTGACATTTTTTATAATATTAAAATAAAATAAAATATTGTTAAGAAATCATTTTGCTTTTAGAAATTTTATGGTTGGTTGACCGTGTAAAGCTGAGCGCAGGTTGCGCCAGGGATTAAAACTTCTGGCTTTCTACTGCCGACTGATTTTTACGCCTTAGCTTGAAGAAGCACTCCATCCAATATTATTAAACTAGTTGTTTCCAATATAACGCGTTCTTTCAATCTAACTTTCAACGAAACAAGCAACAAAATGAATGTAACATACGCATGCGCGCCGAAAGTTACAAGTGACAACGATGCCAAAGTCAGCCAATAAGATTTCTCAATTTAATTGTACTAGGCAACGTTCTACGAGCGCAGCGACGTTTTTAATATCTAGTTTCTAGCTGAACGTGGCATCACAATGATCATATGATTTGTTTATATTTAGCTGTCAACTCACAGGAAAAATACTTTTCTTTTTCAGTTCTTATAAATGTTCTCAGATTTATAAAATTTTTTTTAATGAATTAACTTAAGAAAGTTAGAAGTCACATTTGGCTTGTAAATTAAAATTTCTTTAGTAGAAAATATGGAAGAAATTTACGCGGGTAAATTTTAATTCGAAATTTATTTTGGGAATTTTATATCACTCGACGACACTACCGACGGTTTAATTAGTTACGAATAATATTTAACTGAAATTGTGAATTACAGTCAGTATAGGACGCTTGTACACCGCAATTAAAGTTGTTGTGTTCCTAATGATTTTCCAAATATGTATCGAATATGATTTGTCAAAAACACCATTCACAAGTTTAATTCAACGTTTGTATCTTTTGCAATCAATGTGGTTAAATATATAGTTTGTAAAAGTGCATAGTTTGAGGTGTAACATTAGTCTCTACTTTTTATAACTTTTTTTTTACTGTATATTACAATTAAAAGTAAGGTTATTAAAGTATACTTAAATTACCTCGCAAGCTGCTGAAATTTTCTATAATGTTTTTAAGATTATATATATATATTAAAAGTTGTTTTTTAAAAATATAAAAATTAGTTTTTCATTCATTGAAGTTATTAAGTATAAGTAGTATATTTTTTAATACCTCATTGTGATATCCCTCATGCAAATTTTTTCAACAACACTTTTTGAATTGAAAGAATTTCATCTGTTATCTAAATAGGATCCATTATCAATGTGATGACTTCTTTTTCCTCTCAATTTTATTGTCTCTTATGTTATTTCAATATATTTAAAAATATATATAGTATATACACTGGTTAACTATGTTTATTCTGGACTACTTATTTTGAACCTTTTTGATATATTGAGTGTGATATATAAATACAGTGAAACCTCATGTTATGGACACTTTTGCGAAATGGATGCCTTTCAATATGGACGTAATTTTAATTTCCCGTGTATCTTCTATGCATAAACCATTACGTACATTCTCCTCAAAGCCCTCCCGACAGTTCCGTAACCGGATGCGGGCCCATGATCGTTAAAGGGTGATTTCACAGTGTCATGCATGTTGCGGACATGAAATTTACAAAGTTTAATTACTCATGATTAAATAAAAACTTGAGCTAGGTAACTGGTTTTTGTATCATAAAATTCAGGAGACATGGCATCTCTTTACCCAATGCATATTTAAAAATAAAAATGAATTTAAACAGCTTTAAAATAAAAATTTGAAGCGTTGCGGACATGACGCAGAAAAATATGGTTTTTAGAATGTTTTTCTACATTCACCAAAATCTCTGAATTTTATGAAATAATTGACAACTTTTTCTTAGGTAAGATTTCAATGTCTATTTATATAAAAGAAATCACAAGAATTTTTAAGAAATAAAATTAATTTAATTAAAAAGTACCAAATTAAAAACAATATGTATGTTGCGGACATGACGTTGCAGACATGACAGAACTTCTTAGATATGGTCATATATCATTGGAATATTATATATTGCTTTTGTTAAATAAAATATTGAGTAAATCAGGAGTGTTAAATCATTTTTCTTTTAAGATTATAAATTTTTGAACGTAAATTTTATTATAAAATTATTTATTCTAAATTACTTTTATTTTAGATTTTAGGCAAACGATGTGTAAAGAATCACATTACAATTTATTTATTATATTATTTATCTTTAAGGCAAGTTCTGAATTGTATGAAAAAAACCGTGCAGAATGATCAGGTGAAGGATCGCATGGCAAAGGGCATAAGTCTGAGTCGATTGAAATTGTTTCAAATTGCAGTTTATCCAAATACTTAAACTTTTATAGCTAAGGGTTTAAAGTGGTGTTTAAGTGTAATATTTGTCTTGCTTGTAGAAATTATTTCGCCTGTTCACCAATAGTTATCAAACAATATGGCTATTCACTGGCCTTCTTCTAAAACTGTAACTGGTGTTAAAGCTTGTTGTTGTGAAGCTATAGCAAGATTTGAAGGCAGTTTAGTAAATATTTCAGCTAGATGCATGATTTGGGGACTAGAGAAAGGAGAATTTAAAGAAAATTCAACCGAATTAAGTGTTATAGGTGAGATGAAATGCAATAATCTCGTATTTGAGATCGACTTGCAGAGACTATAACGTTCTTTCAACATTGATGCCTCATGATCGACAGTGTCTCTGCTTGCATACATAATTTTTATATTCCCATCTGAAATTTTACAAGCCACTTCAAAAAACGATTTTGCATCAACGACAACTTCTCTACCTTGCAATACAGCTCTCCAAACTACATTTTTGATGGTGCCACCTATTCCATCAACGGCACCTTTCCCATGAGCTGTTTCGAAGAATGACCAGTCAGCATCAATGTTGAAATCTTCTTTGTGACAGGTCAAATTTGCGAATATAAATTGATTTTTGAATTGACTGGCAGCTCCATCAGACCAGTAATGTACTTTTTTAGTTGTACATTTCTTTTGTTCCATTAGATGAGATAAAATTTTTTTATTAAAAACTTGCACACTATCTTTATTGTGTGAATAGTCATCAGTGATAACGGCATAGGACTGATGGTTTAAAGAATTATTTCTACCATCCTTGAAATATGGAACACAAGTGTACACTGTGACGTGGTCTGACGACCAGTGTGCGCTCATGATTTCCCGATCGTGTTTTACTGTATAGTTCTCAGCAAAGTCAATATGCATTATGATTTCATTCTCTGAAAGATTTTCTTTGAAATGACGAAATTCAAAATGTTGTTTGTAAGCATTATAGATGTGTCTTGCAAATGATTGTAGCTGATATCCTATTTCTTCTTTTGTGCTACCTAAATCAGTAACAATTTCTTTTTTAACTGTGAAACCTTGTTCATTTTGTTACCATTGATAAAACTTGACGATGTTGTCTAAATTTTTTTCTGGTATTTTTTCATCAAAATATTTTTTGACACTGCAATCTTGACAGGACCTGTCTATGCAGTCATTGCCTTTTCTTTTTAATGGCATTTTCAACTATCTGCTTTCTTTTTAATGGGGACAGTTTTGATATCATATTTGTTAAAACATCAAGTTTCTTTTGAGGAGATTTTGGTAAAGCATTATTAATTNTCGGATTCCTGAAAGAATCATAGAAATGTTTTCGTGGTATATACACATACAGACTTCTTGGTCTTTCTTTCCAGACGGAAGAACACACTTAGGACGAAGCTCATAAAATTTAGTTTTCCTAATATTTAAATCAGAATTTTCCTTCAAAAATAACTCATATGCTTCTCCAATGCTCATCACTAAATAACGCTTTTGATGTATTTCTCTTCCTTTCTGTCTGTGTCTTTATGGATATCACTTCCTTTTTTTCCTGGACACATACGGCTAATGTCATCTCTAACAAAAAAAATTTTTACTTTTATTTCAGTTTCCGCTGGTAGTTTATCACTTCTTGTTTTTCGAATATTAGTTTCAGTATCTGTTCTTAAAATATGCACTTGTTGCCTTTTCTTTTTAATGGCATTTTCAACTATCTGCTTTCTTTTTAATGGGGACAGTTTTGATATCAAATTTTTAAAACATCAAGTTTCTTTTGAGGAGATTTTGGTAAAGCATTATTAATTTTCTTTACCGCTTCTCCTAAAGATTGTCTGCTAGCCTAGCCTGATGTATTCGTGCTTGATTTTTCAGCTTCTGCTTTTTTCTTTCTACATTTCCTCTGTGCTTTTTTATTTTTTGTTCTTATGTGCTCTTTCTGTTCTTCTGTAAGAACTTTAGAAAATCTGTATTCCTTCTTTTTCTTGCTTTCTTCTAGCTTTATAATTTCATATTTCTCTGCTTCTGCTTTCAATTTCTGTCTTCTCAGTCTGGACCTTTCTGTACTTGTTAATGGCATTAGAAATTTCATAGTTTTACCAACTTAGTTTAGAATTCTATAATCTGTTTCAAGTTTCATAAATTTTAATTAATTATATAATAATCAAATAAATCAACTAGTAAAAATTAAATCCTTTGAAAACTTTAATTTAAAAATTTAATAAAAAAATTTAATTTAATTTAATAGAAAACATCTGCAAATAAACAAGTGCAAAAACTAAATAATTTTGAAAATAATGCTCTATTTTAAACTATGTTCTATTCTAATTAATATTCTATTAACTGTTCTGTTGCCATTATTCCTAACATAATTTAGAACAAATAAAATGCTGCCATAAATTCAAATGTTAAAATGTTTAAAAAATATATATTTTTTAATAAATGTAGAATTTAGACATGTTTTAAACAAAGTAATTTGTCAGTGTAATTGGTCATTAAGAAAATAAGTGGCAACAGAGCAAATTTTATAAGTTTTATAGTTTGTGATATGAATTTCAAGCTTAAATGCTAAATAAAAGTAAGCAAAATTGTATTTTGCAACTTGTCATGTCTGCAACGTTGCAGACATGACCAATTTGAAAATTCTTTAAAAAATATTAAATAGAAAAAATTATAATTTTTTAAAAATCATAATAAAGCAACACTGCAAATAGTCGAAAGAAATCCAATTTTTAAGAAAATAAATCTTTTAACTACTTTGTTTTAATAAAACTTTTTTAAAAAATCATTAAAAAGCAAAATTGTTCTATTATAAGCACCCTATATTTAAATACTGAAATTAAAAATAACGTTTTTACAGTCATTCATTATGCAAATCCAATATATCTCTTAAAATATCATGTTTAATTACAAATATTAAATGTTGCAACTGCAATTTTTTTTCCCTCTCTGTCATTTCCGCAACTTTTCGACCCAATTTTTTCCCATTTTATGCAATTTAAAGAATTTGCATCATTATTAAAAAAAAACTAATTTAATGTTCATAAAATACATTTAATGACCTTAAATTTGATATGCGGTTTATTAAATTTATTGGGAAAAAAATTTTAAGCATGCCAGGCTACAAATAGTATGGAATCACCCCAAACCGAAACATTATTTTCTCTCTCTTCAAACCAGACAATATTTTTTTCTAAATATGAAGAAAAAAACAATTTTTTTTCTTCTTTAAATTACGAAGAGAAAAAAAATGCAACTTTTCCACATTTTTAAAGCATATCAATTTTTCCCTCATCCATAATTAAAAATATTGCTAAGATATTTCACTGCAAACAAAAGAGAGATCATTTGGACTGCAGCTTATCTTTTCATCTGGATGACCCCCCTATAAAAAGCTGAAATGATGTCTTCACACTGAACAATTTCTTCCATTTACTTATAAATTTGAATAATGTACAGCTGGGGCAAAAAAGAGAATATAATCATGGTATCCGCACACCTGAAAAGTCATGAAAATTAATGGAAAGTTATGAATTTCGGTATTGAACAAAATTTGTCATGAAATGCCATGATTTTTACTATTTTTTTAAAAAAAAATCATGGAAAGTCATGGACTTTGGTCGCCGAATTTTTTTAAATAGAATCCCCCTCCCCCCTCAATTTCATCGTGTTCCAAATATCTGAATTCCTAACAAAATCACTACTCACAGTCATATTTTATTAGAATATAAAATGTCTTTATCATTATGTCTATCAAAATGTCTTTATCAAATTATGGTGTTGTTTCGAAAAATGAAAGAAAAAACAGAACATCGTTCTAAAACGAATTATCTTTTAAACTTCTGTGATTTAAGAATTTTTACTATTTATAAATTTTTTTATCAATTTAAATTTCAAGCCAAAGCAAGCCAATCATTGGTGTATTTTTTTTATTTCGAAATGAGAACAGACAAATAAGGAGTATTTCTTTCCTTTCTGATGAACAAGAAAAGTATCTTTAGAATATAGTTCTGCAGAAAAAACAACAACAAAAAAATTTGCTTTTTTATTTTTTTTCCATCTATTTTATTGCTTAACTCTTTCTTTATTCTGTTTTTAAATTTAAAATCTATAAGCATGAAGATACAGAGTATAACAGTTTTGGTTATAATTATCATTTTAATAAATGTTATTATAATACTTTTTTAAATTTAGTGATACGTTTTTGTCGGAGAAAATAGTAACTTCTTTAAGTCATGAAAAATTCTTGGAACTAGTGATGGAAAATCATGAAAAGTCATGAATTTAAAAATCTAAAAAGTAGTAGATACCCTGTGTAATCTTTGAGGTGAAACATTTATACAGACACAGAATCGTGGCAACATTGTCGTTCCGGAGTTCTTGCAGAAAAATTTGCATTTGTGTAGTAACAAATTTTAGTTATTTTTTTCTGCAGAAATATTCTAAAGTTTTATCTTTTCTTCAGAATTATATTCAAAAGTAGGCTTTCTCGCGCATTGGAGTGGAAAAAATACTTGTGATTTTTCTACTCTTTTGATAATAATGAAAAATGAAGAATAATAAATATAAAAAAAAATTTCTGCAAAAATTTTCATTCTAATGTGTTATTGTTTATTCTAATATGTTACATGTTACTATTAATTTCCACATAGTTTTTAAAATCCGATATTTTTTATGCGATATTATTTATTACGACAATCGAATCTGGAAATGAAAACACGCATTTAGTGACCCTTTTCGTCATCCGATGTGCTCGATTTCGCCGTCAATCATTTTTTCATTAGATACTGCTACGAATTTCATGATTTTTTTTTTTAATGTGATGATGATTTACAAAATATGAAACAGGAAATAATCAGAGCCTTTCCCCCTACAAAATGCGAGAGTAACGGCCATAATATTAGAATAAAATAAATATTTTCTTAGATCCAAATGTTTATTATTTTTATTTTTTGAAGTTGACGTTTCTGTTACTTTGAATGAGTAACATATAAATTTGTTATTTTTTAAAGCATCTTGCAGAAAGATATTAGTATTTGAAAGGTATGTTACAGGGTTCAGACACTTGATAGATGATTAATTGCAAATATATCAACTCCATAGGTCATTGTACCGTACCAGTAAACATTGATTTCTTTTGTGAATTGTGGGAGGTTTACTTTAAAGGAGGTATTAACCACATTTTCTATCAAGAGGTGTTAGGGGATGTGAACCTAATAATTGAAAGCGACTAAAAGCTTTCGATTCATCCGTATCATGTGATTAACTTAAATATCTGTGTTATTAGGAAAATTATATTCATTTTTTCTGTATCAACATCTAGAATTATGTATTTATATCAAGATTTTTCATATATTCTTTTTGTATAGAAATTTTTCTTTTTTTGAAGTTTCAGTAAATATCCTTCTAGATAGTTATTTTAGATTTAATTTTTTCTATATCATAGTAAATATTCTAAAAACAATTTGCAGTGTTAGACTTCATTATTGGAGTACTCTTTCCAGGATTTTTCTTCTAAGGATTTCATAACAAGAAGTTTTTTCAGGATAGAGGTGGCAACCCTATACCTCAACCTGGAGGGCCAGTCCCCTGATATAATACCCAGGGGCAAGGTGCCTGGTTATACCCCCACACCCTTATCTTGAAATAGATTTGAGACAGTAAGGAGTTTTACTTACTTAGGATCAATTATTACTATTGACTACAGAATGACTCCTGAAATAAAAAACCAACTCTATCTGGGCGGAGAAGATTTATTAAATTTAGGTTTCTTTCTAGAAAAATAAGGTTCTTAATCTACAAAACTCTTGTCAGACCAGTCTTGAAATACGCTTCTGAGGGTTGGACCATGACAAAAACTCAGAAAATTTTATCGCAATATTTGAGAGAAGGATTTTGCAGAGTATACTTGGTGGTGTAAATGAAAACAGTATTGGATAAGGAGATTTAACTTTGAACTGTACAAAATTTATAAACAACCCGATATTATTAAGTACAAAAAATAAATATAATGAATTGGATAGCCCACATGATTCGATTGAGTGATGACCATACAATAAAAAAGATGTTGCTTTTTAAACCTACTGGAACAAGAAATCGAGGAAGGTTGAGATGGGCTGACTAGGTGGAGTCTGATTTTCTTGCAATGAATGAAAAGAATTGGAAATAAATCGGAAGTGATTATGAGAAATATTCAGAGGAAGATATGGGCTGTCTGTCCAACTATAATGATAAGAGTATCCTTCCTGTTAATGCACAACTCTCATAAACGGGCATTTTTTCCCGGTCCCAAGAATGTCTATTTAACCGAGGTTTCACTGTATTTGGTTTTCAACTATTATTCATGTTTTGTTCATAATTAGTTTTAAATATATTCTTTTCAGCTTGTATAGCCTATGAACCATGTCTTCTTGATTATGTTGAGTTTAAAAGAGTTACAGAACCAATCTGGCTGCTGGGGAAAAAATATAATATACAAACTGGTAAGATTTTATTTATAATATTTTTTTTATTATCATTCAATATTTATAGCTTTATTTATTATCCGCTTTGTTGACAGTTTTGTGACATTAAGAAAATAAGTTAATTTTGAAAAGAAAAAAAGCTGTAGATATTAAGATAGATTAATTAGATAGACAATTTTTTTAATTTAATTTTTTGTTTATTTTTCGGGAACTCGGGAACACTCATTTTACACTCTGTTAAGAAAAAAAAAAATAGTTGAATTTTCTTGCATCTGTCTAACATAAAAGTACCCATTCTAAGTAAAAGTATCATGATTTATTTTACTTGTTACTCTGATTCTGGTGAATTAAAGTAATTTTTTACAAAATATTATTTGAATATAATAAATTATAAACTGAATATGTTATGATTTGTTATGTGTCTGCACCTGTTTTTTTAGATTTCTCTTGTCAACATCTGTGAAAATAACTGCCCCCCTTGTCCTGGCAGAATCACGTCGGCAGAATGTTCTTACAGAAAGATTTTTCGTTTGAAAATTAAAATTTTTTCTTTTCTACAGAAATTTGCACGTAATGTTCAAATCATGCATTTAGATAATCTAGTTTTAGAGCAAGATTGGGGAAAGGGAAGAAGAGAGGCTTGCTTCTACGTAAGGGAGGAGCAGGGGCGGATCTGCTTAAGGGCTTTTTGAGCTGCAGCCCTGGGTCCCATGGATACAAAGGGCCCCAGTCCCCACTGAAAACAATAGGTGATATTTTGAATTAAAAAAAATATCTAATATTTAAAAAAAAACTATTATAAGGTTGGCGACCCTGAGATCAATCAACCCATGCATGTGCTCGTCTATCGAACGGAAAGGGGAATTACCCGGCGCTTGTTTTTGGTCAGAGTATTTTTTTGCGTCTATTACGAGGGACTTCCCGCAGCACCACTTAACGCCCAACGTAATTTTTTTTCCCGCACTCTCCGTTCTCTTTGTCAAAGTGACAAACTTGTTTAGTTTACTAATAATTGTCTTGACTACCAGCAACCCTCTCATCCCACTGAAATTTATATTGGCGTTCAGCAAGAGGACGGTAATACCGAGGCGGAAAGAAATTTAGAGAATATTAAGTTTGAGAAATATGTTGACGTGGGCTTGTGGTCAGAATTGCTAAATAATGATTTTATTAATGACATACTCTCACATGAAATGACTGANATTGGGGAAAGGGAAGAAGAGAGGCTTGCTTCTACGTAAGGGAGGAGCAGGGGCGGATCTACTTAAGGGCTTTTTAAGCTGCAGCCCTGGGCCCCATGGATACAAAGGGCCCCAGTCCCCACTGAAAACAATAGGTGATATTTTGAATTAAAAAAAAATATCTAATATTTAAAAAAAAACTATTATAAGGTTGTCGACCCTGAGATCAATCAACCCATGCATGTGCTCGTCTATCGAACGGAACGGGGAATTACCCGGCGCTTGTTTTTGGTCACAGTATTTTTTTGCGTCTATTACGAGGGACTTCCCGCAGCACCGCTTAACGCCCAACGTAATTTTTTTCCCCGCACTTCTGTTCTCATTGTCAAAGTGACAAACTTGTTTAGTTTACTAATAATTGTCTTGACTACCAGAAACCCTCTGATCCCACTGAAAATTGTATTGGTGTTCAGCAAGAGGACGGTAATACCGAGGTGGGAAGAAATTTAGAGAATATTAAGTTTGAGTTTGAGAAATATGTTGTGGACAGAATTGCTAAATAATGATTTTATTAATGACATATTCTCACATGAAATGACTGACTTTCAAAATAAAGATCCGAAAAATATATATTCAGCTTCAATAAAGAAATACAAATAACAAAACAGAACATTTTCAAATAGGTATTTCATTAAGAAAATGAAAAATGGTCAATCACTGGAAAGATCGTGGTTATGTTATTCAACCAGAGTTGGTACTGTTTTTTGTTGACTTGCAAACTTTTTTCTAAAATTCCTTCTCAATACACAACCGGATTTTCTGATTGGAAACACATAGGAACTTGTTTAGAAAATCATGAAAATTCTAATGAACATAAGAAATCAATGTTAGTGTGGGTGACACGAAAAGAAAATAGATCTGTTTTAGACAAGCATCTTCAGAAGCAATTAAGAAAAGAAACAGAATATTATCACAATGTCCTAAAACGGGTTATTGCAGTAGTCAAATTTTTAAGTACAAGGTGCTTAACATTTAGTGGTTCCGAGGAAGTATTTGGTTCTCCACATAATGGTAATTTTATGGGTGCTCTGGAGCTATTGGCAGAGTTAGATCCATTCATTTGTGAACGCATTGAACAACAAGAGCTGCGACCAAAACCAATAATATTGTACTTATCAAAAACAGTATGTAAGGAAATAATTGAGATTATCGGCCGACAGATAATTAAACAAATTATAACTCAAATAAATAACGACAACACATAGTATTATTTAATTGTGATGGATTCTACTACAGATCTATCTCACAATGATCAGCTTGCTATTGTATTACGATACTGTTTTCGGGGAAAAGTGTATGAAAGATGTGTATTCTTCATTAAAATTAGTAGTCATACTGGCTTACATTTATTTAATATTCTACAAGACTTTTTAGAAACAAATGGACTACTACTAGATAATTGTAGGGGACAATCTTATGACAATGTTGCTAATATGGTGAGTCACTACAATGGTGTACAAGCACTATTAAAACAAAAAAATAAATCTGCAGATTATATGCCATGTGCTGCGGATTCTTTTAACCTAGTTGGTGAAGAATCTGTTAAGGTTGCAACCAAAATTGTGAACTTTTTTGGAGTAGTACAAAAAATATACTTTTTCATTTCTACTTCAACTTATAGGTAGGAACTGTTAAATCGTGAAACAAAACTCAAATTTACCTCAAAAGTTTAAAAGTTTAAGCCAGACCAAATGATCTTGTCACTATGATGCTGTCAAAGCTTTGAACAATAATTATGATGACATTATGAAAGTTTTCGAAAGTTTCAGCTAAAATGAGGATGAGAAAGTTGATTTCCGGAAAGAGGCACGAAATTTATTCAATAAAATGGCGAAACTCAGTACTGCAATTTTGATTATTTTTTGGGAAACCAATTTAGGGGAGATTTAATTTAGTTGATAAAAAAATACCGATCCCTGGTTTAGATATTTGTGAAGGCAACAAGTTAATTGCGTCATTAAAAAACTTCGTGAATAACACCAATCAGNTGAAAGTTTTCGAAAGTTTCAGCGAAAATGAGGATGAGAAAGTTGATTTCCGGAAAGAGGCACGAAATTTATTCAATAAAATGGCGAAACTCAGTACTGCAATTTTGATTATTTTTGGGGAAACCAATTTAGGGGAGATTTAATTTTGTTGATAAAAAAATACCGATCCCTAGTGTGGGAATAGACTACAATGACATGAACAAGAGACGCATTACTCCAAAATTTTCAGATAAGTCTACAGATAAATTCTCAGTATACGGAGCAAAAAAATTTAAAAGAGAGGCGCTAAACGTTGCGTTGGATAAGCTGTTTATGGATTTAAATAAAAGGAGCCAAGTCTATGAGATGTATAGCAAGAAATTCAAATTTTTTAATGGATTTATAAGACAAAAATATGGTGAACATAGATCTAGACAGTGAACGTAATATTATTGATTATTATCCAGATGACGTAGACGAGCATTTAGTGAATGAGTGCATTCAGTTAAAATCTTATTTACTTCAGTCTATGCCAGGGTCTTACACCTCTTGCAGTGAAATTTTTATTCTAATTTAGGAAAAGAAACTTGTTGGATGTTTTCCCAAATTGCTATAATATCTTAAAGATTTTTTTAACTTTGCCAATCACTAGCTGTGAAGCAGAGCGATCTTTCTCTAGGATGTAATATATAGAAAGCAAATATAGTACAACAATGTCGAACCATCGACTATATAATTTATCAGTTCTTTCCATAAATTGTGATTTACCGAAGGACTTACAATGTGATGGGCAAATAAAGGAATTTGCAGCACAAAAATGCAGAGAGGTTGCTTTATAATTTATATGACATAACTACACATAACCTGTCAATTTCTTTTGCAATAATGTTGTACAGTAGCTGTTTGTATACACAAATTAAAATAAATATATAAAAAATAAATAAAATTATTATATTGTCCTATTTTTTTTCTATATACTTATCTACATCACTATAGAAAAAAGTTTTTTGACAAAATGGCTTGTAAGGCCCCTAAGTAGTTTCAGCCCAGGGCCCCACAAATTCACGATCCGCCCATGGGGAGGAGTATGAGCAGAATGATTCATGGAACAGTTAAAAGCGTAAAGAAGTGAAAGACGACACAATGTCAGAGGACTGAAAAAGCAGTTTGGAGAAATGAAATTTGAGTCCACTATAACTGAATTACCTATTTACCAGTTGGCAGGGTTGCCACTCCACAGGGAGTACAGGAAAAACCTGGAAAGTACAGGGAATCACCTAAAATAATGGGGAAAATGCAGGGAATTTTGATTCTTACAAACTGAGAATTTTATTTCTTATTTTAGTTTTTTTAAAGACCACTCAAAGCGCAATCTATGAGATATTTAAGGATGATATTTCAGCTGTACTAAGCTAGTTCATTTACTATAGCATTATTTGTTTTACTAATGCATAGCTGCTCCTTTAAGTTTTTCCAGCAGTTAAGACTAGTGTAGCTAGACGGGAGTACCTAGACACGAGAGTATAGCCACTCAAGAACACAGTGATTCCTCTTAATACGGCATAAGAAATTAAGAGAATTTGCAGACTTGCTCGATTATCTCTAGAACTACTGGGCAGATTTTGATGTGTACATACATTGATCTAAAACAAATAACTATTGTAATACACACGCACGATCGTTGGAGTCGGAAGGTATGAAGAATAAAAAACAAAATGGGTTGATAGGCGGTATGGTCCCCTCTTACAAATATACATGCCTTGGCATGCGATTTCATGAAATAAGGCTGTTTATCATTTTCTATGGCAATGGGTCCCACTCGTTCAGCAGCATTGTTTTCATTCCCTGGATGGTTCTTGGAGGGGGGTTGCGAAATTCATGTGTCCTCCACAGAGTGTTTCAGACATGCTCTATAGCAGTGTTTCCCAAAGTGTGGTACGCGTACCCCCAGGGGTACGGGGACAGTTTAGCGGGGGTACGCGTTCCTACACGAAATATCTTGCAACAAACGAAAATTTCAAAAATTTTTATTTAAAAACAAAGCTAGCCAATAAAATTTACGATTACGTATTTTTCTATTGGTTACTTTTTTGAAGAGTTAACAGTTAATAATTAGTGGTGTCAGCAGCCAGTTGTGTTTTTTAACTTTTGAGCAATTTTTTTATAGTAAAAAATACATTCATTTTTTAATGGTGGTACACAGAGTTGCGAAAAATTTAGAAAGGGTACACAAAAGTCATAAGTTTGGGAAACACTGCTCTATAGGGTTGCGGTCTGGAGATTTGGCTGGCCAATCCATCCGGCGATTATCCTCACTCTTATGAAATTCGCAGACCGGAAGAGCTCTATGTGGCCTCGCATTATCATCGATTAAAATGAATTCAAGGCCAACTGCACCCCTGAACTTAAGACTCCTAGTCCTCATCTACATACCTCACACCTGTCACAGAGCCTCTATCAAAGACATGGAGAGCTGTGCGGCCATCCAACGTGATTCCTACCCAAACCATTAAACCTGCTCAGCCATAATGGTCAATTTCGCCAACATTGGAGGGGGTAGGTAGCAGGTCCCCGGTTCACTCTATATGAATGTACATTGAGAATTGGTGTTTAAACTGAAACAGCACTCGTCACAGTGAAGAGAACGAACACCCATTGATCCATACTCCAATCTCTCTGCACCGTGCTGAACGGACTCTCCTGTTCATAGAAGTGAGCGGGACACAAACAGCAGGTCTTCTTGCAAACAATCCTCTCTCGTGGAGTCGTTTTGAAACAGTCACTCTCAATACACTGGTTCCTGTGGCTGCATACGAGTCACGAGAGGGCTGAGAAGCCCCTCTGTTACACCTCGCTATAATGGACAAATGGTGATCTTCTCTGGTCATCGTGGCTCTTGAACGACCAGGCTTCCTCTCGATGGATCCGGTATCCTGAAACTGTTCCCATAAGTTACAATTGGGCTTTAAATTGAACTCTCTACAAATCTGGATCCCATCATCTAACTGTTTACTCGTTTTTACTCTTACAATTTGAATTTAACCTATCGCTACAAATTAAGTGTACGATATGCAAGATTTTCATTTTGTCTAGAAGCAGGGTTTTACATTCATTTGAGTTCTTTGCTTAATTTATTTCACCAGTGTATAGGCAACCTTGCATTTGAAATATCTAAATGGGAGTATGGATGGGACCATTACAATGGAGTGTTCACTGTAGCAGGGTTCAACTATTATAATATTGTTTCAAATATTGCATTACAAATGACTAATCATTTTTTAGGTGATGATTTTGAGAAATTAAATAAAGATATGCAGAGCCTGCTGTGGTTTACTTACAGAAAACAGTTTCTTCCCATAGGTGAGTACGGTAAAAATTTATTTATTTTTGGAAATTTTTTAATAATCTTAAAATTATATTTCTAAGTTTTGGTGTTACTCCCAAGTAACTAAGTTAACTTGTAATATCTACACAATTTAAAAACTTTATTTTATTTTTAAATGAATAGAAATCTATTTTAAAAAGGATGAATTTTTGTATCAACAATTTGTTTTTTTTAAACACAAAAGACAATGGGATTTCCCCCCAAAAAGTAAATGAATAAGAAATAGTTGAATTTTCATGTACCTGGCTTACTAAAAAGTACCAAATGTAATTCACAGGGTTGCCAGTTCACAGGGAAAACCTGAAAAATTCAAGGAATTTAAAAATCACCAAAATTAACAGGGAATTTTATTTTTTATTTTTGTCTCTTAAAAAATGGTGACCACTCAAAGGGCAATCTATGAGATATTTAAAGATGATAGTTGAGCTATATTGAATTATTTCATTTACTATAACATTATTTGTTTTATGTTGAGGTGTTTCTTATTTCTCCTAGTTTTTCCAGCTACTAAGACTAGCATCGTTATCCTAATATAGTTCACAAGAACTCAGTAAATATGTGTTTCCTTTTAATATATATATATGTATGTGCAGGGAAATTTTTTTCTCTCCAGATTTGTGAATTCAGAATATATGCAACCCTAATCAGTTAACATATCAAGTCACTAACCAGGGGTCTGTCCAAATTTACTACCGTATAGCGGTACCTTCACAAATTTAACTTTAGGAAAAACAGTAGTTTCACGAAATACTTTTTCTTAAAATTTTATTTCTGTATCCCGTAGGAAATGATAAATCCATTTTTTTGTGTTGATTTTTAATGTAATTTTTAATTTTCACAAATTATATCTAAATTTTCAGAAAATAGGTACCTCTCAGAAAAACCTAGACAAACCCCTGCTAACAGCTAGAACCGTTGTGGGAAGGTGCCAAAGATTCTTTAGAAAGTCCAGATTATTTCTTGTGCATCTCAACAAAACATTAGGTTTTTGGTCATCCAAAGTAAACTGCTGAGGAAGTTTCAAAGCACACAGTGAAAGGATTTTCAAGATAGAAAAATCGCTTACTGATAATCTGAATGTTTACTCAGTAGTTATATTTTGTAATTTCATCAGATTAAGGCAGAGCAAAAACCTAAACATCAGCTCCCCAGAGTCACGAAAACTGAGATAGGGCACGGTAGGACTCTCACGCCACTAAGTTTAGTTTGTTTTTTTTGCGCAACAGAATTTATAGCATTATAAATGTCAATGAGAATTTATCGCCAACCAAAATTTTCAGAGCAAATTAAAGCTAGCAAGAGTCCTTATATTTTAACTGAAGCTCTATGTTGGACTACAATACTATTGTGATCATAGCAAGATTATTAGCGAAAGTAATTCAACTCCTCCTAATTTCCAACCACTTTTTGATTTACTAAAGCGCGATTCATAAAATTCAGTCAATTTTATGGCCAAATTATATTTTGACGGCTTTGAAATTAGCTAGAATGATGAAATTTCAACTGGAGCTATGTGTATGATGATAATTCAATTATTTTGTAAATGATGCTAGCAAAATTTATTGCCTATTGCAAGTTTTACAATTGTTACAAAGTGTTACAAATTGCAAGTTATTAATAATAAAAATTACATTTTAAAAAAACAACACTCATTAAGATTTAGAGTGATATCATTTATCAATAATAGTGTATTAAATATAGTACATATACTATGTTTTATATTAAATATAGCATATCATATAGAATTATCATTTTGACAATTTAAGGAAACTATTTTGATATAAAAATAATATGTATTTCTTATTAAATTGAACTGTATTTATAGTTCGTCTATGGTAAGAGTCTGAGGCCGTCTGTTGTTATGGAAAAAGAATAGCAAATTTCAGGGAGGGTAGCATCTCTTCATTCTAGGACTAACACAATAGACTGGAGAAAACCTTTCTTTCGCCGACCCGAGCCAAAACCTGTCCTTAACAATGTCCCCTACTTGAAATAGTTATACTTCGTTACCATAGTCACCGCTACGAGTTCGGACGAATGGGTAGGGGAGTTCTTACTTTAGATAAACTGTATGTGCTTTAGTAACTCTAAAAATTGCGTGTGCAAAATTCTTGACGCAGCATGAAAGTTACTAATTATTTTAATAACCTGAAATTAACCTGAAAATAATTTTATTGTAGAACAAAGAATCTTGAAATTGATCTTTAAAGAAAAATTTTGAACATTTTTATATTTATTTCATAGGATATCTTGCTTCATGATCCAGATCTTTATTTTTAATTTATACAAAATTTAATGTAATTGCTTTTTAACTTAAAAATTGGGGGGAAAATGCTAGTTTATATTTCTATAAAAAGACAGAATAATCAGTTAAGATTTCATCAATGTAAAAAACAAACTAAAAGATTAATACAAACACACAGACACTGAAGAAATACTTGAAATCTCAAGTTCCAAAACTATTAAAAATATATATATATTTATATATAAACAAAAATAAATACAATGCATAAATCCAAATGATGAGAAATCATCATACCTAATTAAAATTAGTGAATAAACAGTATTTGTTTTGAGATTTTGTAGGCTGAAATATAACGAATTATTTGTCATAGTACCAATGTTTTGATTTTCTTTTCCCAGCCGAGAGACACATGCCGAGAACAGCAAATTGATGTGCTAAGCTTTTTAAATATATAACTTTCTTTTTCGTTTGCAAAATTTTCTACTAGAAATAATTTATAACAAGAAAAGTAACTTTGTATAAAATAAAAAAAATTACCAATTTATTCTGCATATTGCAGCATAAATAACTGGATAAAAGTGACAGCTATGATAATTTTTTAAATCTAATTATTTCTCAAAAGAAATGGTTTTTTTTTACCATATATTTATGTATAACAGAACAGTGATGATTAATTTGTTTAAAGGAAAGAAAAAGTATACAAATCTATAATTTTGATGTTTTGCCAGATAAAAAATGCAATCAAAATTTTGTTTTATTTTGGAAATGTAGCAAACCATCCAGTCTAATGAAGTTTACAGGAACTCTAGCTTTTACAAATGTAATACAATTGATTATTCAGATAAAACAATAAGAACTTAAAACAAAAATCTAACAGATGAAGATAATGTATGACAGGGCTCGAAAAAACTCAGAAATTCTGATTTCTCAAAAATCAAGCCATCCCCAAGGACGGCTTGTCCAACAATGTACCCATTCTCCTTTGACACTAACCCGCAGCTCCTAAATAAATAAAATATAATTTTCTCTTATTTATTACAAACTTTTATGTAAATTGCATAATGAATTAGTAGTTACTAGGATTACAAATACTAGGATTACATCATACAGTAATAGAAGAAATACTAGGTTGCTAATATTGAAACCTAGTATTTCTTTTATGAAATAATTTATTTCTTTTATGAAATAATTTAAATGACAAAGGTCAAGTTATCTGGACAAGAACTTTCGAGAAGACAAGTGGCAGCAAGGAGAAATCAACAGTGACGTCACGAGCTGGGCGGTATGTGATCAGAGGAATTGTTGATTTCTTTGTTAGAAGTCCAAATGCACAGAGCACTTTACTGATTATGTGAGCGTGCACATTTGGTTTGACGAAGGAATTAACAGGATTTATAAATATTAAAAAAAATTTACTAAACTCAAAAAATAAGATTGTCAACATACCTGAAAACCATTTTTATTGAAAATAATCTGTTTGTTTATTCATTTTTTTGACTGTCATTTTTTTTGTCATTTTCATTTTTGAATGGTGCTCCACCCATCCACTACAAACACTCTTATCCCGTGTTTTAATCTACAGAAAAAATTTATAATGCTTGTGACTAGGACTGGGCTATAAAGCGATATATCGAGACATATCGATTTAACGCATATATCGGCAAGACGATACAGCAACTTTCATTCAAGGCGATGCATCAGAAATCTGATTTAAGCTGTCGAGTAAAGGCAACGAACGCAAAACGATATAGCGATATAAGACACGCAAGGATATAAGATAACGATATAGCGATATAAGACTCTTCTCTTACGTTCCGATGNGTAAATGAAATTCAAAAATACTATATCGCGATGCAAAACTGACGATGCATCACGATATATAATTTCTAATATCGCCCAGTCCTACTTGTGACTCATAATCAGCTTTTAACATGAAGGAATGTTACATCTTCTTAAGAGATGAGGGAAACAATTCTACGTAAGCAAAAATCAGGATTTGTTGAATTTGCCACAAATCCTAATATTGATTTTTACATTTTGCTTAACTGCCTGCATAATTTAGGAATAAAATTATGTCAAATCTTTGTAAATACTTTTTAACTTACTAATTACGTGACAATGCAAATTTCAGACTTATAATTATTGAAGTGTTGGGATAATATTTCTATGTACATTATTGAGTAATACAATGTGTTATTTTATTTCCCCTTCAATAATAGCATACATTGGAGTAAATATTTTTTTTTTAAATTTAGTGTTATATATTAATAAATTGTGTTATTTCAAAAAATAGTTTGCTATACATTCAATTAGTTTATTGTCAAGAAAAATAGAATGAAATTAATTTTTTTTATTGAAGGAGAGTCTAATCTGACATCTGATTCTGGATGGGGTTGCATGCATCGATGCGGCCAAATGATAATGGCACAGGCCATGACGAGGAGACATCTTGGAAGAGGTTATATTGCTTTGCATTTCTTAGATGTTTTAATCAACTTATTAACGGGTGCTTTTTAAGTTTTTTTTTTTTTAAAAAAATTGATTTTGGTTCAGTAAAATTCTAAAAACAAGTAAAAATCTCCTAAATTGAAAATACTCACTGTCTTTACATGGGCCCATTTTTTGTTGTTCCCACTGTGAAGAAAACAATTTTATTTTTTTTTAATAATTGAAGCAGAAAGCAAGTGAAAAAATTTTGTTAAGAAAGATTTGAACACTACCAAGGTTTTTATAGAAAATAGTCTTAAATAGGGAAGACAATAAAAGACATCTCAGAGTTTCCAACCACAGGGGCCCAGTGACAGAATCACAGCGACATTGTCACAGTACTTTACAGGGTTCTTGCAGAAATTTTTTTTTTGAAAAGTAAAAATTTTTACTTTTCTTTTCTACAGAAATATATACGTAAAATTTGAGTCACGCATTTAGATAATAAAATTTTTTGCACACTCAAATGACGGCGACAATGTCGTTAAACGACGAAACGTTTCGATCGCATCTCGGGCTGTGCGTCGGCCGTATTCTGACGTGTTTCGAACGATATGGAAAATTCGAATCGAGCATTACAGTTCGTTTACTTTTTTATTTGAGACCACGGTTCTGTCGACTTTTTGGCAGTCGTTGCTATTCATTTCTGCACAGTTTTAAAATGCGATACTTTTTATACAATATTATTTACGACGACTCGATCTCGAAACGAAACATCCATTCAAGTGACCCCTCTTTTGGGAGTCCGTTTCGCAAGATTTCGTTGTCTATCTTTTTTCGGCAATCAATACTATGCATTTCGTGATTTTTAATTATTTTTTATTGTGATGATTATTAACAAAATACGTAGAAGGAAGTCATTAGTTTGGTTCCCCCCTCCCAACCGATAATATGAAAATAAAATATTATTACTCGTCCAATTAAAAAATATAGGGTATCTGCACACCTGGAAAGTCATGAGAAATCATGGAATGTCATAAATTTCGGTACTGAACAAAATTTGTCATAAAATATCATGATTTTGACTATTTTTTAAAAAAAATCATGGAAAGTCATGGATTTAGGTCGCCAAAAAATCTAATTTTTAAAATGGAATCCCCCCCCTCCTTCCGATTTCATGTTGTTCCGAATATCTGAATTTGTAACAAAATCCTCACTCACAGTCATATTTTATTAAAATATAAAATGTTTTTATCATGTTCTTTAAAAATTATGGTGTTTTTTCAAAAAATGAAAGAAAAAACATTTCTAGAGCTAAATATCGTTTAAACTTCTGTGATTTCAGAATTTTTGTTATTATTTATTTATTTTTTATTTCATCAATTTAAAATTCTAGCTGAAGCAAGCCAATCATTGACTAATTTTTTTAATTCTGAAATGAGAACAAAAAAACTCTGGAGTATTTCTTTTCGATGAGCAAGAAAAGTATGTTTAGAATATAATTCTGCAGGAAAAAAGGGAAAAAAATTATTTGCTTTTGTATTTTTTTCAGCCATTTTATTGTTTCAACTCTTTCATTACTCTTTTTTAAAATCTATAAATATGAAGATGCAGAGTATAACAGTTTCGGTTATACCTATCAATTCAATTAATGTTATTGTAAAGCTTTTTTAAATTTATTGTTGTGTTTTGGTCGGAGTAAATAGTAACTTCGTTAAGTCATGAAAAGTTCTTGGAATTAGTCATGGAAAGTCATGAATTTGAAAATCTAAAATGCAGTAGATACCCTGTATATATAGTGAACAGAGTGCTTTTGTTATTTTAAATTACAAACATGTATGCTTGTTATTATTAAAATACAGAAAGATATTAGTGCTCGAAAGAGATCTGCCCTTCACCATTATGCCCCCCCCCCTCCATAACAGGTCTGAATATTTTCTGCCACACCCCTTCTCTCTGTGTGCAGAATCGCGGCCTCATTGTCGCAGAATGTTACTGATTTCTTGCAGACAGATTTTTCTTCTGGGAAGTAAAACATTTTGGGTTTTTTTTCTCCAAAAATTTTAGAAAGATTTTTTTTTTCTCTGCAGAATTATATTCAAAATGTGCATTTCTTTCGCATGAGAGGGGAAAGAAATGGTTGTGAATTTTCTATTTTCAATTGAGAAATAAAAATTCAATAATGACTGGCTGCAGCGAAATATAAAATGGATAATAAATATATATGTATTTCAAAATCATCAAAGTTTAACGGATGGTTCGTGCTCTAAAGAAATTCTTCTCACGCTTAAGTGTTCTTTCTTTTCATTTTTTTTAAAGGGACACATCTTTTATATTTTTGTAATAAAATGTGACTGTGAGTGGGGATTTTGTTACAAATTCCGTTGTATAGCAAAAGAATTAATCCAAGCGATGCATCTTCCCTTTTTTTTTTATAAAATAGGTTGAATGAAATCTATGGAATATTTTTAATGTGTAATGCACGTGAAAATTTTAAACTTGCATTTTAGTCTTTATTTTATCGCTCACGACGAGCACCGATTCCGTCGTGAATACGTGTAGTGTTTCGATAATTCCCCCTCCCCCGGAAATAAATCGCTACGAATTTTAATTTAAAAAATCATGAGAATGTCAATAATAGTATCTGAGCCAGGAAAAACCCCAAGATTATTATTATTTTTTTGAAAAATGCCGATATTATTACAAAATGCAGGGTTCGAATCCCTTATTCGAGAAGTGACTCTTAAACTCGCCCGATTTCCACCGATATCGTCTTCAATCCTTATGGTGTTTCGATTGTTCTTTAGACAGTTATTGCTACGAATTTCCACTTTTTAAAAAAAAATCCTAAATGTTTTTTAAACAATCGTATTACACGCGAAATTTGTCACTTATTTGATAATTACTTTTTTAATGTGGAGGTTTCAGCATTTTTAGGGCAGTTATTGCTACCGATTACCTCAGGGTTTTTAAAATTCTGATTATTTCTCAGTTAATATTATTTCTGCATGTAAAATTTGAATCGTGCATTTAAATAATAACTCACTTTCTGATGCAAATCCCAATATACGCCAATAATATCGAAAATCCATGTTGCTTTAATGGTATTTTTGACAGTTATTGATTTTGACGTGATTTTTAAAATCCGATATTTTTAAAATACGATGTTTATTACAGCAACTGAATCTCGAAACGAAACATGCATCTGAGTAACCCCTTTAAAAGAGACTGATTCACGTAATTTCGTCGTCGATCTTTTTTTCGGTAGTTGCTGCAACAGATTTCACGATTTTTAATTAGCTTTTTTTTAATGTGGCGATGATTTACTAAACGCGCAAAAAGTGAATAATGTGTGCATTTTTCACTTTCAAAGAATATGACCCATGATATTAGAATAAAAAAAATATTACATATTCTATTATATTTATATATATATATATGTAAAATGATGCAGTCAGACCGAGCAGGAAAACAGACACAGGATTTTAATTAAATCAGAGTAACTTTTATTTGATCAATCTCAGTTGAGTGGGAGCGAAAAAGTGATGTTTACTCCATCAGCAAACAGTCTTTCTGGTTGGGAAAATCTTGCAATAAATCCGAAAATGCCTGTATTTAGGGAAAAGAGGGAAATCTCAGAAGTTATTATTGGTTAATTAAATAGATCACGCGATTCCCACAAAGCTTAAAAGGAAAAATATCTTTATTTCAATTTATGTATAGTTGGCTGAAAATAGATTTAGAAACAGGATGTGGTTTTTTAAAAATATGATAAAGTGCTTTGATTTGAAGAATTAAGTAGTAATAAATTAGGAGTTGTTTTATAACGAAGAAACTAACATAAAAAGATTAATTGAAGCTTTTTATGTTACATATATATATAATTTATTTAATTTTGTAATATTTTTTGTGTGTGAATACAGCGCTTTTGTTACTTTAAATTAGTAACTATATATATTTGTTATGATTAAAAGTATCTTGCAGAAAGATATGAGTGCTAGATAGGTTTGTCGCCGAAAGACCGAAAGAAATTGTGACACAAATAGAGTATATTGAATGGGTATAATAAGAAAATATATATTTCTTGCAAGTGTTACAACAGTATAAAAATACGAAATTTTCCGAAACCATAGCCAGAATACTATTATTGCTCCTTTATATGGGGATGAATCCTTATCGAACGATAGGTAGAATAACAATTTTTTTGCTTTATGACACTATCCTCTGAAGCCAAAATTATAGTATTTTGTTTTATTAGGTCTATAGAGTCAGTAAATAGTTTATTTTTAGCTGTTAAATAATATTTTCATATACTGTGACAGGGTTGCCAATCCACAGGAAGAATAGGAAAAGAATGAAAAATACAAGGAATTCAAAAATCACCTCAAAATAAGAGTTTTTATTTTTTCTTTACAAACTTGAAAAATACAGGGAACTTTGTTTCTTATTTTTGCCTTTTGAAAGATGGTGACCACTCAAAGCACAATCTATGGGATATTTAAGGATGCTATTTCAACTATACTTATTATAGCATTATTTGTTTTAAGCATGTTCAGCTGTTCCTTTTTTTTTACTATGAATTTTTCCCTCATTTCAATGTAGTATAGTTAGCCTAATACAGCTCACACACAGTGATTTTGTTTCTTCTTCATATATACAGGGTTGCCTCAGGCGCCTGAAACGCAACTATTTTTGGCATGAGGCGACTATGGCAACTTTTTTTTGTCTGAAAAAGCACAACTACTTTCAGGAAAAGGAGACTATTAGGAAACTTTTTTGTACTCCTAGCAATGTTTTTTTTTAACGCTTAAATTGGGTGGAAAATCTGCACCCCACAAGATAGTTTCTGAACTATCTGTACTTTTTTTTCTTTCTTGAAAAGTAAAAAATGTGGAAAATTTTGAATTGCAAATTTCAGTTTTCCCTTTTTAGTTCGTTCAATCTGCACAGACTACATTGTAACTCTAATTCATTTCTCGATCGCCTTTTCAATGATTATTGCTACAAAATTCCGCATGATTTAAAAATAAATAAATTAATACGATATTAAGATGCGTGAATTTAGAATTTGAGTAATCACTTTTCATATATATATATAAACATTTACGTTTATATAAAAATTATGATATTTGCCACCAACTTGACTGAATGGATCATGGTATATGACCATTAAGTCATTAATAAAGTCCTATTTTGGATGAATTTTTGTTCTTATTTAGGCAACTATTTTCCTAGTTACTAAAAGCAATTATTTTATTCATTTTTTTTTAATGTGACTGTATATATTGTTATACTTCACATTTGTAGAAGCTTGTGTGTATGTATTAATTTAGTATATGGTTTTTCATACAATTTTCCCTTTACTCTCACTATTTTTTTTTTTTTTTAGCAATTCGATTTTAGTTTCAATAATAAAGGAAAGAAAAGCATTTTTTTAAAAAAAGGAACTTCAAAGAGTTAAAAAAAAGTTTTAATTTGCAAGTTTTTAATTTGAAAAGTTTCATATTGACTAGAAACTTTCTATAATCTGACCTTCATACTTTACATTTTCTTCATAGATTAACTACATTTTGAGTTTGCTTGTAACATTCCTTATATCAGTATAAACATTTTTCATTCCTTTGCAAATGATGGCATCTAACTTCTTTTTATTTACAAAGAATAGTAGGCTTCTATTTCTTAGATTTTTCAATCCCTGGTTATAACACTGTAATCGTTCACTACGTGTACTGTAAAGAGAATGTGGTGTGTCTATTACGCTACACATGTTAACATTTTAAGAAACACCACTCTCAAGTTTTACTTAATTTGATTGCATTCAACAACAATTTCCCAACAACGCAATCAAGAAAATGTCACATTTGCTTTGATGTACATCAGTAATTCACAACTCCTGTGTCGTGGCTCTTCTGCGTGCCACCAAATTTTAGGAATGATATTGTAAAAATTAGAATGCTTTTTTTTTTCATACTGAGTAAAGTTTAAATTAAAGAAAAGTATATATATATATATATATACTTTTTATAACATTTCCAATCTTTAACGGCATAAAATTCTATATCGGCAATGTCTCTGACAATTTTAAAATAGGTTGGAGATTTTATAACTTAAAATTATTAATTACAAAAGAAAGCAAACTAAATATCAACTTACAAAAAAAAATTAAAACTGACAATTAAAATAAGCTATGCAATTCATAGTTATAAAAACAAATTAAAAATTATTATCATAAACTATTTTGCATAGTGTATTCTAGGTAAAGTAAACAACTTTTTGACTTATTATTTACTTTGTGTGCCTTCAAGTTTTGAAATCGATAAAAGGTTGTGAATCACTGTAGTCACAAGCTTTAAAAATTCTCAATATTGCTTGATAACTTTTTTTTTAAAATTTACATTTAAAAAAAATTACACAGTATTAATATTGTTACATTTGATAGTTATTTAATGGCTCATTTTGCACAGTTTAAATTGTACCTTCACGCATAATTATTTTTTCTGTTGTAAGTACTTTATTTATTTTCTAGCTGATTAAAGAATTCTTGTTAAATCAATGTAATGACAGATGCAAATTCTTTTCAGAATGGAATTGGAAACCGGGTTGTTCAAATGAAGCATATCAGAGAATATTACAGAAGTTTGATGACAAAATTGAAAGCCAGTATTCTATTCATAAAATTGGTACAAATCTGAGAATTGTGTTAATATTATTAGCTTTATTGTTTTTTTTATTTTTCCAAATCATGCCTTATGTACAGTGGATTTAACATTTTCTGTCGAACTAGCGTTAAAAAACGCAAAAAGTAAGGTAACGTAAAGTCGGAGCAACAAATTTTTTTTTTTTTTTAAGTATGCTGATGACACAAAAATTATTACTAGATGTGTGTGTAATCATTACATGATTTGTTTTTAAATAAAATTATAACAATGTCCCTCTCAATGTATACTATTGAAGGCAAATTTGCGGTCAGCGTGCGGTTGGGTGACCACTTGAATCAGTCTGCGTAGGGCCCGAGGGTGTGCAGTATTGGTTCTCGTTAAATTGTTCTACCGTAAAGTGCGCCATAATTTCTTTAACCNGAGTCGGGGGTGCCATCCCCTCTGCAAAGGATCAAAATTGTGATGGCATGTCTTCGGATCATCCACAGGGATGTTTCCCAGACCGTCGCCAATAGCCCATTGGGCAGCTCTAGTATGATGTAAATGAACTACAACTCGGATATCAAGAAGCAATTTACTCTGAGAAGTTTTATTAATTTTTTTTGTTGTTGACACATTCTATTTGCAACACATTCTATTTTATTGTAATACCATGTCCTTTATTTATCTTTTTTTTTTGACAGTTATTTGTTCTCTTCCGACAATTTTTATATGATTTTTTTCAATTGCGATATTTTAAATATGCTACTGTTATGTCTTGAAAATTTCATGTTTTAGTACTCGATGCTTTCGTTTTGTGATGATCGCATCGTAAAACGGCATTGTTTTCCTATCGGCATTGTTAAATAAAACGGCATTGTTAACGGCAATTAACGGCATTGTTAAATAAAATACATATATTTGTTGGGAGGAGCTGCAATTTTTAATGAGTTAGATATTTATTTATTTGTAGCTCTTAAAGGTCAAACGTTAGAGAAAAGAGTTGGTCAGTGGTTTGGGCCTAACACTGTAGTGCAAGTGCTTAGGTAAGTGCTTAAAGACAACAGATTTCTTAAAATAATGTGTAATGTTAAAATAAACTTTATTTGCACATTTTAACAGGATATTTATATTTTAGGAGATTGATTGAAGAAGATGTTGAAAATGACATATCTATACACGTTGCTATGGACAATATGGTCATTAAAAGTGAAATAAGTATGTTTTCAGGGAATCATGTTTCTTATTTTCGTGTCTTAAGAAATGGTGACCACTCAAAGGGCAATCTATGGGATATTTAAAGAGGATAGTTCAGCTATATTATGTGATTTCCTTTATTATAACATTATTTGTTTTATGTTGAGCTGTTTCTTATTTTTCCAAGTTTTCCGGCAACTAAGACTCCAACATCTATCCTAGCATAGTTCACAAGAGCTCAGTGAATGTGTGTTTCCTTTTGATACATATATATATGTGTACAGGGAATTATTTTTTTTACTGACCTCTGTGGCAACCCTGTTTATGCAATAATTTATAACATTAATTATATTGCTAGCACTATTGAGATTGCTGATGATGATACTCATTTAGTGCAATAATATAACCATCATCATTGTGTTCTTGATAATAACAGGTATCAAATATTATAATGTTGGATACATTATCGATACTATATGAGTTTTTTTTAACACTAAACATACCATAACCAATCAAATAACCGTTTTAAGACCTTTTGCATCAACAGTGCGCTTATCATCTTATACATTGTGTGTTAGACGTTGCAATATAGCAATGTATCGCCATTTAGCATATGTTCAAAAGTTATCTATCATAAATCTTTAAATCCATCAAAAACAAATAAAAAGAATAAATCTATTACAAAGGAAAATTTTAATTCTAAAAAAAAATTATTCTATAACATCAATAGCATTGCTTTATTTTTTCAATTAAAATAATAAAGATGTCTTAAAGTAAACACAAACCCAAGTTTTATTTTAATTTTTCTAAAATTAAAAATGACTTAAGATTTATTGGTTTAAATATAATAATAAAACTGTAACAAAATATTTTACATACATGTATTAAAAATTAAAAGGAAGAAAAACGAAAGTAAAAAACAAACCAACGAAATGTTCACTTTAATAAAAAAAAATTTGCTTTTGAAACCTTTTATTTATTTATTTAAAATAATAAAGTTGCATTAACTAATGGTCAAATTCTATACTTAATAAATGTAAAAATAAATTTAGGTTTTTTACTTATTTATTATTATTTTCTTTATTTAAAAATAAATTTTTAAAAATATTTAATCAAGAAAAATTTATTTTAACTAATAGCCAGATTTCTTTACATAAATAACTTGTTGTAAATGAATTTGTTTAAATTTTTTCAAAAATAAAAGCAAATTAAATAAATGTAGGCTTTGTTTTAATTTTTTTATAATTAAAAGAGACTGAAGATAAATTGGTTTAAAAATAATCAAATTATTACTGTACTTGCGTGCATTAAATATCCCTTTAAAGAATACAAACTAACTTTTCTGACAAGTTAAATACAAAATACGCTGATTGAATTATATCATTAAAGTTAAAAATAATTTAAAAAAACAATAAAGAATCTTTTTTTGATTCATATTTGTTTTCATCAGTAGATTAAGATTGAGTATTCTAGAGAGAAAAAAACTTTCATAATTATTTTATTCTCTAGCAGTGAAATCTATTTTAAATGTTTTAAAAAAAGCTTTTTTTAAATTCTAAAATAAATATGTGTTGATACGTATCAAACTGTGAGATTGTTTTTTCACAAGGAATCTGTAAATGATCTGACCCCAAAACTTTTGTGATCTCAATTCAATTGCATTTTTATGTGAATTGTTTTCAAAAACCTGACATGAGAGAAATGTGGTATAAGTTTTATATCCTTAGATAAATTAATATCTATAAATATTTGAAGTTTTTTTAAAAATATATATTTTCCCCTTTCTGCCATTTTAGCTGTTATTTTTATGAATAAATAAAATTCTTTTTCAACTTCAGGAAAATTGTTTAGAGTGGAGAAGCGATGTTCTTCTAGTCAAGAATCAGAAAGTTCAGCTGTTTTACTTACTATACCTTTAAGGTTAGGCTTATCAGAGATCACACCAGTATATTTTGAAAAGCTAAAGGTAAGTATTGTTCATCTATTTATACTATCGCCTAAAATGGGGATAGGGGGAAAGCAGGGTTGCCACTCCACAGAGAAGACCTGAAAAATACAGGGAATTTAAAAATCACCAAAATTAACAGGGTCTTTCTTTACAGGGTATCTGCTCACCTGGAATGTTCCGAGAAATCATGGAAAGTCATGAATTTTGGTATTGAACAAAAATTGTCATGAAATGTCATGATTTTAACATTTAAAAAAAAAAAAAAAAAACATTTAGGTTGCTGAAAAATCACATTTTTAAAATGGAATTTTTCTTCCCCCCGAATTTCACGGTGTTCCGAATATCTGAATTTGTAACAAAATCCCCACTCACAGTCATATTTTATTAAAATATGAAATATTTTATCATGTTCTTTAAAAATTAGGGTGTTCTTTCAAAAAATGAATGAAAAAATATAATTTCTGGAGCTAATTATCTTTTAAATTTTGTTATTATTTTTATTTTATTAATTTCAAATTCTAGTTGAAGCAAGCCAGTCATTGGCGAATTTTATTATTCCAATATGAGAACAGAAAAATCGTGAGTATTTCTTTCCTTTCCGATGAACAAGAAAAGTATCTTTAGAATATAATCTGCAAACAAAAAAAAAAAAGAATTATTTGCTTTTGTATTTTTTTCAGCTATTTTATTACTTCAACATTCTTTACTCTATTTTTTTAAATTTAAAATCTATTAAATATGAAGATGCAGAGTATAACAGTTTTGGTTATACCTATCATTTCAATGAATGTTATTATAATGCTTTTTTTAAATTTATTGTGGTGTTTTTGGTCAGAGAAAATAGTAACTTTTTTAAGTCATGAAAAATTCTTGGAATGAGTCATGGAAAGTCATGAATTTGAAAATCTAAAATGTAGCTTTAGAAACTGGGAAAATACAGGAAATGGTGAGCTTTGAATCTAAGGAAGCTATACTATTTCATTTTCTATAGCATTATTTAAATATGTTCCTTTCTAAGTATTTCCAGTGGACTGTAGCTTGATGGATGATGATGATGAGTGGTCAGTTTTCATTCAGTCAATAGGGCATGTTTTGCAAACAAGCCCTTAATCTATCGTAGTGTAAACCGTATAGTTAAAAGAAATTTATTGATTTCATTTCAATTGCATTTTTACAGGGGTTGCCCACACAACAGGGAAAATACAAGGAATTAAAAAAACACCTAAAATAACAGGGAATTTTGATTATTTATTTAAAAACTGGGAAAATACATTGTATTCTCTTTCCTATCTTCGTCTTTTAAAAAATTGTGACCACTCGAAGGGCAATCTATGGAATATTTAAGGAAGATATACGAAACTATTTCATTTTCTATAGCATTATTTATCTATGTTCAGCTGTTTTTTTCCCCCCCAGCAATTATAACTAGTGCAGTTTGTACAATATAGGTCATAGGAGAGCCCAGTGACTGTGTTTTCCCTCTTATATATTGTGTATGAGCCACGATGGCTCAGGGGATAGAGCGTATGAATCTAGAGGGGATAGAGAGTTGAACCAGGTTCGAATCTCAGTCGATGCGAATTCCGCATCCGGCTTGCACCGACCACAGTGCTGACGTGAAATATCCTCAGTGGCAGTTTCTTGAAATAACTANAGGAGCTCCCTTGTCTTCTGTATTGGATTCAAAATTGCAGGGCTACAGAGTTGAATATTAGTAGCCTAAAATTTGGCTGTTCAACGACGGATATAAATAAATATATTCTGTTTGATGTCTACTGGGGATTTTTTTTCTCCAGATTTAAATGGCAACCCTGCATAGTTAGGCGACACTTTTGAATTCGTCAAGTAAAAGAGCATAACAAACCTATTAATGTTTTAACAACAATAAAGGAACATGTTAAACAGTGTTATTTTATTTATTTTTTGTTTTGAATAACTAAATATGCATTACTTTCAGTGATTTAAGTTGTTTTTTTTTTTATTACTAGGCAGTCTTTACCTTGAATCAAACATTAGGGATCATTGGCGGAAGAACAAATCATGCATCTTATTTCATAGGCTATGCAGGTTAGTAAAATTCAAACATTTTATCAATTATGTACCATTATGCCATGAGAAATAATTTAAGTAAAAAAATTATGAAAAATATTATTTGTTATGAAAAGAATTTTTAAAAAATGTTTATCGAAAAGTTTTCTATTATAAAAAAGATTATCATTATTCTTGATTTTATATTTTATAACCGTCGTTGAACAGCCAACCCAGTTTTTTTTTTGCTTAAGAATAATAATGTTCAACTCCGTAGCCTCGTCATTTTGAATCCAATCCAGAAGATACTGGATGAAGTATTGTGAGAAATTTGCCTTCGTAGAGAATTTTTTGAATGAACTAACCTGCATTTGCATTACATGGAGAGGAAAACTTCAAACGTTTAGCTGGACGGCTAGGGGACTCTAACCCAAGATCTGTGTGCTACTGAGGATATTTTACGCCTGCACTGGGATCAGTGCGGAATTCGAATCGACCCGTCGTCGTCGAGATTCGAACCCGGTTCTCCTCGTCGTATGGCTAACGGTCTGTCCCCTTAGCCATCACAGCTCGGTGGCCCCATTAATAATCAACTAACTGTTAATTTATCAAATGAATTCGACCGAGACGAAAAACTAAAAAAAAAGGAACACATAATGGAAGCACATAGTATTGCGAAAGTAATTTTTTTTTACGTCATATTAACGTAAACAGTAATCAGAAGGAAAAAAAATTCATCAGAAAATTAAAATGAAAGACATGACTTGATTTTATGCAGATGCATATGTTTTGCTTAAAAAAACACGACAGAATAGCGGGCATGGAAATGTTTAAATAAATAAACATTTGTATTGACCAATAGATATTGTTGTTCAAACAAATTAACAAAGGATAACTAACTAAAAAACAAGCTAACACTTAATATTTAGCAAAAGAACAAGTTAACAAGTAATCAGAAAAAAATAATAGTTAATGCAAAAAAGAAACAATAACTATAAAAAACAAGCTAACAATTAATAATTAGTAAAAAAATAATTAAAAACCATTTTTACAACCCAATATAAATGAAAGTATAAAAAATCATCAGGCACTAATTTCTCATTAAAAGTATATTATTAAAAATAAAAGTATATTATTAATTTGTAATGAACATGTTTTTGTTGTACATATTATTTTATTTCCAGGGTTGCCATTAGGTGACTAAAATGCAACCATTTTTGGAATGAGGCGACTATGGTAACTTTTTTTTGCCTGAAAAGGCTAAAAAGGCAACTATTTTCAGGAAAAGGAGACTATTGAGAGACTTTTCTGTACTCCTAGTGAGGTTTTCTTTTTTTTTTTTTTTAAGCATAAATTGAGTGGAAAATCTGCACCCCACAAAATAGTTTCTGAACACACTGAACTTTTTTTCTTAAAAAGTAAAAAATGTTGAAAATTTTGAATTGCGAATTTGAGTCTTCACTTCTTAATTTGTTCAATCTGCACAGACTCCATTTTAAGTCTATTTCATTTCTCAATCGTCTTTTCAATGATTATTGCTACGAAATTCCGCATGTTTTAAAAAAAAAATTTATGCAATATTACGATAGGTGAATTTCGAATTTGAATAATCACTTTTCATGTATATATATATATATATACATACAGTAGGGAACCGATTATATGGAACGATCGGGACCATCGCTATTCCGAATAACTGATATTTCCGGTTTTCTGAATCGCTACAAAAAGCAGTTTTTTTTTATTGTCAAACCCAACTAAAAAAAAATTTTTTTAGAAATAATCTTAAAAAGAAGAAAAAACGATAAAGTAATATACGTAAGTTTAATAAGATAAAAAAGGGAAAAAAATAATGAAATGAAAATATATACAGGCTTAATGTAAAATGAACAAAAAAGGTAAGATGGAAAAAAAGGGGGGGTGTGGGATCCATCTTCCTTGTCACTTTCTTCTACTTCGTCGTTGTCTGCGTCAGGACTCAAAACCATCCATTCCATTTTTTACTTCGTTATTAATAAATGAAAATGGAAAAATCACGAGAATTTCTTTTCCCTCCTACGAGCGAGAAAGACAACGTTTGAATATAATTCTAGATGAAATTTTTTTTACTTCATTATTTTTTATTATTCTCAAATCAGAAGAGAAAAATCGCGAGCGTTTCTTTCCCCTCCTATGCACTAGAAAGACATCATTTGAATATAATTCCACAATGAGGGGGGGGGGAATGATCTTTCAAAAATTTCTGGACAAAGGGAAAGCATGATTTTTTATTTAATTATTCTTTATTCTCAAATCATAGAGAAAAATCGCGAGCATTTCTTTCCCCTCCCGCTTGAATATAATTCCAGATGAAAAAACAATAAAAAAAGAATCCTTCAAAAATTTTTGGACAAAGGAAAAACACGATTTTTTATTTAATTAGTCTTTATTATTCGCAAATCAGAAGAGAAAAATACTTAGTGTTTCTTTCCTCTCCTATGCGTGAGAAAGACATCGTTTGAATATAATTCCAGATGAAAAAAAAGAAGAATCCTTCAAAAATTTCTGGACAAATGAAAAACACGATTTTTATTTAATTATTCTCAAATCAGAAGAGAAAAATCATGAGCATTTCTTTCCCCGCCCGTTTGAATATAATTCTGAATGAAAAAAAAAATCTTTCACAAATTTCTGGAGAAAAGAAAAACAAATTTTTTTTTTTTACTTCATTATTTTTTATTATTCTCAAATCAGAAGAGAAAAATTGTGAGCATTTCTCCCCCCCCCCTATGCGCGAGAAAGACATCCTTTGAATATAATTTTGGATGAAAAAAAGAAAAAGAAAGAATCTTCCGAAAATTTCTGGATAAAAGAAAAAAATTTTTTTACTTCATTGTTTTCAAACATTTCTTTTCCCTCCTCCTATGCGCTAGAAATACATCGTTTGAATATAATTCAGGATGGAAAAAAAAATCCTTTAGAAAATTTCTGCAGAAAAGAAATTAAAAAGTTTTTACACTCCCTAACAAAAAATCTTTCTGTAAAACGTTTTGCGACTATATCGCATTGAATTTAGAAGAGTTTAACTTGGGTTTTAACATTTTGCTAAAACATTAATCGAAATCAGAAGGAAAAACATGTGTATCACAATCTTTTTCCTCATTAAGCTAAGTGATTTTATTTCTCCTCCACTCCAGTTGAACATAAATTGCCAAGCCCTAACAGAAGCTGACAATAAGAAGAATTTATGTTCTACCATGTTCTGCCCCCTCCTCACACCCCACTCAAAATGAATGAATTTAAAAACAGGTGCAGTTGCAATACTTGACCTTGAGTCATTATTCCCATTTCCTTGCTGTCACTATGTTAAAAGGGGAAATAGAAGAAATGACACATAATTTTTTAAAAAATAAGAAAAAGTAGAAAATAACATGAAGAAAAAGGAGTACAGAGATAATAGGAGTTCTGCAGTCCGTGTAGGGAGTACTTGAAGAGATTTCTAAGAATCAAAGAAGAGGAATAAAATTATTAGTTTTTAACTCTCCTGGACTAAGCAATCAACAGACATGATGACTCTTATTGTGAGAAGCTGGTAGTAATGCTCCCCCTGCTTAACAGCCAGATGATAAGAAAACAGGTGTTCAATGAGTCACTCCTTCTCACTGAGCTATGATTGAAAAGAAACAACTATGTAGGGGGTGAGGTAGGGAATGATTGATGATATTTAGTACCTCTCATGACATTGTAGGGAACTAATGATTATTTCTAAAATGATGGTAAAGTAAACATCTTTTAAAAAAGGAAGAAAAATCCTAAAATCTTAGGCTAAATTTTTTTTTTTAATGGTGGGGAAATATATTGATATTCATTCTGGTTTTCCTGTTTTTTGATTTCTGGATAAGAGGTTCTGTACTGTATATATAAACATTTGCGTTATCATATTTGCCACCAACTTGACTAAATGGATCATGGTATATGACAATTAAATCATTAACTAAATTTTAGTAATATTTTTTTTCTTATTTAGGCAACTATTCTCCTAGTTTTTGGCTACTATTTTCATGTTTTTGGCTACTATTTTCATGTTTTAGGCTACTAAAAACAACTATTTTGTTAATTTTTTTCTGTGGCAACCCCGTATTTCACATCCAAAATTATTATTATAAGCTATTTTACACAGTGTATTTACATAGGTAAGCAAACAACTTTCAAACTGTCCAATTTTGAAATCGTTAAAAGGGACAAAATAAAGGCTGCCTTAACATATGAATTTAAATTAGAATCACCACAAATATGTTATGTATGAATAATTTTTAAAAATAAGGTACAATTTAGACATCTCTTTTTAACCAACTTTTATCCATTTGTGTGTATGAGCATTTTTGTAAACAAATGAAGTTTAATCTAAACACTTAATTTTACAAGATTGTGTATTATTAAAGGAAGTGAATTGATTTACTTGGACCCCCACACCACTCAACTCTATAAAAATAGTGGTCCAATGGATGATTCCAGTTACCATTGTCGACATCCCAGCCGGATGAGTTTTTCTCAGCTAGATCCTTCCATTGCTGTGGTAAGGTGGCTTTTAGTACATAATTCTTTTATATATTTTAAGGATCGGATTCAAGAATAAAACAAATTACAAAATTGAAACATATAAGTTTAAAATCCATTACAATACACGCCAGAGCGATTTGTAAAATTCATGTTGATATGAACACTTTTTTGTTTGCATCTCATGGGTGTGGTGGGGGCTCTCTCCCACCCTCTGTGTGTATACATATTAGCATTAAACGGGTCCAAATTTTCTGAACCTTACAAAATAGCAATCAAGAATTCGACTATGCACTTTCAACTTCATAATTCGAATTGTTTTAAAAGTAAATAATTTGTTCCTTCCTCATTCAACGGTATTTTTTCCTATTCTGTTTCACTGTTTTTTTATTTTATTTATTTAATATTCTGTTTGTTGTGACATTTAAAAACCAAGAATCTTTCCATCGGTCTGTAATAGGGATGTATATTTCCAGGAGGGGTAAGGGGTGATTTGGTAGCAGTTTTCACCAGGGAAATGTTAAAGCTCGTTTGAAATAGAGAGATTTACTTATTTTTTTATATTTAGACAGTAAAATTATCTATTTTTTTCTTAATTGTAAACTTCATTAAGTAATAGGGGAATATAAATACTTAGAAGGGTCTGTTTCTCATGCACTATAAAATGAGAGCTCCCCCTCTGCTTCCCGGTTCCTCGGTCCCCGAGAGGGTGTCGCCTTCCGAAGACAATCTGGAAAAATCATTCAAGTGCTTATCACTTTTCACCAATTGTTTTATTTATTCTATTTTAAGTTACTAAACCTCTTACATGAGTATTTGCAGTGTTCGATGAATTCCTTGAATTGTCATGTCACTCTCCCTACATTCATTTGTTAATATATTTACAGGTCTCTTGACAGAATTATAAATTTGCTCTAAAAACATTTATTTTGCTGTTTTGATCTCTTGCTCCCACCTTTTCTAAGAATAGCTCTTTAAAATAAGAATGTTCTCTGATTAAGAAATTGTTGGGGTTTGTGACACAAAGTATATCTAGTCTTAGATGAAAACTTGTTTGACAGGAATTAAAAGGCAATTATTTGAGACAATTCAATTTAAAATCATGCCCTATTTTCTTGCAAGTGGATAACATTTTTATTTAAAGATCCTCTTTATAAATGTTTCCTTTTTTTGTGAAATTAAAAAAATAAAATAAAAATTAAATTTATTTCCAAAATTAAACAATTATAAACAGTGACTGTGGTAAAATGGGGGGCTCTCTTACCTCCCTGTATATCTGTGTGCATATAAATATTTATGTGCATATATATACATATGTACACATATATACAGTGCCCGCCATCTATTAAAATCACTTTAGTTTTATGCTCTTTTGATTTTATTAAGAGGCGATTCAACATTTGAAGAAAAAAATCAAATTTTTACGATATATTTATTCTAAATGCACACACTTTAAAAGCTGAAATAATGACAACATTAATGCTTTATTTTAACTAATTTAATTATTTTAATAAAGTAAAACCCTACATAAGATTAAATTTACAAAATTTTAAAAATTAAAAATTAAATTTGTAAAAAACCGATCAATGGTTGCTTGAGTTGCAGTATTTAAAATTAACATTTTTTAACATCATTTGAGAGTTTATAGAAGTTTTTATAGTTTTCGATATTTCCTCCTCTTCTCTTTGTTCTAAAGCTTGTCGCAATACATTAAGTGATTTTCTGACTTCGATTGAAAATGGCACTGATGAGTTTATTTCATCTTCTGAGTCTGATTCTTCCATTTCTTGATTGAAAATAACTTTGCAATTTTTAATGTCTGTAACATTTTCAGAATCAGATTTTTCTCCTGATGTTTGCAAGTTATCGTCAATAGCTACGTAACGTGAAAAATTCTCGTCCATTTCATTTTCTTCATTGCTGGGCATTTCTTCGAAACAGTTATCAGCTCCATCGCCAGTGCTCAATCCACACTTTTTAAAGCAATTTGATATTGTTTGGGTTGAAACAATGTCCCATCATGAGTTGCGAATCGAATGCATTGATTCCAAAATAGTAAGGGATTTCGATAGTTTGTTTGCAGTTAAGAGTTCTGAAGAGCTGTCACAGTCTACGTCACTGATGATTTTTTGAATGACCATTTTTCTGTAATGAAACTTAAATGATCTTATGATTCCCTGATCAAGGGGTTGAATAATAGCTGTTGTGTTGGGTGGCAAAAACACTAATTTAATGTTTTTCAAACGCAAGTCCTCATCAGCAGGGTGCGCAGAACAATTGTCTAAAAGTAAGACAACCTGTTCATTTTTCAGAAGAAATTTTGTGAAGATGCTGGATGTCATGCATGCCTTATAGCTGTTGGCATAACTGATGGGCAGGTGCTTTACTCCTTTAAAACATCGAGGTTTTAAACTCTTTCCTATCACTAAAGGTTTTTTTCTTCACAGTTCCTGTCATGTTGCATGTTAGCAGCATGGTTAGTCTTTCCTTTATTTTTTTGCATTCACCAGTCGATTCATTTTTAAACAGCAGCATGTGTTCAGGAAGTGCTCAGAAAAATAATCCTTTTTCATCTGTGCTCTGGTTTATAGTCTTTAATGAGTGTTGGCCACATGTCGTTTACCCAATCGGCGTCAGAGCTAAAATCAGCATCTTGCTTTTCGCCATGCAATTTACGATAAACAATGTTGTTGCGGTCTTTCCATCGGGTTAGCCACCCACCTGTAGCTTTAAAATCAAAAATTCATTCAGTAAAAAATAAGATAAGAATTCGACCCCCTGTTTAGTAAGATAGGTTTCTCCAAACTTCATTCAAGTCAAGGAATTGACGTTGATAAATTGATTTCTATGAACTTGCCGCTTGCCACCCACATTTTTCCTTAACTCTTACACTATGTATATCGCAGGAAAGTGCTAACCACACCTATTTCACAGGTTTGTGAATAACTGTTGCTTCTTCTAAAAAAATCTTTAAACTTCAAAAAAGTAAAATTTTATAAATAAGAACAAAAAAAAGCTGAAATATTGCACTTTTGATTTATTATGTAGTCAAAATTTTGATTTTAATAAGCGGCGGCATGGATTTTATTGTTGGATGTTTTTAACATGTATTAATATTGTAACGATTTAGTTCTTGCCGATTTTATTTTATAAAGCGGCTGATTTTATTATCTGGTGATTTTATTAGCGACGGGCACTGTATATATATATTCAAGGGGTGATCAAATGAAAAGGTACGAAACGACACGGTGGGTACAAATGTAGACTTTATTCAAAATATATACCATAGGCCTGAGCACAACGATGAAGAAGCCACAGGATTTCCTTGTTCCCAGAATTCCTGTGGCCGTAACGAGACCCAGTCCTTCACATGGTCCTTGAGTATGTCGTCCAAGTTGAAGCCATTCCCTTTGAGCCAGGTGTTTCTTCAGTGGACCAAACACATGGAAATCGCTGGGCGACATGTCCGAACTATAGGGTGGATGGTCCAACGTCTCCCACTTGAACTTGGCCAGTTCCATGTGCGTGACTCTGGAGACGTGAATTATCATGGAGCAGAACATCACCTCCGTGAATAGCCCCGGTCTTTTGTTCTTGATGGACCTGCGTAGGCGTCCGAGTGTCTCACAGTACACGTCGGAGTTAATGGTTTTTCTGTGCTCGAACTCCACAAGTAGCAGACCTTGAACGTTGAAAAAGACGGTGAGCAACAACTTGCCTGCTGATGCCACGGCTTTGAATTTTTTAGGGGGAGGTGACGACGCATGCTTCCACTGCATGCTGTCCCGTTTTGTTTCTGGCTCGTAGTGATGGCACCGGGTCTCATCACCTGTGACGATCCACTCCATGAAAGCGGGATCTTCCTGATACCGAAACAGATGTTGCAGTGCTAGCCCTATACGCAGTTCCTTTTGCTGGTTGGTGAGCTGCTTCGGGACCCAAGTGGCACACACCTTCCAATATCGCAGCCTGTCGTGAACAATTGTCCACATGGTTCCATAGCTGACATCCACCTTCACCGCCAACATTCGCAATGTGACACGCCAATCACTTCTCTCGCTCATGATGACAGTGTTTGTTTGGCCTGGTCTCGGGTCATCACTCTCACGGCCTGTACGAAAATGGGCTCTTCATTTTTTGACAGGCTTGTCAGAGACACATTTCTCCCTGTAAACTGTCACCATCCGGCGATGAATAGCAGGAGGTTTCGCAACTTCCGCTGTCAGAAATCGGATAACACCTCGCTGCTCCTCGATTGTCAAATTTTGCATATTGAATGTCATCCTGGACTGCCGCAATTTGGATGTCGCTTTTGATAAGAGCCTTGCTCTCTCCAGCGCATGCGGGCACATGCGCGTGCTCCAATCCCAGTCACAGACTCCAATCGCATCCCGAGTTGTCTTGCTATGTTCTCCCATGGCGGAATGTGCAAATATTTAACTGTTACGTTTTTACGTCGTTTTGTACCTTTTCATTTGATCACTCCTTGTATATATATATAAATATATATATATATATTCTCATTTTACTGTATTCATATTTATTCTCTACACTGTGACATATGAAACCCAGAATTTTCCCATTGTTCAGTAATACGGACATATATTTCCTTTGCGGGCAAATGTGTAAGGGATTATTTGTTTTGTAGTTTTCACCAAGGAAATATTAAAACTCCCTTAAATTAGAGACGTGTTTTTTTTTAGTTTCAGACTCAAAAATTTTTTTCTGTTTTTTTTTAATTGTAAATTGAACAATACGAATATTGAATCAAAAATTGTAATTTAAATATTTTTAAAATATTTATAAGTTTTAAAGTAAAATAAGAAATTCTTCATGTTTTGAATTTTTTTCCGTTGAATATTTATAGAAATTTATTATATACACTTCCCTAGAATAATGGAAGAGAAATTTTATAAAAAGAACTTAAAGAATTATTTTGTAACTTTACAGATGTTTAGTTCATGTAATTTTTCATAATTAGCAATAAGTGCTGGAATAGTTGAGTGCTTAGTGAAAGTTAGCATAATGAAAAACTCATCTTTGAACTTACAAAGAAATTTTATTAAGGAAGGAAAAAAATATGACTTAAACATCATGTAAACTTTTTTAAAGAGAAAACGTAATTCATTCTACTCTCCACAACAACATTCTACTCTCCACTACTCTCCACAACAGCCAATCGCACCATCCGTTCCATCTATATAAATCTCTTCTGGATTTGTAATATTCTGGAAGTAAAATATTATGCTTTTCTTTAGATTAAACATTTTATCTTTTCTTCAGTAACGATGCCTTTCTCCTGCATCAGAGTGGGAAAAAAATGCTTATGATTTTTCTATTCTCATTTGAGAATAATGAAATAAAAAATTTGGTTTTCTTTTCTGTCGAAAGTTTTCATGTAGTTATTACTACTGATTGCCACATAGCTTTTTATATCTTATATTTTTAATAAGATATTATTTATTACAGCAACTGAATCGCGAGATGAAAACATGCATTCTGTAACCCCTTTTGAAGAGTCTGATATGCATTGCCGTCGATCACTTTTTTCGGTTCACAATTCACGCAAGATTTCACGATTTTTTATGTTTTTTTATTGTGATGTTGACTTATAAAATGCAAAAGGGAAACAATTAGTGTGTTATATTCACACAAAATGTGATAACACATAATATTAAAATAAAAAAATGTAACACATTCAATTAAAAAAAAATTTTCTATTTGATCTGATTTATTTATTGAAGTTAACGTTTCTGTTACTTTAAATTAGTTACATGTTTATTTGTTATTTTTAAGTATCTTCAGAAAGATATTAGCGCTAGAGAGGTATGTCGCAGAAAGCCCAAGAAAATTTTGTTAGTGGGTGCATAATGAGGGTAAAAGAAACAGCAATAAATACACATACACTTTATTTGTTTTTAAATGTTCAAAATAAACTTGAAAATAAAGAAATAAAAAAAGTCTAGAATAGAAAGAAAGCACCCTTTTTTCTTCTTCAGGGTTTTAAATCTTAAACCTTCCCTTCTGAATCAATTTAGTCTTTCTCCCGCTTTCAGTGGTTTTTCGAACTTGCGATTTTTGACTCACCGTTCTTCTTTATTGAACCTTGTTCCTTGAAATGCGTCTGACAATAAAATTTAAAACTTTCCGAGGTTTGGGATGATCTCTGATAAATTACGAAAAAAAAGTATTTTTGAACACCCAATGTCAGAAAATGAAGAAAAAAAACTTCTAAAATGAATTGATTACTTTATTTTTTATTTTTAATGACTGCATAAAGTTTCGGAAACCTAGAGTAAATATTTATAGAGAAATGCACATTTTTAAAAGAAATTAATTTTTTCGCCTTTTTTTTTCTGTATAACTTTATAAATATTCAATGGAAATAAACAAAATTTTTGGAACAATTTAAAATTAATTTCGAAATTGGCAATTTAAAAATTTTTTTTAAAAAAACCTGCCCAAGATTCGTATTTAAGCTAGTTCTTTTGTACTGTGCATATGAATTTGGCAACTAATGATAAAAGCTTGAATACCTTAAAAACTTAAAAAGTTTCAAGTAATTTTCTAAGTAGTTCTTTTAAAAAAAAATTTTACTATTAAACAAGATTTATTCAAAATGTGGACATCACCCCCCATAAAAGTATGTTTTCTTTCTATATACCATCGAAGTTTATTTTCCGGACGATTAATCTAACATATTATTTAATTTTGTCTTATGATACTTTTGTGAGAAACAACTGAGCTTTCTTTTTAAAAGTACAAAATCTACTTTTTACGATATTCAAATAAAATTCTTTTTATTAGTTGCTAATTGTGATTCACTGCAAAATGTGAAGAAAAACGTTTTTTTTTTTATTGCCTGCGCTGTATAAAAGAACTAGCTTAAATATACATATTTTGCACGATTTTTTAATAAAAAAAATTTTAATTGAAAATTTTGTAATTAACAGGGTTGCCGCCTCACAGGGAGAATAGGGAAAACCTGGAAATTATAGGGAATTTAAAAATCCCCTAAAATAAAAGGGAATTTTGAATTTTTCTTTAGAAACTGGGAAAATACATTGAGTTTTGTTTCTTTTAAAAAATGGTGACCACTCAAAGGACAATCTATGGAATATTTAAGGATGAAACTATTTCATTTTCTAGCGCATTATTTATACAGCTGTTCTATCAATTATAACTAGTAGTTTGCAGAATACAGGTCATACGAGAGGTGTTTTTCCTCTTAATATATTGTGTAATATATTAAGTGGAAAAGCATATAGTGTGTATAGGGAATTTTTTCCTCCAGATTTGAATGGCTTTGTCTTTCTTTGTGATGCTTTGGGCATTCCTTTTTGATATTTTTCAGAAGGACAAATTCTTTTTTGATATTGTTTTAGGATCATGAATAGACAGCGGATTATATGCACTAAAAAACGGACAAAATATGCATGCAAATATGCACTAAAAAACTTGAATATATGCTCTTAAAACTAGAAATATGCATTTAAAATAGAAATTAAAAGTTCAACTTATTTAAATACTACTACTTACTTTTTCCAACAAACACAGCTAAAACATTTTTTTGTTAAAAGGAAGAAAATCAAAATATTTCTTACTTGAATCTACACATTTCTGAAGAAAAAGCCTAAAACTGAAGTATGATAAATGAGAGAAGAAAAATCATCGCATTTTCCGGAAAGATTTTATTAAACTGAATAATTTTTGTTGCAATACACAACTAAGTGTTTTTCCAAATTTTCAAGGGTGAATTGATGTCGTCGGTCATCAAAGATCATTTTGAAAGCAGAAAATGACCTCTCCACGTCAACCGATGTTATTGGACAAAACTTGTACAATTTCGTACTCATTGGTTTTACTTTCTCTGGAAGTTCAGTTCCGTTTCCATTAAGAAAATCATTTATCTTCTTCACTGCTGCAAAACCCGAATTTTTGTTTTGAACGAAACACCATTTTTCTTTTACTTTCTTCCCAACTGAGTCTGGAAGAGCATTGATGCACTGTTGAATTTTTTCAATTTCGGATATGGCCTCAGCCAGGGGAAGACCTCGTGTTTCGAGCTTTGTTATTGCTCCACTTAAGAAAGAAAAGTGAGTGTCAATTATGGCCAAGTCCTTCTGCAAAGAGATATCCTGTAGTAATTCTTTTGTGACATAAACTGAAGAAGCACAGGAACTGTCAATTGCATCTACAACTGACTTTATTGCATCAAAATTATTAGCGTAAAAACATGCAGCTTCAATCCATGTACCCCACCTAGTTATCACAGGCTGTGGAGGTAAGGGCAAATCAGGATACATTTCTTTATACAATTTTATGCGCACAGGTGCCTTGAGAAAAACTTTCTTGATACTAGAAATTAAATCATTCACAGAGGAGAATACTTCTCGAACAGTCTCAGCCAGTCTGTGAACAGCATGAGCCAAACATGCAATATGAAGCATTCTGGGAAAAAAAATTTCCAGTGCTGCTGCAGATTTGACCATATACGGAGCGGCATCACTGACAAAAATCAAAACATCTTCAGAACCATCTCTATCAGGCCATAATAATCTGATAGAATCATTGACAAACCTTGCTATGGTTGAATGATTGACTTTTTCAAGGGCTTTGCTTGCTAGAAGATGTGGTCGAGTAGGAATATTATCCATTTTTCCACAAATAAAATGAGCAATATAGCGACCGCACTTATCTGTCGTCTCATCGACTTCAATCCATATAGGGCCATCTCCAATATCTCGTCGAATATCATCCAGTACTTCGTTATATATCGGTTGAAGGTAGTTCTTTCTTAAAGTCGATTCATCAGGAATGATCTGATTGGTACAATATTTTTTTTAAAAACTGTCTTAAGTTTGGATTATTTAACTTTTTTAAAGGAATATTGCTGCTTACTAAGGCTTTGCGTAAATCACTAGAAAAATCAGTTTCCCTTTTAGCTGCTTGAACAGGAATAGTTAATTAACTTTGAACAAATCCTTTTGTATTCTGCTTTTTCTTCGCGGAGTGAGCATTAGTCTTTATATGTTGATCGATTTAGTACTTTTTTTCACAGGAAATGTGTTTTTGGACAAATCACACAAAATACTATTTCCCCATCAGTCGTAAAGTCCTTCCCATAGTCCGAAATCCATGTCTTCATTAAATTTGATTTAGTCGACTTAATTTTTGGCATATTATAAAATTCAGCAGTCAAAAATCACGTTCGAAGCTTCACTAACTACGTATTCAACTGATGGATGTCGAAACTATCTATCTATGGGATGAACTATCGAAATATGTTAGAATAGCAGCTCTCTCTGAAAATGTATTCACTCCACCTTTTAACTAATCAATCACAGGAAAGGGAGGTCATTTTCTACCTACCACAGAAGCCTTATTTTTCCCACACAGATTGACAATTATTTATTCCCGGAAAAGACATCCCTTCATAGAATATCTGACCATCCCTTTCTGAGGTTTCTATGACGAATGTCTGTTTGGGTGGGCCCTTTGTACCCCCTTCCTGACACACACCTCATTTCTACATCTTTTTCACGCGATTGCAATCACTTCCAGCAACATCAATCCAGCTGACCCTTTCAGGTGATAAAGAACGACAAAACAAAATTTAAAGCGTTCCTTATGCTAACATAAAAAGAATAGTGATATGGTTTTAGGAGGAAAAAGCCATAAAATGCTGAAAATGTGCATTTATAAGAGCAAATATACCTTTTTATGCATTTACAGTACACTCTCGATTTTCCGTTCGTCGATTATCCGGTTTGCGGATTATCCGTGCTCATTCCGGAGTCACACAAAAAATATAAAGAGAAACATTTTCAAGATTAAAAAAAATTGACTCATGAAGTTATAACAGTACCAAATTTTTGGAAAGCAATATTCGTAATTAGATTGCAGTATATGGAATATCAGCAGCATTGTCAAAGGTAAAATTGTCTACGTTATCACGATCGTGGAGAAAGATCATACCGCTTGATGAACAATCTTCTTCAGATATTCAAGAAGATTATGTTAACAGTATTCTTGAACAAGCAAAAGAAATCTAAGGTTTCGAAATTCTTGATGAAGAAAATTTAGAAGATTGGTTTCAAAGTGATGCATGTGGGCCTAGCTTCCAGTATTTGACAGATGAAGACATCGTTATGTTGTTAAATCAAATAGTGATGATAGAAACTGATGCAGAAGATGTAGTGAATGAGGGAAATACAATTTATGCTTCTCTTCAATCTGTGGAAACTTTGTTAGATTATATGGGAGGATTTGATTACGGTGACATTACTGCGGTTCGTAAAGTATGTGTCAATATATGGCGCATTACACATTTTTTAAGCATCAAATGTTGAATGGAAAATTACTAGTTTGGTTTTATACAGCAACAGAAATTTTTATATTTTTTGTCTTGATATTGATTTTTTCTTTAATAAAAAGGAGCTTTCGAATTATCCGTGTTTTTCGATTGTCCGTGCGATCTGTCCCGGTGATTAACCCGGATAATCAGGAGTGCACTGTATATGCACAAATAGCAAAAAGTGCTGAAATATGCAATTGCATATGCACATATGCAATTGCATATTATCTGCTGTCTAGTCACAAATCTTATCGATGAGAAACGATGAGAAATTTTACAGTAAATAAAATTACTTTTGTTCTGTATTCAAGTAAAAAATAAGTGAAGTGCCATATTTTTAAATTAAGAAGTATGTATAAGCATTTGCAAACCTGTTTTTATGAACACTCTGTTTTGTAATGAGCAAATATTATGGTCCCTCTGCATTCGGTGTTAATGCACTGCACTGTATTTTCAATAAAAACAAATTGTTTTCTTCATTTCAAGTGTTTGATTTTTTTCCCTAGTGTTTTTACCTTGAAAACGAAGAAGATTTTAACCAGTGGTGTACAGAGGCACAACAGGTAATATTTTAAATGTTTTTATTTGAAGCAACTATTCAAGCACATATTGCATAAAAATTATGTATAAAAACACAATTTTTTATACACTTTTCTTTAATTTTACTCACACTAAAGAAAGGCATACAGAAATTGATAATAAATGATTTCAGGCTTTATTAGAACCTGAAAGAGATGCAATCTTTGAAATTTTGGAAGAAAAACCTCCAATGTTGCCTTATGCTGATGTTGACAGTTATGATGAATGCTGTAAGTTGTCTCTTCACTCTTTTGAAATTTCTAAATAAATATAATTTTCTCTTATTTATTACCAAAAACTTATATAAATTGCACCGTGAATTAGTCGTTACTAGGATTACATTATATGATAATAAAAGAAATACTAGGTTACTAATAGCAACCTAGTATTTCTTTTATGAAATAATTTAAATGACAAAGGTCAAGTTATCTGGAATGTCAATTTATCCGAGGGTACCGCGTTTTTTAAATGAATCAAATAGGATGCTTGCCAGTTCCACAATCAAGCCAATAATTTACAGAGGTTTCAGTACAGAAATCTGAAAGGGGTTTTCCATTTAGGTAGATGTTCATAATTGCGTTTGACGCTTCTTGTTTAAGACCTGTACGTAATGTGTTTTTTTTTTTTTTTAGTTCATTGCTGAAAAGCCCCTTTCAATCACTGCAGTACTCCCAGACAGAGAAAGCATCCATTCCACCATGCGCAGTATGTTGCTGGATTTCTAGATTAGAGGGTCATAGACTCTTATAGGATAACAAAAATTGAAAATGTATCACGAACATTAACGGAAAAATGACCGTCCGCGCGGACGTCAGATTCGAGAATTCATTGTCCGCGGGGAATTTTTTACCCCCGTGGAAGGGCGGTTTTTCAAGCCCTGATTGGGACCCAATTCACATTCCTCTCTAATATTTTGAGGGTATCTAAATCCGTTGAAAATAAAAGTATGTTTATTCGGAGATCTTTGTGTGCAAGTATGCCATTATATAGTCCTAATATTAGATCAGTATACATTGTCATCATCATAGTTGGCCAGACAGCACAATGTGAGCCAATGCCTTCCTCTTTCTCCATAACGACTTCCGATTTATCTTGGAGTGTAATAAGTTATATATTCTTCATATAATGGGTGGAATGGACATTCTGTGAATATCTAAGGATATATTCTATTAACTGCTTCCCTGATTATCACGAATTAACTCGGTTATGTATATATTGTAAATATTTATTATGCGGAGTAAACTCAGGCATTCTTCTATTATGTTTTGTTTTAAGTCACTTTCGGAAGCAAAACAAAAAAAATAATAGTGATTGGAAGTTTGCCAATACTTGTTTGGGGAGTTTTGCTATTTGTGGGACTGCAGACAGGTTTTGTACAATTGTATATATGCGATGGTGGATGAATTTACATAAAAGAAAGAATTAAAAAAATGATGTTCGCTAGCAAAAGTAATGCAGATCATGTTTCAGATGATGAAGATGTGAACCTATACAAAGACTCATATTTAACTTTTTTCATTGGCCCGAAATAATTTGGGATTGTAAACTGATGATCAATTAAATATTATTTACGCATAAAAGATATTAAAATTTCAACTTAGAACTTGCGTATTATGTTTCGTTTTAGTTCCTTGCATTTATTAATGAAATTAAAAAAAAAAAAAAATATGTTGATTTTTTTCCAAAAAAAAAATAGGTAAGGAGAGCGGGTTTTCTCTTTCGATTAGGTAACAGAATAACTTGCTTTTTTATGTTAATATATACTTTGAAGTACTTGTGAAAAAAAATGCTTTGACAATTATATCCTGGTTCAGGACAGCAATAAATGTCAAAACAACTTCAAAGATCATATGTTTTTACTCAAAAGTTACCTTTCACAAAAATAGCAGAATAAAATTTTCTAACAAGAAAAGTAAAATTTATTTTTAAAAAAAGAAATTTATTCATAAGCTGAATGTAAACAGGATTTTTAAATTATCTATACTTTATGGTCATGGGTCACAACTACCTGTCATGGCTAATTCTAGGGGTTTTACATTTAATGTGTGGTAATTTCTCAATACCTTTTGTTGTAAGTCAAGTGATTGCTTCATTTTTCCTTTTCGAATTTTTTTTTCTTTACCATGTCGATTTTTGCCACAAATAATTTGCAAAAGTGTACTTTTCACATTGTTCAACGTTTTCACAATTCTTTTAACCACAATCCATTTCGGCATACCGCCGATCCATAGCGTGTGATGGCTCCAATCATTTTACATGTTGAATGAAAATACTTGTGGGTTCACATGTGCATCT
>NC_092207.1:3144472-3158024 GCF_043381705.1 Parasteatoda tepidariorum | reverse complement strand
GCCCTTGTATTCTCTTTAGCCCTGGTCTTGAGGTACCTTTAGATAGATGACATTGTTGATAACTCCTCTCCTCACATTGATGAGCACACCCAGTAATGCCCACTACGATGCCTACTCATTGAGCAGTTGACTTTCTATTTGTGACATTGTTCTCGCACTGTTGCTCTCGCACCACTGGAGCTCGTTGCTTGTACGCACTTGACTGCTGGTAGAAACACGGAAGCGACCACGTACACAGCCATGAACTTAATTCAGCGCACAAAATCCGGATTTTACAACTCTTCCTATTTTTTTTTAAAAATGGCAACTAGTGAGTCCATTCGTTGAATCCTGTCCCAGATAAAATTCTGCTGGGGGAGTAATGCTTATGTAACTACAATCTGTTCATTAATATATATAAGACCTCCATTCTATCTTGAGGTACCTATAGAATGATAACTCCTCCCCTCAAGTACCTTTAACAGGCTCAATCATTCAAGAAGCGTTGGAAGAAATTAAAGAGCAGTTAGTCATTTGCTGTGATCAAGCTGACCTTAAAGCTGCCGAATAATTTATTTAAGATTTTATAAAGTATGAAGACTTGTCAAACAAGTTTATAATGCCGACAAATCAGTTATGTACCACAATAAAATCTAAGTTCAGTGCCCGTCGTTAGGAAAAAAACAATACAATCCTAGTTTTAAAAAAAAAAATCTTACTGGTGTCAAAAACCGTGAATAAACCATTATGATGTTCTCAAATGCTGCGGGTACATAAAAATGTAAATTATTTATCATCAGAAAAAGTGTTCATCCACGCACCCTAAAGGATGTTAAAGTGTTTCCTGTGACTTATCAATTAATTTTAAAAGTATGGATGAAGCATAAACTTATGGAAGAATGGCTAGATATTGATTTTGTGCTGCAAGTTGAAAATTTTTTTAAATCAGTTGGCTTGGAACATAAAAATCCACTTCTAATCCTGAATGATTGCAAGGCTCACAAAGTGAAAAAAGGCAAACACTTCTATTGTGTTTTTGCCACCCAGTTGCACTTCAATTCTGCCACCAATGAATAATGGTATTTTAAGGTCCCTTTAATCCAAATATAAGACAGAATTCTTGAAGTCTATGCTGACCTTTTTAAATGGTGGACAACTTTTATAAGTCTTTGTTTAAAATACGGCAATATGGAATGTGTCGAAATTGTGGGAAAAACCTAAAGAATTCTTGCCTTAATGCATGACCAGTGCCGTCTTTACGCATTGGTCCCTTGAGAGTCTTCAGGGTTGCCACTCCTCAGGGAAAACATGGAAAATACAGGGAATTTAAAAATCACCTATAATAACAGGGAAATTGCAGGGAATTTTGAATTTTTTTTTCATACAAACTGGGGAATTTTGTGTTTTATTTTTGTCTTTTAAAAAATAGTGACCACTACAAGCATCATCTATGGGATTTTTAACCATGATATTTCAGCTATACTAAACTATTTCATTTACTATATTGTATTATTTTTTCCAACTATTAAAACTAATATAAATAGCGCACTATAGCTCACACAAGAGCACTGTCATTGTTGTTTTCCCTAAATATATTGTGTATAATATGTACAGGGAATTTTTTTTCTCTCCAGATTTGAGTGGCAATCCTGTTCTTACTTGTTATAAATCGTATTAAAAAAAAGCTAAGAATAAACAAAATTGCCTTATAAATTTTTTAAAATAAATGTATTTATTCTATTGTATAAAGTGTGCAATTCTACAAATAGTGAAGGATTATCATCAAACAACAATAATTTGAGTAGTTTATCTCCAGGAAAACTAAGAATACTTAGAAAAGCTTTTTATTAAACTTTAGAAAGCAGCGTTTAAGGAAGTGAGACTCAATGTCAAAAAACTTTATTCCTGCTCTTTAGAAAACATTCAGGTGACAATGAGTCTTTGAAGGGTTTTTCCCCACATTTTGTCAACATATTTACTATGGGTAAAGATTAAATTCAATGTGATACGTCTGTTTAAAATTGCATGTAAAAAGGCTGACTCTATTAAGTAGTTGGAGAAGAGCTTAGTCCAAAACAGAGGAGGAATAAAAGAATTGCCCTACAGGAATTCTATATTTATTCCTGGTTTAGACCCTATTATTTGTCTCCAAGTAAGATTTGCTGCCTCACAAGTATTCAAATCATTTTACCCATTTCTCTGTTAAAATTGATTTAAAAAAAAAAATGATTGGGTAGAAATTTTAATGAGACTGCTCAGATGTTGCGAATCTATCACCAATGTGCTGTGGGAGCAATGTTATATTAAATCCTCATTCATTTACCAATGCAATCAATCTTTGTTATGAATACCCACATGTATACAACATCTTGAGCCATTTCACTGGTGCTTGTGTAGAATGCACTTTATTGAAAACTTACTTGGTATCCGGACACCCTGTTGTGGAAGCGTTGTTGGGCCTGGTTCCGTTAGTTCCCGTGGTTGGAACTCTTGGGTCGTGGAGGCTTTCGTGGCCATTATTGTGGCAATGTGATCAGCACTGTCAGTTATTATTTTTTATATTTAGTAACAGAATTGTTATTCTAAAAAAACGATAGTTTTTGAAATATCGTAAAATATAGAAGAAAAAGAAATATTATTAAAAGTATACCCTATCTGCCACTTTAACTGGCCCTAATCGCCTTATTTTGGTCCAGAATTTCTAACTATCAGTTTGTTTTTATTTATTTTTTAGGTGAATGGTTCTGTGGCGTAACTACCACTATAAATATTGAATTCACTAGTAAATAAGACATGTTAATTTGATTCAACCTTTTAACAGAGGAATGTTGTCATAGCCTCTCATTGGTGACCCATGATAAGAACTTATTGATGGATGATCCACAGTAAGCAGTTGATTTGCTCCAAGGAAAGAAGAATTAAGTCTCCCGGTCAATAAGCAAAAATGAAGAAGAAAAAAAAAATAATGAGCGAAATATTTTTTTTAAAAAATAAGGGAAGAAAAAAATAATAATATATGAAATGCTATAAAGAAGAAAGAAAAAAAATGAAGAAGAAAAATAATAATAAGAGAAATGCTATAAACAAAAAATGAAGAACAAGAAATATAATGAGCAAAATTGATATAAATAAATAAACAGCATGAATCAACTAGTGGTATCTGTTCATCGAATTCTATCACAGATAAAATTCTGGAAGAGGAGGCGTAACTAACTCTATAAGTACCTTTTGACAGAATAAAGGTTGACATAGTCGATTTATAATTCCCCTCACTTCTTAAGAAAGTTTTAACTGATTGAAAAAATAAAACGACATGTTTATTAAGAAGAGTATGCTTTTCTTTTTTAGGATGTACATAATAATGTGATAATTAGTTACATTTTTTTTCTTTTTCTTGCTGACTGTACTGGGAATAACTTTTTGAGATAACTCTTTTTTACTCTCTTAACAGATATTTCAGCTTTAATTTTTTGTACTTTTTGAAATTCAGAGTATTTTTATTTTCTGAAGAACTTTTTTGATCGTGCAAGTATTGTAGATCTGATGTATAAGAATTAAAAATGATTGCTGATTGAGCAAGATCTGCATTTCATCAATTTATTATTATATTTCAGCTTATTATTTTTATTCTAGAATAAAAATAAATTTTAAANAATAAAACAACTTAATTAACTCTTTCTCAACACGAAAACAGCATTTGATTTAGATTTACTCGATAGAAGATTCTGTGAACAATAAAATTGTGTATAATATGTGATATATTAATGTCAGAAAACTAATTTTTATTTTTAGATGAGATGGTTAATTGACAATTATGAAATGTCTGATGGGATGAGTGTACCTCGGAGTACTATGTACACTCAATATTTTAAATACTGTCGAGAACAGAAGATGGAGCCACTGAATGCAGCATCTTTTGGTAAACTGATAAGAATGGTGTTTAATGGTCTCAGAACTAGAAGACTTGGCACAAGGTGAGTATTTTGAATTAGTTATTTTTGTTTCTTCTACAGAAGGACTAAACTTTGCAAAATATTTGTCTATTAAAATATGATCTTATTAATTAATATTATCTGCAATAGTCAGTCACAGAAGCATTTTGTGACTCTCTGTATATAATCAGGGTATCTGCTCACCTGGAGAGTCATGAATTTTGGTACTGAACATAATTTTTCATGATTTTAACTAAAGAAAAATCATGGATTTAGGGCGTCATAAAATCTGATTTTTAAAATGGAATTTAACCCCCTCCCCAATTTCATGGTATTTGGAATATCTGAATTTGTAACAAAATCCCCACTCACAGTCATATTTGATTAAAATATTAAATGTTTTTATTGTGTTCTTTAAAAATTATGGTGTTCTTTCAAAAAATGAAAGAAAAAGCATCGTTTCTAGAGCGAATTATCTTTTAAACTTCTGTGATTTGAGAATTTTTGTTATTATTTTATTACTTTTTTTTTATTTTATCAATTTAAAATTCTAGCTGAAGCAAAGCAGTCATTAGCAAATTTTTTATTCCGAACTGAGAACAGAAAAATCAGGAGTATTTCTTTCCTTTCCGATGAACAAGAAAAGTATCTTCAGCTATTTTATTACTTCAACTCTTTCTTTACTCTGTTTTTTAAGTTTAAATTCATTAAATATGAAGATGCAGAGTATAACAGTTTTGGTTATATACCTATCATTTCAATGAATGTTATTATAATGCTTTTTTAAATTTTTTGTTGTATTACTGTCGGAGAAAATAGTAACTTCGTTAAGTCATGAAAAATCCTTGGAATGAGTCAGGAAAAGTCATGAATTTGAAAATCTAAAATGTAGCAGATACCCTGAATAAATGTTTCACTAACTCTCAAATTAAGCGGGAAAAAAAGTAATTTTAACATTTCATTTTTGAAGCTGTGAATGTAATATGACATTAATGAAAGATAGTGTGCTTTGTTAATTATTTATTAGTTATTTTCCACTACCCTTCCCCCCCCCCTCTTCCTCTCTCTTCTCTTCCCTTGATAAAAATTTTTCGACCGGTTTTACTTTAGTTTTGCGTGAGTATGAGCGCTCTCCTCATTGGCTCTGTGTTATTTTTCTATCTTGCATCTGGAACTGGTTGCTGTGGCGACGGTAGAGCAACATTTGGAAACTGTTACCATGGCAACTGAGCCGAGTTTTGTATTAGCGGACTTGCCGAGAGAAATCAACAGAGACCCCCTGAAGACCGCGGGAAACAACCAACAGCCTCAAAACCTTTCATCAACTGCGGAAGGCGGCGAAGTAAGATTATCGAAAGTTTAAAACTTCTTTCATTTATTTTATGCTTGGGGAGAAAGTGTTCGAGAATTGCAACACATGCTTTCGACAGCCATTTTGATTTCAAAATTTATATTTTCTAAATAAAAATGCATTGCTTCTTGAATATTATTTTATATTAAATTTTTATTTTTTATCACGTTTAGCAAAAATGTCTGTTGTAAAAGCGTTTAGCTTGTAAATTAGAGGGTTGCTTAAAAAGAATAAAAAAATCTGAACTTGAAAACACTTAGTCTATCGTTCGATTAATTGATTCCATTATCAGTTTTAAAGTAATAGAATATGGGAATAATATTATTGAAGTAAATAACATAACTTTATTGATAATGTAAAATATAATAGGAAAACATTTTGTTTGCATTAGACAGGGCGCATAGCGCTTTTAAAAAGTGCTAAAAGGTGCTTATTTTCGATTTCCATGTTTTAAAAGCCCTTAAATGTGCTTTTTTTTATTCAGTGTTAAGAAAATGCTTAATTTTCTATCATTTTAAAAGATTTTTTTTTTTTTTTTTATTTTNTTTTTTTTTTTTTTTTTTTTTTTTGCGGGTGGATTGTTGTCATAAATTACAAAAAAAACATGATTTTCAGGATTTTCTCTGCATATTCAAACTGCATATATTTTTTCAGGATTATGTTAAGTTTTTTAAAAAATTTTTTGCATTTCGTTGATTTTTTTGTTTATAAAGCAAGAACTTAAAGCGATAGAAAAAAAATTTATAACTGCACATATCCTAATTATGATTTTTTTTTCTTGGAAAGTGATTAAAACTATTTTTTGAGTGCTTATTTTTTATTGAAAAATCTGGCTACGCAACCTGATTAGGATGTCTTTATTTAATATTATCTGGGTAACACAAATTACAAAATGGGAATGAGTAACACTAACTCTAAAAAAAGGGATGTATAGTACAAACTGTCAAAAACAATAGTTTTATATATATATATATATATCACATTNTATGATTTAAATATTACCTGAGATAATTTAATTACCTATTGAAATCTTCAATTGATTTCACCCTAAAAGCAAAAATGCGAAAAAGAGATTTGAAAATAAAACCATTATAATAAGTGATGAAATGAAATAAGTATTTACACAACCATTTTTTTTTTTCTTCAGTTTTATCTTAAACTTAAGTTATTATGAAAAAATAAAAGTTTTGGACTGAATTTTGCTATCTGATAAACATAAGAATAATTAAAATCTGCTCTTCTAATCATATATGCAACAAGCATATATGTTACTAATGTAAAATAATAAAAGTGCTGTCTTTACGAATATATGTATATAATTGTTTTTAATTGAACATGTAATAATTTTTTATTCTAATATTTTGGATGATAGTCTCGCATTTTGTTAAGGAGGAGACGCACAAATAATTTCCTTTTTCACATTTTGTAAAGAATCATCAGAGTAAAAAAATTAATTTAAAATCATGAAATCCATAATACTAATTTTCGAATGAAAGGGCGGCGACAAAATCACTCGAATCGGTTTCCTCATATGTGTGTTTCGTTTCGAGATTGTTGTAATAAATAATATCGTATAAAAAATATCGGATTTAAAAACTTGGGAGAAATCAATAGCAATAACTGCTGAAAACTTGATAAAATATTGCATTAAAAAGTAAGTACTCAAATTCATGATTCCAATTTTTCAAATTGTTTGAAATATATCGGGATATTTAAAATCCACATGAAAATCAATGATTGCCAAAAATTCGGTCGAAACATCGCATCAATTTACGATACTATTGGTGTAAATTGCGCATGTCAAAAAATTATTATCTAAATGCTTGATTCAAATATTATGTGTAAATTTCTGTACAAAAGGAAAGTAAATTTTTTTTTACTTTTCAAAAGATAAATCTTTCTGCGAGAACTCTGTAACATACTGCTCCAATGTTGCCATGTCGCTGCAATTCTGTCACGGGGGCCGACAAAGATGTTCACGCTGTTAAAACGTGAAAAAATTATAAAAAGTATATTATATACTTTTATCAGCACAGCGGTTGACTGCCTTAGTCCAAACCTGCATCACAAAATTGGTTATTAATGGGAGAATAGTGTAAATATTTCTTTCACTCATGAGCCAGTTAATAATTTCTCACAAATAGAATGTTTTTGTGCAATGTATGAGGTTTAATTTTGATGATTATTCTAAATATTTCTTTTTAAGATTTGTTAAAATTTTTCTAAACTGGTTTAATTTCCATTAAATTTTTATTTTTTTTAATTTGAATGTGTTTTTAGTGATATCTTTCATTCAAATTACTTCTTATTGCTTTGCTGTTTTATTTGAGTTTCTTTTTATTGAAATTCACTGAACTGGGGGAGGCATGGTACATACTTTATCCTTTTATTAGTTGGAAAACTTCTTATTTTTGATACCTTTGAAAGTATGTAATGTATTGCCTTTATTAAGTACAGAGAGGCCACTCACCTGGAATTATCGGGGAATTTTTTTTATACTGCAAAAATCGGGTAAGTTTGGATAAAAACCTGGTAAAAATCAGAGAATTTTAAAGAAAAGCTGGAATTTTTTTCTTAATTGAAATTATTATGCCCCCTTTTTTATCTATGGAAATGTATTGCCAAACAGTTCATCAACTTAGTGATACTTTAAAATTTGTTCTATTATAACTGTGTAAAACTAGAATGCCATCCCACGGTTGCTAAATGAATCAAGAAACCTTTTGGGAGACTATGTAATTTAGGGAAGGCAAAGATTGTGATGGATTTATTTGCTTCCGTTTATTTTTCTCTTCTTCTACCCCCTGGGCTGAATTTATTTATTGTTCGACTTTGTTCTGATGCTTTGGGGGTATGATTTCTTTTGACCAAACGTTAAAATGTTTTAATAACGCTATGAAATTCTCCAAATTTTAGTTGATTATATTTTTATTGCACTCTTCTTCTGAAAGGTATTTGTACTCCCATCCAATGAAATCGATACATTTTTTTTTCTCGACAAAGCCAACCAATCACTCATTTTCATATAATTGCTAACAGTAACTTTGTCGACAAATGGTCACAATTGTTACTTTGATGCTAATTTTCTCGGTTTCATTACAACCTTTTATAACACATTTTGTTTATATTTATAAAAAAAGGTTCTTTTACAAACCAATTATATGTTAACATTTACTGTTTTGTGAATAAATATTTGATTATTGGTTCGAATTGTGTAGTTATGACGATATTTGTAAATCTTGCTTGCATTCCAGAGGTAATAACTCTTTTTACCCAAAGAAAGCTTGCAAATGTATGGGAAACATGTTAAATGATATCTAATCATAGAATATAATTTTTTTTATTCATATGTGTTTAATAAGGAAACAAAAACTTTGCTTTTTTGTTTTGCACTGTACAGGTGTGAATTTCTAGTTGGGCATTACTAACTGTCAACCAGATAACCAAAATTTTAAACTTAATATTTTTAGGCCACCAAGGTATCATTTTCAACTGAGGATTTTCGAATTAATGACTTTAACTTACAAATATCAGTTTTTGATAAGTTATAAGCCGTTAAAGGAAAGGCTATATCATTTGAAATTCTTAACCGCTTTACGTAAATCCTAACAAGGGCAGTTTTTTTTTATTTTTAAAAAATTCACACTAATAATAGAAAATGGTATTAATAATAATTAAAGTAAACTGTAATGAGACAGGTTATCTTGCTCGAATGTGTAGTGTAAATAAATGTATTGTATTGAAATGTAAATAAATATAAAAATTTATTCATTATAATCTCCTGGAATTATTTTCTTTTGCTTAATGAAAATATATTACTTTCGCTAGGTTTTCGGGTAACTCTATTTCCAATTGCCTACACTTAGTGCAAAAACTACTTAAACACATTAAAACATTTTTATTCAGTAAAAGCAATATATTCTACACACTAAATGAATTATTTTCTTCTCATCTATCTTAATTTTTTAAAAATTAATAATGTACCAAAATATGAAAAATTTAAAAAATGAAAAATAAAATCTTGGCTAAGTTGTAAAGATAAATTTAATCGAAGTTTTTTTCAAGGTAATATATTCAAAAAATTAACATTTTAAATAAAATACTTTAATATTAACACTTTTCTGGTACCCATCCTACACTTTGTGCAAGCACGCTGACCTTGAAATTTTAAGATTTTTAGCTGGAAAACCTGATTTAGTGGCCACCCTCATGTAATGATTTCTTATAGATTTCCACATCATCTGAAGAAGCTGCTCAAGTAGTCACTCACAGCTTCCATCCAGAGACACAACAGTCTGTCCTGTTTCAAGCTTTAACTGCACAGCCACACTTCATTGCTCTCACAGGTAATTTGGTGTAACGATTCGTTCATTTTAGAGATTTGGAAAAACCATCCAGAATCAATACAGTTTATAATATCAGTCAAGTTTTAACCATAGTATTAATTTCCAAGCTGTTTTTTATGCTTTAAAACATCTGAAAATTAAAAAGAAGCAATTAAATTTAATGAAAAATTAAATAAGAATATTTTACTTCTATAAATATAGCAAGACTCATTGCCATAAAAATGAGTTCACCTATAAAGAGTTGTCAGAATGAAACAAAATCTCACGTAAGTACAACATTGATGTAAATAAGTGATTGTAAAACAAGTACAACATTAATGTAAGTAAGTGATTGAAAAACAAGTACAACATTGATGTAAGTAAGTGATTGAAAAACAATCATTTATTGCGGAATAAAATACTAATAATTGGAAGTTTTAGTACCTTCTTGGCCCACCTCTAGCACGGAAGTAGTCAGATATAAGTGTCCTTTATAATGTCTTGCAGCTCCACAATTGCTGTAAAAACGCCACAAAATCAACAGTCCAACTTTTGTGCCAAGTGTTCCCAGATATGCTTATTCAGTATCAAGTCTGAGGATCAAGTGTAGGCCATGCATTGTCTCATTAAGAAATGGCGTCTGGAAGCCTTGCCCAGAATGGCCAACACGTGTGACTGAAATATGTCACAAATCTACCGCAAGGCATGTCATGGTACCATGGATCAATATTAAGGGGTTGTTGTATGCAATGGCACCCCATTCTATTACACCCACCAACTATAAGAGTTGTGTATCTGTACAGCGCAGGCAGGATTGATGCCAACTGCTGCTTCCTTTCAAAGTAAAGTTACTCTCGACAAGATTGAACTGCAACCAAATGGAACCAGGTCATCTTCAGATATGAATCCAGATTTAGTGATCACCATCGTCTACGAGTCTGGAGGCTCATGGCCTCAATCCTGCTGTACAGTATCATAACCCCTTGTACGATAGTATGGGGTGTCATCGTGTACCACACACAATCACCTGTAATATTAATCCATTGTGCCATCACAACCCAGCGTGACATCCTTCAACCAAATATGATGCCACTCCTGGCAGGGTTCCCTTGAAGGCATTTTTCACCAAGGGTGTCGCAGGAATGCCACATTACCAGCTGTCCTTGCTCGATTTGTCATGGAACGATCATATATGGGACCCAGAGGGGTGGCTCTGAGCTTAGTCAATTTACAGCGACTGTGGAATGAGAAACGGTGGGGAATTGTATGCTGCATTTGCTCCATTCACTTATATTTTTCTCTGCTATAAATGATCTTTTGGCTTTGATCACTTACTTATATCAGAGTACTGCTACACAGCCTTGTTACGTATGATTGCTCAGGTGAACTGTTATATCTGTATTTGAATAATAGCTACCTTGTTTTATTAAGTTAAATTATCTTTTATTTCTCTTAAATTAATTGGATATTAGAGAATATTATTGTCATCTCTTGATTTCTGAGTCAGTAATTGTCTGTAATATCACTGGGTCTTGTTTATTGTTGGGTGCAAGTGAAAAAAATGTTTAAATATTTTATGTCAGTCAAATGAAGCTTTATAAATCCAAAAATGTTTTTTTTCATTTGCAGCTTTTTAACTCACTAGAATGGGAATAATTCAAGTTATATATAAAGTTCTTTTTATTATACACGCCATGCATTAGCGTAGGAGTGCATTACCTTTATTTGAAATATGGACGCAAGAAAATATAATTTAGCTTTCCAAAACTGCCTTCGAATTTTGTGTTCACTAAGAATAACTTAATAAGTTCATAATATCAATTTATAACTACCAATGTAATTATAATTTCATAACTGCTTCGGCACCTTCATTCTAAGTTTACGACTATTAATGTTCAACTCTGTAGCCTTAATTTGAACCCATCCCAAAAGATAAGGGAATTTCTGGATAAATTTTTTTTGTTTTTATAACCATCATTGAACAACCAACCCAATTTTGGGGTTACGTCTACCAATGTTCAATGCCGTAGTCTTGTAATTTTGAACCCAGTCCAGAAGACAAGGGAACTCTTGGATCAAGTATTGATACATAAAGGTTCGCCTTTTCTGTATTAGATAAGTACATATGGCTTTGTAAAGATTTTCTTGAATGCATTCAATAGGTTCAAGAAGATAATTTTTTTTCTCGATATTTGTAATGATTTTTGAGAAAAGTAGAAGTTTTCACCAATCAGTATGAACCAAAATTGCTGTAATAAGCTAATTAATTAGTGCAGACAATATTTTAAGTTGCAAAAACAGACATGAAACCATACTTTCTCTGAATAAGCATAATTTTATTACGATGGATTTGGAATTATTTAGGATTAACATTGCTTTAAGATGAGTGTATAAGCATATTAACAATTACTAAATATATTAAAAGCAGTGCATTTATTTACGGGCAATTAAACGAGTTTGTAAAAATGTTAGTAAATCGACAAATTGTGTTACAACAGTCAAAGACAGAAATTTTTCTTTTTTTTTAAAAAAAAATTTAACAAAATTGTGACATATTGAATACAAAATACTTTTAAATATTGTTTAAATGTGTACAGTGTGCAAAAAAATAAATGGACCTCACTGAATAACTATTCATCTAATGATAGGATCTTCATGTTCTAGAATATGATCCAAATGGTTCGAAGGAGTAACCTCAAATATGCAGATTTTGCAGTCCATATTTTAGGTTATGAAATCAAACTCAAAATCGCATATTCTATCAGGGATGTGAGTCTTCCGTGGATACGCGGATTTCCGCTAAAAATGTTTTTAGCACAAATTGAAATATTTTATGAGGAATTAAATTTTCTGCGAAGCGAAAGTATTGAAGTCTCCATTCCTCCCTCAAAAATTTATTTTCGTATTTACCTGATTTAAAAGTTGAACGTTACGATTCTTAATCAGGCGATTTAAATGTCATACATTGCGATTCTTATTTATGAGATTTAAAAATCCAATATCGCGATTTCTAATTACGCGCTTTTAAAACCCTATGTGGCGATTCGTATTCACGCGAGCTTAAAATCCAATGTTGTGATTCGTTTTTGCAGTTGTAGTATCAAACATTGATTTTCCTATTTATGCATGCTTTAAAAATTAGTGGGATTCGTATTCGCGCTATTTAAAAATTACGCATCGTGATTCGTATTTGCGTGATCTAAAAATTACACATCATGATTTGTATTTTTGCGTTTTTTAAATTCGATATAGAGTTTCATATTCACATGATTTAAAAGCCTCATTTTGGGATTCATATTCTCTTAATTTGAAATCATGCATGTGATTCTTATTAATATATTCATGCAATTTTAAAATTAATTATTGGGATTTATAATCACATGGTTTACAAGTTTAAAAATTGTACTTTTTTGTCAAATTTTTGTGTGTGTGTATATATATATATATATAAAATTATATATATGTATATATAAACAATATATATATGGTATATATATGTAAACATAAGTTCAAAATGAAGAAAAACAAAGAAAAATTATAGACATATGAAAAAAGGGGGGAAATAATAAGTAAAAAAATATCAAACAACAGTTTTTTTAAAAAAAAGACAAAAAAAAAGGATGAAATTTTATTTAAAAAAAACGGAAAAAAAAGATATAATCTTTTCATCAGCCCACACGATTATATCCGCAAAACAGAGTGCTTTCTGACATTGTATGAATAAAGCCAAAGCAAAATATATTAATACAATAGTGACATATATATATATTCATTCATTCTTGAATTTTCTCTTTTTTACTTTCCAACTACTCTCATCCCTGATTCTTGGAATTAGCATGCCTTTTTCCAATGGATTCAGATCCCAAAGATAATTCTATGCAAAATGTAACTTATAGTAAATATTTATTGTTTAATTTTAAAATTGCAAAAAAAAAAAAAAAAAAAATTTGTTGTAACCCCCCCTT
>NC_092207.1:3140380-3144097 GCF_043381705.1 Parasteatoda tepidariorum | reverse complement strand
TAAAAATTAAAAAAAAAAAAAAAAAAAAAAAATTGAATTGTAAGGTATGCAATTTGTTACAGCATTTTGAAAAAAAATATTTTTATTAGGCGAAATAGTTCCTGAGAAATCGAATTTTAAAAATACAACTTCTTAAATATGCAATTTCTCAGGAACTATTGGACCAATTATTGCTCAAAATTTGTATCTTATATAAAATTACATTCTTTAAAATGATATGAAATTTTTTATTAAGATTGTTATGCAAACCTTTATTACTATTGTAAAAAGGGTATCTAATATTAAGAAGCGTAATATATTATATCTTAGATAATGTGAAAATATTTGAACAAGAAGATAGGAACAACTATTTTTTCTTCAAAATAATTAATGTTTAATTTATTTGTTTCTTTTTGTGACATTTAACGGAAATTAGTTAATTGCATTTCCAATATAATTTTAATTGCAGTTCCAATTCAAGACATCAAAAAACAGGAAGTTTCTTCTTCACAGGAAGTCCAGTGTGCCCAATATGTGGATGAAGGAGGAGGCACCAATGTTTTTTCAACTCTGAGTAACCAAATGTAAGTAGTGTTAAGGTAATCTAAAATACTCAATTTAATTTTATTTTTACCAAATTAAAAAATAATGGTGGAAACAAATATATTGCAATTAATTATTCTTCATTTGCAAATTGAAACTCATAGAGATTGAAATACTGTCAATTGAAAAATAGCCTCCTAGCATCATATTTTAATAAGTAATGAAAGGTTAAAAAAAAAAAAAGCTGTCTAAAATTGTCAAAAACATGCTTACATAATATTTGAATGGTCCCTATAAAACCACATTTTTTCAATTTATACTGAGCCTGATTCAGCAAATATCCTAACACCACAGCATGTTATAACAAATAGTTCTTGATTCTTTAAAAAAATGCTTTGTTGTTTGAAACAATTTTGATTTTTCAAGGTTGATATTAAGTATAGTTTGTGCAAATTCTAAAATTCCTAATTTCTTTTTATGTAGGACTACATTTTCAATTTATACTGCACCCGAGTCAGCAAATATGTATACTCCCAACACCACAGCATATTATAACACCAATAATAGTTCTGAAAGCTATTCTGAAGTAATTATATCTTTATTTACTTTACTTTATTCTATTTACTTAGTGTCTGTTTTTTTTTTTTACTGTAATTTCTTTTTCAGAGATTGAAAATTTAATCTTCCAGTGCTAGTTAAACATATTTTTGTCTACAGTAGTTTATAATCTAAATTCATTTCAAATATAATAATAGGTCAATGAAAATTGTCCTTAAGATAAATAAATTTATAATGTGATACTGTTTTGATATGTATTGTGCACAGTTCCTGGCCAAATTTTTAGACGCACTGTAAGATTCTATGTAAAATTTTAATTATCAGGTGATATTATACAGCTCTTTATTGTTTTTACGAGACTGTTTGCACTTGTTTACGTTTATTGTATCAATTGATTGACACTGTAATGCAATACATTAAAAATAAATACAGGTTGCATAGCATTTTTAAAAAAGTGCTTGTTTTTGATTTACATTGTAAAAGTGCTTAATTTTCTATCTTTCAAAAATGTATTATTCTTTGCCGTGTTGACTGTCGTTCTAAATTACAAAAAATGCGTGATTTTCACAATTTTCCAGGCAATATTTATCAGAAATGTCATTATTTAATCATGATTATGTAAAGTTTTTGAATTTTACTATTACTATGTTTTATGTTTATAAATTAAGAACTTTAAACGATAGAAAAATTTTTTTTTATTACTCCACAGATCCTAATTCTGATTTTTTTCGGAAAGTGGTTAAAAATATTTTGTGAGTGCTTGAAAAGTACTTAAAAGGTGCTTATTTTTTGTTGAAAAAATCTGGCTATGCACCCTGAAATAGGAATTATGAAAAAAATCTGAATAAAAACCCATTACATGTATGTTTAAATGTAAAAGTATTAGATATAAACTCCTGCAAAACATTATTAAAACACTACTGTGCGTATAATAATTTGGTCTAATTATTTTAATATACTAATGTAATAAATATTCTATATTTATATAATATATTGTCTAATTTATCCAATCCTCGAATTTACGTTGATATATCGTCTAATTTAACCAATGGATACAAAAACATAAAAAAGTTCAAACTCGTTTCAGTCACGTAAAAACAATAAAACTGTATAGTATCACCTGATAATTAAGATTTCATATCGATTGCGTCTAATGATTTGGCAAGGGACTGTGTATAATGATGTATTGTGTAAGGACTGTAATGTATGAAGAAAGCAACATTTTAGTGAATGTCTGAAATTAGAATGCAGTAGCAATTCTTGCATAACAAAACATCACTGCCTATGGCTCCCTCATTGTGACTGTTGCATGCACACTTTCTCCACATTCAACAAAGAAAGGAATTTTTAAAAATATTCCTTCCTTGAATGTTAAAGAATTCCACTCTTAAATTATTTATAAGGAAATAAGTAGACATGGTGCATGCAGGGTATCCACGCATCTGGAAAGTCGTGAAAAATCATGGAAAGTCATGAATTTTGGTATTTAAAAAAATTGGTCATGATTTTAACTATTTTTAAGAAAAATCATAGATTTAGATAGTATTCCGAATATCTGAATTTGTAACAAAGTCCCCACTCACAGTCATATTTGATTAGAATATAAAATGTTTTTATCGTGTTCTTTAAAAATTATGGTTTTCTATNAAAAAAAAAAAAAAAAACATTTCAGAATTTTTTTTATTATTTTGATTTTATCAATTTAAAATTTTAGCTGAAGGCAAGCCATTGGCAAATTTTTTTATTCCAAAATGAGAACAGAAAAATCCATAGTATTTCTTTCCTTTCCGATGAACAAGAAAAGTATCTTTAGAATGTAATTCCGTAGAAAAAAAAGAAGAAGAAAATTATTTGCTTTTTATTTTTTTCAGCTATTTTATTGCTTCTAACTTTTTTGACGCTGTTTTTTAAATTTAAAATCAATAAATATGAGGATGCAGAGTAGAACAGTTTTGGTTATACCTATCATTTCAATGAAAGTTTTTTTATGATGCTTTTTTAAATTTATTGTTGTGCACAAATATTGGACTCTTTGCTGATGACATTGTCCTTTGGAGCTCAGGAAACAATCTGGATGACTTGGAGTCCAGACTCAATGCTTCTTTGGAGTTTATCTCTTTTTTTGCTGCTGACCATAAACTTCACTTCAATCCAATCAAATCTGCAACTACCTTCTTCACTACAAATAAGCATTTGTATAATTATCACCCAAAACTGGTCTTTGAGAGCCAGGAACTTATCTATGAGAAACATCCAAAATACTTAGGCTTTGTTCTTGACCCTGAATTTACTAGCAATAAGCATATTTATCAAATTACCTTGAAAGCTAGAAAGCGTTTGAACATCTTGAAGTACATCGCTGGCAGAGACTGGGGTGCGGATGCGACCACTCTGAGAACTACCTTTCTGGCTCTCATAAGGCCTATTCTCGAATGCGGTTCACCAATTTTCTGCTGTGCCTCTGAGACTCATCTAAATAAATTTGAACAGGTCCAACTTAGTGCTGCCCGTATTATCACAGGTTTGAAACAGAGTTGCCCAGCCAACATTGCACATTATGAAGCTAACCTTTTGCCTCTCCATACCAGAAGACAAGCCAGCCTGGTAAAATATTATAACAAGCTCCTCAGCTTTGGA
>NC_092207.1:3105271-3139150 GCF_043381705.1 Parasteatoda tepidariorum | reverse complement strand
TAATAAATCAAAGGTGCAATATTTCAGCTTTTTTTGTTCTTATTTATAAAATTTTATTTTTTCGAAGTTTAAAGATTTTTTTAGAAGAAGCAACAGTTACTCACAAACCTGTGAAACAGGTGTGGTTAGCACTTTCCTGTGATATACATAGTGTAAGAGTTAAGGAAAAATGTGGGTGGTAAGCAGGGAGTTCATAGAAATCAATTTATCAATGTCAATTCCTTGACTTGAATGAAGTCTGGAGAAACCTATCTCACTCAACAGGGGGTCGAATTCTTATCTTACTTTTTATAGAATGAACCATAGAAGGGAGAGAAGTTTCTTTTGTTATCTATCTTAACAGAGAACATGAATAGATTTCCAAAAACTGTCTGCGCCCATGTTCCATATTATTTAAGCCCTTGGAGTAAATTAGAGTTAGAGCACATATCATTTTTAAGTTCGTTTGGTGTTAAACTTTATCAGCATGCCGAAAAGGAAGGATTTGACTCTTAAAGATACATTCGAAGTGTTGCAAAACTATGATAAGCTTCCTAAATGTAGTCAATGTGAAGCTTCAATTAAATTAGGGATTTCCCAAACTGCTCTTTTCAACATTCTGAAACAAAAGATAAATATTTCCGAGGAAATAAAAAAGAATGGAAATCTGTCAAGAAAGCGTAAGCGTGAAGGAAAAACGGAGGAAATTGAAATGGTTCTGCTAGAATGGTTCAAAAATGCATGCGAACGAAGAATTCTAATTTCCCGTGGAATTTTATTTCACAAAGCACAGGACTTTGCTAACTTATTTGGTGATTCTGATTTTAAAGCTAACCCGATGGAAAGACCGCAACAACATTGTCTATCGTAAATTGCATGGTGAAAAGCAAGATGCTGATTTTAGCTCTGTCGCCGATTGGGTAAACGACGTGTGGCCAACACTCATCAAAGACTATAAACCAGAGCAAATTTTCAACACAGATGAAACAGGATTATTTTTCCGAGCACTTCCTAAACACTGCTGTTTAAAAATGAATCGAATGGTGGATGTAAGAAAAATAAAGGAAAGACTAACCTTGCTGCTAACATGCAACATGACAAGAACTGTGAGAAAAAAAAAACCTTTAGTGATAGGAAAGAGTTTAAAACCTCAATGTTTTAAAGAAGTAAAACACCTGCCCACCAGTTATGCCAACAGCTATAAGGCATGCATGACATCCAGCATCTTCACAAAATTTCTTCTAGAATGGGACAAGGAGCTGAAAAATGAACAGGTTGTCTTACTTTTAGACAATTGTTCTGCGCACCCTGCTGATGAGGACTTGCATTTGAAAAATATTAAATTAGTGTTTTTGCCACCCAACACTACAGCCATTATTCAACCCCTTGATCAGGGAATTATAAGATCATTCAAGTTTCATTGCAGAAAAATGGTTGTTCAAAAAATCATTAGTGACATCGACTGTGACAGCTCTTCGGAACTCTTTAACTGCAAACAAACTATTGAAATCCCTTACTATTTTGGACTCGATGCATTTGATTCGTAACTCATGGGACATTGTTTCAACCCAAACAATATCAAATTGCTTTAAAAAGTGTGGATTGAGCACTGGCGATGGAGCTGATAACTGTTTCGACGAAATGCTCAGCAATGAAGAAAATGAAATGGATGAGAATTTTTCACGTTGCGTAGCTATTGACGATAACCTGCAAACATCAGGAGAAAAATCTGATTCTGAAATTGTTACAGACATCAAAAATTGCAAAGTTATTTCCAATCAAGAAATGGAGGAATCAGACTCAGAAGATAAAATAAACTCATCAGTGCCATCTTCAATGGAAGTCAGAAAAGCACTTAATGTATTGTGGCAAGCTTTAGAACAAAGAGGAGGAAATATCGAAATCTATAAAAACTTCTATAAACTCTCAAATGATGTTGAAAAGTTAATTTTAAATACTGCAACTCAAGCAACCATTGATCTGTTTTTTGCAAAAATTTTGTAAATTTAATCTTATGTAGGGTTTTACTTTATTAAAATAATTAAATTAGTTAAAATAAAGCATTAACGTTGTCATTATTTCAGCTTTTAAAGTGTGTGCATTTAGAATGTATCGTAAAAATTTGATTTTTTTTCCTTCGGATGTTGAATCGCCTCTTAATAAAATCAATCAAAAGAGCATTAAACGAAAGTGATTTTAATAAACGGCGAGCACTGTAATAGGAATTATTAGAGTAATTTATGAAAATTCAATTTTAATTTCATAGAGCAGCTATCTCACTCATGACAAAAAGGAGATATTTATCTCGATAGCAAATAAATGAATTATTATACTTTCAAATTTAATTTTTAAGCACTGATTTATTCTTTTTATGGACTGAATTTATTAAAGTATACAGCTTTTTTTTAAAAAAAATAAGCATTCCCCGCAGAAGGAATATACAGTCTTACTGCTGACCCCTGAGGAAAATTCTTGGTTTCAAATTTCACAGCAAACAGAATAAAAAGTTAAAAAAAATGAGAGGTAAATAATTTACAGATAAACAATTTCATTTATTAATTCTTAAACAATTTGAACCATGAAGTTAAAGATGCAAGTTCTTGATTTGTAAGGTTCAGATTACTTGTACCCGGTTAACAATATATATATATATATACACTGGTTATCATAAATTAAGGAAAATTCACAAAAATCGCGATAACTCAAGAAATTACACATGGANCACACACATATATGAACGGATTCTTTTGTGATATGTATTTATATAAAATTGTTAAAAAATGAACAATCTGGTATATTATAATAAAAATATTTTAAAATAGAATGTGTATGTTTACTATTAATTGATTCTCTAGGTTAATATTTGTGAAGACCCTCAGTCCTTTAGTGAAGATCAGGAGGATGTTTTTCATGTAGATGGAAATGTTACTGAGTCAGAAAATAACATGTCTTGTTATCCAAGTTCTCGTTTATCTGCAGCATCTGTAAGCATAAGTTTATCCTTCTTAACTACCAACAATTTTCATTGTCGTACGTTTATAATATTATGGTTTATAATTATCTGTTTTCTTTCGTAACTACCGAGAATTTTCAAGTTAAAGCAAATGTTGTCGTACGTTTATAATATTATGGTTTATAATTATCTGTTTTCTTTCTTAACTACCGAGAATTTTCTAGTTAAAGCAATAAATGCTGTTGTTATTAAGGCAAGGAGTGCGATTGTTCTAATTTTCCAGTGACACCATCTGCGGCCAAGAATTCGACTTCTGCTACACCCATTTATAGGGCGGACCCAATCATACGTCCACATTTTGACCTGAATCAGAAAACGATCCATGGTCAATTCAATACCCCCAGAGGAATAATTTGTTATGGGAACATGGAGGACTTAGTGACCCAACTGGTTTAACGTGCACAAGTCACCATTTAGTACACGGGCTGTCTTCTGCCAGCTGATTCGAACTCCTGTTCTCACAAATGCGAGTCCAGCGCAAAAGCAATAAATAAAGAATTTAAATGATTTGCTTCAAACTCTAAATAAAAGCAAAGTACGCTATTTCTTCTTTCTCTTTTCCACCAAACTACTTTTAGACTGCTAACTGAACCTTCTGATAAACGGTTGTGTAATTTTCCAAGTGAAGGTTTTCATTTGATTGTATAATAAAATTTCTTTTTCTGATTTTGTACAAATAAATCATAATAAGAAATGTTAAGCATGCTATCAAAAGTGAAAATAGTGCAAAAATTTTGTTTGTGAGATTCATATTTGTGCTATTCAAATGAAAAGGATAGGTAGTTGCAAATATTTGAAAATTTAAGAAAAATATTTAGACGCTATGACAAAGGTGTACCTTTATGCCTCTTCTGTTCTTTCGATTAAAGTTGTTAAATATAACTACTGGGACATGTTTTTATTACAGGGTTGCCACTCCGCAGAGAGAATAGAAAAAACTTGGGAAATACAGGGAATTTAAAAATAACAGAGGAAATGCAGGGAATTTCAATTTTTTCCTTTAGGAACTGGGAAAGTACAAAGAATTTTTTCTCATTTTCGTCTTTTAAAAAGTGGTGACCATTCTGTGGGATATTTCAGGATTACATTTCTGCTATTACATTTACTGTAGCCATATTTGATTGATTCAAAGTGGACTTGAAAGTAATTATTGTTAAAAATAGTGTTCATTGGATTTTCCAGATAAATTTCATTCTACTTATACGTACATTTTACTATGCAGCAGATTTTCTTTCTTCCAATTCAATTTTGGTGCCATTAATTTCTGCAACAGTTATAAATGAACAATTCAAAAAGTTTGACATTTCTTTTTTCAAATAAAATTTCCTAGGGCTGTAATCATGAATAAGAAGTGTTCTTTAAGAGTCAGCAATAATGTATTCAGATAATTTTTACTAAAAAATAATGAGCCTTTTATTACGATACACCTTAGGACAAAAAAAAAAAAATTTCTTTTATGCAGGAAAGAATGTGCCAGTCATGTTAAAAATCTCCCAAAACGTGGATTTTGCAATAAAACAACTTAATTAACTCTTTCTCAACACGAAAACAGCATTTGATTTAGATTTACTCGATAGAAGATTCTGTGAACAATAAAATTGTGTATAATATGTGATATATTAATGTCAGAAAACTAATTTTTATTTTTAGATGAGATGGTTAATTGACAATTATGAAATGTCTGATGGGATGAGTGTACCTCGGAGTACTATGTACACTCAATATTTTAAATACTGTCGAGAACAGAAGATGGAGCCACTGAATGCAGCATCTTTTGGTAAACTGATAAGAATGGTGTTTAATGGTCTCAGAACTAGAAGACTTGGCACAAGGTGAATATTTTGAATTAGTTATTTTTGTTTCTTCTACAGAAGGACTAAACTTTGCAAAATATTTGTCTATTAAAATATGATCTTATTAATTAATATTATCTGCAATAGTCAGTCACAGAAGCATTTTGTGACTCTCTGTATATAATCAGGGTATCTGCTCACCTGGAGAGTCATGAATTTTGGTACTGAACAAAATTTTTCATGATTTTAACTAAAGAAAAATCATGGATTTAGGGCGTCATAAAATCTGATTTTTAAAATGGAATTTAACCCCCTCCCCAATTTCATGGTATTTGGAATATCTGAATTTGTAACAAAATCCCCACTCACAGTCATATTTGATTAAAATATTAAATGTTTTTATTGTGTTCTTTAAAAATTATGGTGTTCTTTCAAAAAATGAAATATTTCATTTCTTTTTTGTCACGTCATTTCTAGAGCGAATTATCTTTTAAACTTGTGTGATTTCAGAATTTTTGTTGTTATTTATGTTTTTTATTTTATAAATTTTTTTTATTCCGAAATGAGAACAGAAAAGTCAGGAGTATTTCTTTCCTTTCCGATGAACGAGAAAAGTATCTTTAGAATAATATAATTCTGCAGAAAAAAAGAAGAAGAAATTATTTGTTTCTGTATTTTATTGCTCTTCAACTCTTTCTTGACTCTGTTTTTTAAATTTAAAATCTATAAATATGAAGATGCAGTGCGTAACAGTTTTGGTTATACCTATCATTTCAATTCATGTTATTATAATGCTTTTTTAAATTTATTGTTGGAGAAAATAGTGCCTTCGTTAAGTCACGAAAAATTCTTGGAATGAGTCATGAAAAGTCATTGATTTGAAAATCTAAAATGTAGCAGATACCTTGTGCATATATATATATATATAAGTGTAAACCGGGTCCAAATTATCTGAACCTTGCAAAATGGTAATCAAGAATTTGAATTTGCAATTCTAACTTCATAATTCCAATTGTTTTAAAATTAAAATAAAATTTAAGCAACCTGTAAATTATTGCTTTTCCCTTCAATGGTTTTTTTTTCTATTCTGTTTCACTGTTTTTTAACTGATATTCTGTTAGCTGTGATATTTTATACCCAAAATCTTCCCATTGATCATTAATGGGGACTTACATTTCCTCTTTAGGTGGGATGATTTGGTTCACCCAGAAACTGTGAAAGCGAAATAGAGATATTTATTTTTTAAAATAAAATTATTTTTAATTGTAAATTTTGTTACTCAAATATTGAGTGAAAAATTATTATCTTAAAAGGGTCTCATAAAATATCCCGGTTCCACAGTCTCTGGCAGTAATGTAAATAAGAAATACTACTTTAATTGGCATCTTGAGTAAATTATATTATCTATGATTAAAATTAATCCATTTTATTTTTAAATCGCTACAAAATGTTTCTTCAAAATATAATGTCGTCTTTTTGTATTAATATGAGGAAACTATAGCTATTTGGATTTTGACCTGCTGTGAAGTATATTTTAGTCTCTTATCTGTTGTTGTATATTTATTCCAGGGGTAATTCTAAGTATCATTATTACGGAATACGATTGAAGCCTACTTCATCTATTAACAAAGCAATGGAAGACATTGGCAACACTACTTACAGGCATAATTCTTTCACACAGATGCGCAGGTCAGTTGTTTTAATTCATATCTATAGTAAAACCTTTTATCAACGAGGTGAGCCGGATCCCAAAGATGGTTGGTCGATACGAATTCAAACCCGACTTGCACCGACCACAGTAAAATATCCTCAGTGGTAGATGGATTTTAGTGTCCCCTCGCTGTTTGGGCTAACCGGGGTAGGTTTTCCTCTTCATGTAATGCAAATGTGGGCCCTCTAAAAGTTCTCCACAAAGACAAATTTCTCCCAACACTTGATACTTGATCCAGGAGTTCCCTTGTCTTCTGATTCTGGTTCAAAATTACAAGGCTATGGCATTGAACATTAGTAGCCGTAAATCCAAAATTGGGTCGGTTGTTCAACGACAATTGTAAAATAGAAAAAAATTGGCATAAATTGAATCAACTGAATTTTTTTTTTTTTAAATATCAATTCAAACTAACTGATTTTTTTTTTCAAAAAATTATCAAGTCTGAAACATTTTTTAAATAATATAAATAAGACATTCTTTATTCAGGGTATGATTTTTTTTAAAACTTTGATTTCATTAATAATAAAGGTTTTGTACAAAGAAATAATAATGAAAGGACGGGTATATATTATTCTATTTCAAAATACACTAAGAACAAAAAAGAGACTAAATATGGATAAAAGTAGCGAGCATGAAACTTAATTTTCCTATTCAAACTAATTTGCTCTTCATTTGTTATCTAATTAATAAATGTCATTGTTTTCTTTAAAATTCATTGAAACTTGAGCAAAAATAATTACGATTTTATTTATCCAATGATTATCTTGTTATAACTAAATAATAATTTTAACCACTATTTAATATTTTAGCTATTATGTAATTAAATAAATAGTATAATTAATAAATTTTTTTACCTTTGTTTTTTAAATGTAAAAAAAATCTGATTTAAGTAGATTGATTAATTTAAATGCGATTTAAATCAGGGTTTTTGCATTTCGTAGATTAAAGTCTGATGCAAAGACTGAATGTAATGGAAAGCGCCTTTTCCAACCTGAAGTGTCTGATAAAAAGCGCTCATCCAAACATGAGCTTTACCTGGGTGATGCATCTACAGCCATTCCAGATGTAGAAATAGAAATATCTGTGTTACCTCATGGAGTGACTCTAGATAAAATATGTATTTTCAAAAATGCATATAAGAGACATTGTGAAGTAAGTCAATATTTTAGTTATTATTATGAGGTTGATGATTTATGCATTTTTTGTCTGTATTACTTTTTTTTCTCTTCATTTTGTCAGTCTATAGATTTTTATTGCCTTTCTGAATAATTTTTTTATAAATTTTTTCTTCTTAATTTTCAGTGCATTCTGGGGGGTAATGAATTTTTCTTAACAAATACAGGGATGAGTTTTTTTTCCGTTTTTAGGCTCATTTTGTATTTTTTTTCTTCTTTTCAATTTAAAAAAAAGAGAATTTTCCCTTTTTCAAAGAAAGTTCTGCTTCTTTGAGTTCTATCCTCCCCCCCCCCACCAAAAAAAAAATCTTTTGCTTTTAAACCTGATTTAAAATTATTCGTGCGATTTAAAAATATTACATCAAGATTCGTATTCACACAATTTAAAAAAAAAAATTGTGCATCGTTTACACTTCACGATTTGATTTCATGCTTTTTACACATTACCATACTTATTCGTGCAGTTTTATAATTGTTCTGTTCTCATGATATTTAAAATTACAGATCGCCCATTCGTATTAACGCAATTTAAAAATCACACACTAAAATTTATATTCTTACAATTTAAATAAAAAATTGTGCATTAATATATTTTATTAAAAAGTTGATAATATTCTCCTTAATAATATTTTGACAATTTTTCAAAAAAAAGTGTCCTCCAAAAAAACATTCAAACTTTTTTTTTTTCCATTCGTGTAAATAATTATAATTTTTGCATCGAATCTTAAACATGCTCCAATAACAACCATTGATATCAAACTGAGTTTTTCAAAATATGAAGAATTTGCTTTTAAACAATGTTTTAATTTGAAGATTTTTAGAAAATGTTGCATAATACAATGCAATTCTGATGTAATTAAAAATTGATGAATTCTATCTTTATTAGGTATTTATTTACATTTTATTTTATTTATAAATTACATACTTATTTTTTTATGAAATTTGTTTTATTAAATCTATGAGTGCTGTTTTTGCCATTGGCCATTAAGGCAGAGGGGGTGCGATTGTTCTTCTTTTCCAGTAGCACCATTTATAGCCAAGAATTATGCCTCAACCATACATTGCATCTGTTAATAGGGCAGACCCTTTCATACATCCACAGATCATAATGTTGACCTGAACCAGAGAACGATAAATTTCCTATGCAGTACCCACAGAGATATAATCTGTTATGGGAACATGGAGGACTTGGTGACCGGACAGGTTTAACGTGCATAGGTTACCATTTACTACGTGAGGAGTCTTCGGCAAACTCCCATTCTCACAAACGTGGGTAGAGCGCCCTGCCAATGAGGCTGTCCGTCTAAATCTGGATACAAGCTATGATATATGATTTTTTTTTTCATTAAAAAAAAACATATAAATGAAACATGTTTTTGAAAACATTTAAGATATTTTTTTTCTCTCATTTTGTATGATTTTTAAAGAAATTCTAGGTTATCAATATCCTAGCTTTTGGCATCAAATCTGCAAAAATATATATTGAATAAAAGCACTCATGGATATTGTTTATAAATTTGTGTCTTCTTTTCAAACACATTCTGTTTCAAAATAATATTTCATTTCTCATTATGTGTTGATCCTTACATTCAGGTCCGGACTGGGATCTAAAATAGGCCCGGGAATTTTAGAGATATCGGCCTTCTACTTCAGATAAACACCGCATACGCGGCTCCTAATGTATCATTTTTAGGCATATTTTACTTATAAATTCTCATGAACGTAAGTTAATTTATCGAAGTAAGAAAGTAGATAAAAATTGCTTAATAATCGTTTATAGAATATATTTCAGTTTAAAATACATGGTTCTTATGAGGAAACATAGGTTGATAAAATCAAAAAGAAGGTGAAAGATGAAGAGTAAATAAAAGTATTTATTATACTACACATACATGAATGATTTATCTAAACATTTTTGTTTAAATGTATTTAATGCTTCTTCAAAAGTCATTAAATTAAATTTTAATTGAACTTTTGAAGAGACTCACTATTTTCTGCCACTTTATCGATTATGTCGTCGCTATCTAATTTCATTAATAGATCTTTTTCTATTGCCATTACCATGAGAGCATTCGAATTATCCGAAGATAAAGTACTCCTCATTCAATTTTTAATTACTTTTAATGTGGAGAATGATCTTTCACAAGCCACCTGACTTTTTGACAATGTTAGTAAAAATTTTAATGCTAGACTAATTAAATTGTAAGAATTGGTCAATAAATTGAATCTCTGTAACATCTTGTAGCAACAAATAACATAATTTTTGCACGCATAGCGTGTCTCACATTTTACACTTCTTCTTCTGTTTCCAAAGTAAAGTCGTTATTATCTTAATTTGAATGATCTTCCGTGATTATTTTATAATCTTCTAAGTCTGAATTTTTCAGTTTTTCCCAATAAAAGCTAAACTTCTTAGTTCAATCCGCAAATTTTCACCTATAGCTGTTTCGTCAAATTTTAGCAAGAGTTTGCTTAACTCATTTAGTTTGCCAGATTGAAGCTTGTTAACACGTTTTTCAGGGAAACGTTTCGGATCTAGATAGGAAAAATCGGCATACAATTTTCCATTTGCCGGAAATAGGCGTTCCATTGACGCTACAACTGTGCTGAAAATAATGTTATGAACGTTTATCTTAAATGCAGTGGTTTCATCATCAAAAATTGTTTCATTCGACTCTGTCTCACCCGGCATTAATTTTCTTTTCTTCAATCTTTTTTATGGAAACTTTGTCTGAATTTCAATTTCTTCAAGTTCTTATTTGCGCGAACAATGAAATCATTTGTAACTTTTTGTACACCTTCAAAATCTCTCACAATTTTTTTAGTTCTGAACACGTTTGTGATACCATTCCAAAAGCTTCTAAGAAGTTTAAACCAGAGGTTTGCAAATATTGGGAGAGCGGTGTAGTTAATTCAAATATTCTTGAGAATATTTTGGCAGTGATTACTGTTTTATATTTGCAAAATGATTCTAAAAATATTTTTGCCTTTGCACGGATATCTGGCTTGAAATTTGAATTTTGTTGTATAGTTTCTAAACTTGTAACCAATGTGACATATAACGGCTTAATAGTTGAATCTGATTTTGAAAATTAGCCAAAAATTTTCTTTAATGCAGAATCTTTGGACCACCAGCGTGTTTCTCCAATAGTTGCGAGTCTTTTTATTTTATTTCCGTGCTCATTACTTTGTTCCCAGATGTTCATGCGTTGGTATGATTCCCGGAAAAATGCTGCAACGATATTTAGAAGGCTGAAAAATGATGCACTTTCAATTAGTGCTTTTGTGATATCTTCTAAAACTAAATTTAAGACATGTGCATAACACCAAACATGAATTTGACCAGGGGACTCTTTGGAAAGCCATGAAGAAAATCCTTTATATTCATCTTGCATATTCGCAGCCCCGACAGTTGAATTACCGATACACTTTGTTATATCTATATTACAAGACTTTAAAACTAAGTCCACTAAAGAAAACACATTCTGACCAGTTAAAGATTTACACTCTACAACAGCGAGAAGTCTTTCATATACACGATATTTCATATATTTTTTAAATAGAAACCTATATCTTATTTGTCATCATTGGAGAGAGTTTTTGAAAAGAAATAACTTTTACTTAAAATATTTTTTAATATCTTCTACTATTTTCAATATATTGAATCTCTTATCTATTATCATAGATAAGAAAAAATACTTATTAAATAGATATTGACATATTCACTAAAAAAAAATTTTCCGTCATAATGTCTTTTACTTTCATTAAAACACATTTGTGCTTTTCTTCCAATGTTTTATAAAAATTGAGGCGATTTTGATAATTTAAGGGAATTATTTTTGATAAAAATGATAAATTGAAGTAAATAATTAGAATTTTTTCATATCTATTATCTTGAGAACAGTAAGAGATATAAAAAAAATTTCAAGACAAAGTTACTTTTTTTCGAAAACCCTCTCCAATGATGCCAAATAAGATATAGGTTTCCATTTAAAAAATCAAAACTGTGTTCAAATTCTGGTACTTCCGGGAATTAACAATATCACTATTGAATTCCTTGGGGTCGATTTAGTTATTATGTTTTTTATTTCAAATCAATTATTTGCTCCATTCTCGAAAAAAATGGGTGGCGCGCATGATCTGAATCACTCTGTATATTAAAACAATATTATTACTACATATATCATATGTATGTTATTTAATATTCTTATTATTTGCGCTTATTTGAAATTCGTGCAATGTATATAAAAAAAACATTTCGCTGCTGGCTCGGCCCACCGGGCATTTGCTCGGTCTGCCTACCGGCCAGTTCGGTCCTGCTTACAATGAAAGCGCTACTATACAAATCTTTTGAAAGAATATAAATGTAACCTTTTCTTTTGCAGTTTATTCTAGAAGCTGTTATTAACTTTCAATTTTCTGATGTGGAAACTCTTTGGAATTCATTTTGGAACACTTCGTCAGAAAATAGGAATCAGAGGTATGTTTAATACTAAACATACCATACGCATAGATGATAGATGGTTACGGGTGTGTCTTAATGACATGCCATAATGTTTAAAAACGAACTTACTGAAAATAAATCATTTTTAAGATATGATACAATAATTTAAGCAAATGCATTTTGATTACCCCCAAGAACTCAAACCATTTTTAAACTATGCATAAAGAAAAAAATTTAGATGCTAACCAGCTGTAATCCTTAATAATAAAATAATTATTTTAAATAAACATAAAGGTATCAAAAATATTCAAAAAGTATAAATTATTTTGTTAAACTAAGCAGTTATTAAAACATCTTTCAGTGCCCAAGTACCTGAAATTCTCATTGGAACGCAGAAAAATAGATTTTGGTTGCCTTTTTTAGTTTTCTTGGTGATTCAAATGATCGGTGTTTGTGTGATAATCAATCACTATTTGTCGGGGGGGAAATGCATACTTTCCTACAATAGAATAAATTTATTTAAAAAAATATTTAATGTAATATTGGGCTTTTTTTTTTTTTTTAAAAAAAANCTGGCATGGAATTATATTTATGCCAACAGAACATGCAAAAAAGTCATATTATGAAGACTACTTTTTTGTACTACTTTTTTGTTGACCACCATGTTATGAAGCATATAAGAATGTGTACAATAGAGAGTAACTAATTTGAGTTTATCTCCAAAGAAATAAGATGCATTCTTTCCAAATTTATTTGAAAGATCTTTTATTTTTGTGGAATATAACTTATGTGGAAAATATGTTTGGCAAAAATGTAAAATGGAGACACCTTGTTAATGTAAAGAATGAGATGAATTAAAAATTTTTTGTGTTTAATAGAAATTGACAATATGCATTTTATTTTTACAATAAAGTTAATTTGTTTATTTCCTTCCTACATTCATCTATTCAATCCGTCATTTATGGTAGATAGAGGTATGTATTTAAGTGTTAATACCAACACTGCGTTCTACATTAAACAGAGTTGACAACCCCTCCCAACAATCTGAGAAATGGTTGATCGAATTTCAATGGTATTCAATACTTGTAATGATATTCAATAACTAACCGTACTATCAATTGACGATAAAATTTTTTCCACTCATCGGACGTTACTAGCCATGTTTATTTACATTTGTGGTTTTATTTACACCTGTTTTGGTAAACCTGCGATTTGCCAATAGAGAGTTTGGTTATCGAATGCTGTGTTATACAGGGATGTGATTCTTTCGCCGATTTCCGCTTTTATTCAGATTTTTCCATTTTCCCCGCTAATTTCCGCAGAAATTTCTTTTTGCACAAGTTAAAATATTTTATGAGGAATTTCATTTTCCGCGGTGCGAAAGTATTGAAGTCCTCATTCCTTCCTCTGAAGTTTCTCTAAAAATCATCTCTCGAATGTCAGCCTTTGTATCAAGAACTCTGATTGTCTAAAAGTTTCGTTTTTTTTTTAAAAATATAAATATTTCGTATTTATACGTGCTTTGAATATTAAACATTGGGATTCATATTCGCACGATTTAAAACTTATGCATCGTGATTCGTATTTACGTGATCTAAAAATTACGCATCATGATTTGTATTTTCGAATTTTTTAAATTCGATATTGAGTTTCATAATCACGTGATTTAATAGCCTCATATCGGGATTTATATTCTCTCAATATATATATTCTTGGATTTCCTCTTTTTTACTTTCTGGCTACTCTCATCCCTGGTTATATGGTGTCTTTTTATGTTATGTTTTGGGATTGGCATATATTTTTATCAAAATGTTTTTAATCATAATGATTTATGTTTTGCTCAAGATTTGCTGGCATGGACATTATGTAAATTATCTGAGAATTAAATAGAGCTGTCAATTGTTGTTCTTCAGTGCCCCTGTGGCAGAATTTTTTCAAGCTATCTCTTACAAAACTCTCTTCTTTTAACCCTTTAGTGGGCCATTTATTTCTAGTAAAGCTAAACTAAAGTATTTTTGGAATTGATATAAGAATAGTAATTCATATAAGTAAAAAAAACTAATTTAGCTAATAAAAAATTAGTCTAAATTTTAATGCCATTTTTCTTTTTGGTGGTAAGTATATTAACATGACCTATTAGGAACTCATTGACTTTTATTTTTCGTTATTTATAAAATAAATTTTATGAATGCTACAAATTTCAAAAGGAATTATGTGTTNAAAAATTAATCTAAATTTTAATGCAATTTCTTTTCGGTGGTAAGTATATTAACACGACCTATTAGGAACTCATTGACTTTTATTTTTCGTTATTTATTAAATAAATTTTATGAATGCTACAAAGTTCAAAAGGAATTATGTGTTTTTTTTAACTTTTTCGACCTTTTTTTTAAACTAAAAAATGGTTACCAATTTTATTCAAACGCACTTCAAGAACTGAAGTTATTAACAAATGGAAACCTAAATTAAAAGTGGTAAAAAAGTTGTGGTATTACCACGGCCCTAAAAAGGGTTAAGCTATGTCTTTCTGCAAGATACTTTCAATAACAGCAAACATATGTGTTACTAATTTAAACTAACGAAAGTGTTGTGTTTACAACAATAAACTATGTATAATTTTTTTTAATTGTAAAAATTTTTTATTCTAATAATATAGGTGATATTCTCGTATTTTGTTGGGGGGGGGGATCGCACTAATTATTTTCTCCGCATTTTGTAAATAATCATCACAATAAAATTAAAAATCATGAAATCCATTGTAGTAATTGCTGAAAAAAAAGATTGACGGCGAAATGCGCAAAACGGACTCCTAAAAAAAGGGTTACTCAAATGCGTGTTTTGTTTTGAAATTAAGTTGTTGTAATAAATAATATCGGATTTAAAAACTATTGAGAAATCAATAGCAATAATAGCCAAAAAAATCTACAAAGTCATTGCCTTAAAATGTAAATACTCAATTACGCGATTCAAATTTTCTATATTGTTTGAAATGTATCAGGATATTTAAAAAACACATGAAAATTGATCTCAATAACTGCGAAAATACAATTGAAACATTAAATTGATTTACGATCTATCGGCGTAAATTCAGCATGCCAAAAACTGATTATCTAGGTACATGATTAAAAGTTTACATGTAAATTTCTTTAGAAAAAAAAAATTCTTTCTGCAAGAACTCTAATATTTAGCAGGAATATAACCGTGTTGCTGTTCTTCCACGGGGTTTGCACTGTTTAGCACATTCACAGGCGTCTGTCCAGGCTGAATTTACTACCATTTAGCGGTATCTTCACAAATTCAACTTTAGGAAAACTTTTTCTTAAAATTTTATTTTTGTATTCCTTAAGAAACCATATTTTGACCATAGATTTGTATTGATTTTTTAATATAATTTTTCACAAATTATGTCTAAATTTTCACAAAATAGGTACCTCTCAGAAAAACCTAGACAGACCCCTGATTCAATTGCAATCACTCTGAGATAGCTTTGTTTAAAATTATAGCTATTGATGGACAGCTTTTGTTCACTGACTGGAGCCATCTTTCAGTGATCATAACTAAGCCAACAGCTGAATAGTAAGAATTACTAGGAAAAATAAATACAGTGGAACCCCAGTTTTACGTAATCTGCTACATACGCTCGTTTCACCTCAGTTTCTGCTGGTTCATTAAAATTTCATGTGTCGATAATGTTAAATTATAACTGATTTTACATTACCTTTCTTTAAGAATATCCTGCTTTGTACATTTTTCTAACGAATCAAAATTATTTTTTTGTCTACAAAGCTCGCAGAAACTTTTTCCGAGTTATTTCAGTCTTCTAAAAAAGAGAGTTTATTAGCTGTTCTGTCATTCATCCAATTCTATCTCTTTTTTCTGTCTGTTGAAAAGGATGAGTCAAAATCAGAAGTGTGGGTGAAGGGCAAAGATGGTTGAAGGAAGTATGGGAGCTTAAATTATAAAATTTACAAGCGTAATCTTTTACAGCGAACCTTCGAAATTAATGTAATCCACTAATAATCCAAAGATTTTGCGAAGTATATTTGGTGGTGTAAATGAAAACAATAACTGGAGACAGAGATTTAACTTTGAACTGTACAAGATTTATAAACAACCCGATAATATTAAATAAATAAAAAATTAATAGAATGAGTTGGATGACTCACGTGAATCGAATGCGTGATGATAATACAATAAAAAAGATATTGCTTTTTAGACCCACTGGAACGAGAAAGCGAGGAAGGCTGCGGTCGAGATGGGCTGATTCGACGGAGTCTTAATATTCTTGCAATTCATGAAAAGAATTGGAGATCAAAGATAAATTGGAAGTCGTTATGTAGAGGAACGCATTGGCCCACATTTGGGCTGTCTGACCAACAATGATCATTTAAAGAAAGTTACCAAAGCAACTGGTTAGTTACTTGATTGGAGTGACCTGCAAGAAAAGCCGAAATCAATATTCTGAAGGCTCTTCAGCGTTGCTCAATGTAGACCAACATGCATGACAAACGAGTATAGTAAAGAATGAAAACCCTTCGTTTCAAAGTCACGTATGTTAATTGCAACACACATCCTTTCAATTTCTGAAGATGAGTAAATACATAGTTTCGAATCATTTTTGTGCTTCTTTTTCAGTGAAGTTGATCAGAAGCATTGAAACAATATTTATTTGCAAATGCAATCCCAAAACGTAAACTATTGAAAGGGATATTGTTGAAATTTTATCTATAAACCAAAGGTGAGGAAAGATTTTAACTAGTAGTTCATCTTGTAGGTGCCAAAAAATATGATCGTCTGATGGAAAAGGTAAAATCAGGGTTCCACTGTATATGCTCTACTATTACACAAAAATATCCTTTGCAACCACTCTGCCCCATCATTTTACTGAACGCCTCTAAAGTAAATGAGACATGAAAACACCTCTAAGGTAAATAAAGAAGGAATGTTGCGTATTAAAAATTGTTGGACTTTTTGTATTTTGTTGTTTCAAGCCTTTTCCCATGCTCTTTAATTATGTAATACATATTTTCATATGGAAATTCGTCATTTCAGTACTTGTGTTATAATATGGAATTAGGATTTATCAGAAATTGCTCTTTTTTTTAATATTTCTACATTACTGTGGCTTACTTATAAATGAGGTTTTTTCATGTGTGTGTGTTTGTGAAAAACCTAAAAAATGGCTGACTTTTTTATTAATATTTATTTCTTGTTTACCCAAATTGCAAATAACTTGTAATCTGACCATATATTTACATTATACGTCTTTTATTCCAAATATAATATTTAAACATTTTGTTTTAATACTTTGGGAATTAAATTCTTTAATATCGTATGAATGATCTATCATTGGGGACTTCTAATCAAATTTCATTGTTTGCAGTGATTTGTCCAAGTCTTTCTTACGTGAGTTGGTGTCATGTGAACCTGTGAAAGAATTTATAAAGCAAACTGATTACCAGTTCTATCAAAATCTAGTCGATGTTCTTATACCTGACGTCTTAAGACCTATTCCAAGTAAGTGTTTCGACTTTTATCTCTAAATAATACACGAGTAGCCGAAGAGAGAGAAACTGTTCTTTTCATCATCATAGTTGGCCACACAGCCCAATGTGAGCCAATGCCTTCCTCTAAAGATTTCTCCATAACGATTTCAGATTTATCTTTGATCTCCAATTATTTTCATTTATTTCCAGAAAATCAGACTGCAATGAGTCAGTCTATCTCAACTCTGGCCTCAAGTGGGTCTAAAAAGCAGTATCTTTTTTATTGTATTGCCATCACTCATTTAAATCATGTGGACCATCCAATTCATTCTATTTATTTTTATTTATATAATAATATCAGGTTGTGTTTATAAATCTTGTGCAGTTCAAAGTTAAGTCTCCCAGTTTTCATTTACACCACCAAGTATACTCCGCTTTCTCTCAAATAGTGCGATGCAATTTTCCTCCAGTTTTCTCATTGTCCATGAAGCATACGTTAAGACTGGCAAGAGTTTTGTAAATTAAGAACTTTGTTTTTCTAGAAAGAAACCTAGATGTAATAAATCTTCCTAGCACATAGTCTGTCACTTTTTAAGTCAATTACTTTAAAGTGATCCTTTCTAAATGTAAGCCCCTTTCTAAATGATAAACAATTTATTTTCTTTGTAAAATAGGTACTCTCACTCAGGCTATAAGAAACTTTGCTAAGAGCTTAGAAGGATGGTTGAAAGGTGCAATTACAGAATGTGGCGAAGATATTCTTAATATAAAAGTAAGTTCTAAATCAATATATTTATTTTTACTCTATTTTATAAGCACAATTCGCCAAAAGATTAAGAGATTCTTGAAGGCAATAGATTCCAAAATCTATGGATTTTTTCTAAATTTGAAAAAAAAAAGACTTTCTCTGCTTTAAATTGCAAGAAAAAAAAACAATGAAACTCATCACCGTTTTTAAAGCATTTAAATTTTAATCTGGAATGATGAACTACTAGAGCAAATGCAAAAATATAAAATTTAAAACATCGTTTGCAGGAAAAAACAAGTTTTTTCTTTTTTTTCTAAGCTTAATGAGTGGTAATTTTGCTGCAAATTCCAGTTTTTATTCAAAGACTACTTATCCATGTGATATATTTGCACCTTTTTTAATTGGATTGAATTAATTTTTAATAATATATTACATGAAAATCTCACATTTCAGTTATCGCCTTTTATTGCGCCATTATAAATCTGTGTTTGAACCTTCTTTCTTTTGCAGTTAGTGCAATTGATTTTTCATTGTTTATAAAATTCCAATATTATTACTACAGCAAAATTCAATTCCTGCTTTATTACAATACTACTGTTTTTTCGATTGACTTTTTCACTGTTATTGATACTGATATCCACACGGCTTTTTAAAATACATATATTTTCATACAATATTAAGAAACAAAAAATTCAATTTTACTCTAGTGCATAAAAAGAAGTCTTATATAGATAAAAAAAAACTGCACTTCTGCCTGCAATCAAATGTCTGCACTAGAAGTTGTTTGATACTAAATCAAAGTTTTTAAAAGTGCTCAGCGATGTAATTCTAAGATTCGAGGTACAATAGCTTATTGCAGCACCTTTCAAATTTTAATCTCAAATGAGATTCAATGAGGTTTTGTAACCACGCCATACGCACTGAGTGACACGCCTGAGAATAAAGAGTAACAATTCTTTTATGAATCATCTCCTTTATAATTTAATTATCACAACTGTTCAGAAACATAATTATAGAGAATAAAGTTGATAATTGCTGAAAGTCAATCGAATCAATATTAATTTGGAGATTTGCCTTCCTTAAAAGTATTAATGAGAGATGATTTCTAAAATGTGTTAAGTTTAATTTAATGACTGAAATACCTGATATTTGCCCTGATCAACGTTATAAATTTATTTAAACAAAAGGGATACAAAATATTTTTATAACAAATAGATCACGTCTCATTAAAAATAATTAACAACTATTGCATGAAATTAAAATGAAATATGTTTTTAGACTAAATGCATTATTACGCGTAATTTATCAGGCTAAATTATTTATAAATAGCTAATAAGTTGCAGGAAATTAATAATATAGTAATTTGATAATCAAATAGCAAATTTTTCATGGTGAAATTGTTGAATAGTTTCATAACTATTCAACAATAGCTTGGTATTTCAATGGCTTGCTGTTACCTAATTTTATTGCAATAACACTAATTTAGCACATTTTTGACAACAGAGTGCGTAGCGTTTTTGAAAAGTGCTTAAAGGTGCTTATTTTTGATTTACGTTTTTTAAAAACCCTTAAAGGTGCTTAGGGGCCGCTCAAAAAGTACGTACACAAAAATGGAGAAATTTTAAACCCCTCCCCCCCCTTCGTACATTACCGTACATAAGGTTTTACTCCCCCCCCTTAGAGTACGTACATTTTATTAGTCTACCCCCCTTTTTCATAAAAATTAAAATAATTATGTTTTAAATATAATTAAATATTTACTTAAGGAGGGTGTAGGATAAAGTCAAATTTAAATTTGGTGTATGTTTATAAAGTACGTACTTTGTATAATACCTCCCCCCCTCCCCATCGTACAAAACCGTACATAATAGCAAATCCCCTCCCCCCCTTCGGGATGTACGTACTTTTTGAACGGCCCCTTATTTTCATTTGAGGTTTGTAAAAAGTGCTTAATTTTCTATATTTTTAAAAGAGATTTTTTTTTCTTTGCCGTGTCGATTGTCGTTCTAAATTACAAAAAATTCATAATTTTCGCAATTTTTTCTACAATATTTATCAGGAATGAATTATTTTAATATGATTAAGTAATGTTTTAGAAAATGTTTTGGAATTTTATTGATTTTATGTTAATAAATTAAGAAATTTTAACAATAGAAAAAATAATTTTTATTACTGAACAGATCCTAATTATGAAATTTGGAAAGTGATTAAAAATATTTTTTGAGTGCTTAAAAGGTGCTTATTTTTTGTTGAAAAATCTAGCTACGCACCCTGGACAAACGAGAAATGAGCTAATATAGTAATTCTTTTAAATTTATTTTTAATTTCAAAACCTGTTACTAAAGTTCCCGAAACTGCTGCATGAAAACCTCCACCTTATACATTCATGCTTCTTCTCTTCTTAGTTATGTTTGGGTATCATAAAATTTGCTTTTTTCGTCTTATTTAAAAAAAAGTCTGAATTATAAATCATTTTCATGCATAATTGGAGTGAACCTAAATTAGTATTTATCCATTCTCTTCCTAATTTTTATTTTGTTTATGAGATAAGATAATTAAGCTTAATGTAAAAATTTGCATACTAATGGGACCCTTAATAAGAAATAATTTTTTGCCCAAAAATTATCTTTTATATTAGTTATTACTATGCTTTTTGATTTAGTTTCAGAGATGAAACCAAGAGAACTCTTCTTATTCTTTCTCTTGTGTTTAGAGAGAAATGTCTTCGTGAATAATTACTTAATTTATACGTTAAGGGAGTGTGAAAACAGAATAATATACATTCCAGAAAACCAATACAGAATTCTTTTGTTATTATAGCTCAGTGCCATAAGTGCCTTCGCTCAAACTTTAAGGCGTTACACTTCCTTAAATCACCTGGCTCAAGCTGCAAGGGCTGTATTACAAAGTGCATCTCAGATCAAACAAATGACCTCCGATTTGAATAAAGTGGATTTTCGTAATATACAGGTGATTATATTAACAGTGATTCATAATAAACTATTTGTTTCTTATAATTCAGTTTTATCATTAAACTGATTTAAATAAAAAGGATTTTGATAATGTACCTGTGATTTTTCTATTTTATTACTTAATCTTGTTTTTTAACAATTAATTGATTTGAATAAAAGGGACTCAATTATTTTCTTTGTCATTTATAATTTATTCTTTTTATATTAACCATAAACTGATTTAAATAAAGGGAATTTTGTTGTCTTGTTAATATGTAGAATAAAACATTTTCAGGAGCAAGCATCTTGGGTTTGCCAGTGCGAAGATGAAGTCGTCAAACAAATATTATTTGAATTCAGAGAAACTCTGCAGCATAATATGTGGCTGGAAGAGTGGGCAACATGGTTAGAAAACATTGTTCACAGAACTCTTGAACCATACGAAGGGAAACCATCCTATCCTAAGGCTGCTCGACAATTTCTTCTCAAATGGTCATTTTATAGGTAAGCATATATTTAAACTGCTTTGCCTCCCAATAAATGTGAAACGGGTTTGAATCCTAGCGATGGCTGGTCGATATGAATTCCTGCACCCACGACAGTGCTGACTTAAAAATATCCTCAGTGGTAGATGGATCATTGGTTGAAGTCCCTTTGCCGTCAGGCTAACTGTGGGTGGTTTTCAGGGTCTTCCTCTCCATTTAACCCAAGTGGGGGTTAGTTCCATCAAAAAGACCTCCACAAAAGCAAATTTCTTTGAATGCTTGATCCAGGAGTTCTTCTGGATTGGGTTCAAAATGACAAGAAAATGAGTAGTTGTAAACCTTGTTAAGCGACGGTTATAAAAACTGCTTTACCAAATATACAATATGCCAACCTTTTATTCAGTTCAGTAAGAAATGAGTGCTTTCTGAATGTGAATTCAGACAAGATAAGCCTCAAACTGCAAAATTAACGAACAATGATCCACAGTTCAATTTCATTGCACTAAATGGTCAAATGCTAAAACAGAACAACTAAGTAGATTAAAATGTATTCAAAATATTTGTGAGTTTTTGACAATCTCTAAAAGGGATCCACCATGCAATAGAAGGGCTCTAAAGGCGACACAATCGCTGAGTTATTCTTTAGAGGTAATTAAATGAGAAAAAAAAGCGTTATTTTAGAAAAAACTAAGCATCTCAAACGAACAAGCCATCTTCTTATTTTTTAAAGCTTAAATTGCAAAATTAAATGCAAACTGAAGCAAAAAACATTCTTGTTTATTTATTTAAAATAATCCCAACATTCTGTGGAATTGGAAAAATTGTTTTTACACATAATTATATCAGTAAAGGTCATTTTTATGGATGCTAAATTTTATTCAACAATCCGGTTTTCATGGCGCCAACAGAAGTGGTCTTTCCGCCTCAAGAAAACGACACTGAGTTAAATTAAAATTGCTTGCAAAAAAATCATCTACCTTTGATAAAAGTCCATGAAGGAAAGAACAACCAACTTTCATCAAAGACCATTTTACTGATAAGTTTCTCTGTTCTAGTGAAATCAAATATTTTTTAATAACACCCCCGCGGTGACGTGCAGAGCGCATGTTCCCGAAATAATACACAATTAGATAGTGGTGCCCAACCTGCGGCCGACAAAAGCACCTGAGGATTATATACATATGCTTTGGCTATATTGACACACTATTAAAAGGCACTCCTCTTTGTGGTGTGAGCTAAGGAAGAGATTATATCTTTTCTCTCTCTCTCTCTTTTTTTTTTTTTTTTGTTTCCTGGATTTTTTATATATTTTTTAAGTAATTTATTTTAATAATTTTTCTTCTCTTTTCATTATTCTTTACAGTATGTTTCATTTTAAAAACAGACATCAATTGAAAAATAGATGTTCTGCATAACAAACTGGGAAAATACAGGGAATTTAAGTTCTTTCAGCAATTAGAACTTGAATAGTTAGCCTAATAGAGCTCAGACAAGAGTGATTGTTTGTTTCCTCTTAATATATTGTGTTCAATATGCACGGGGAATTTTTTTTCTACATTTCAATGGCAACCCTGTTTGATTTGGTTTTCATGAAGTCACAATTACAGGAAAAAATAACAACTTTACATAATATCCAGTATTGAATAAAACAATTCTCACAATTTGTTTTCCCCCTAGCTCTCTTGTTATTAGAGATTTGACCCTTCGGAGTGCTGCTAGCTTTGGGTCTTTTCATCTTCTTAGACTATTATATGATGAATTCATGTTTTATGTAATTGAACATTGCATTGCCAGAGCAACTGGAACTACTAGCATTGCAGTTATGGGTGAAGTAAGTTATTATTTTGTTTTGCAATATTTCTTTTTATCATCAATGTTACGCCAAAAGGCTTCTCTCGATTTGCTTACTTCCCTATAAGTTGCCACCATTTTTAAAATTTTATCTTGTTTGTTGGTAATTTCTTGAAGTTTTATTGACACACTGTTGCGTGTTCATGATAAATTCTTTCCTAATTTTTTTTCTCCATTTTTTATATTTTTAATGTAATTTTATTTTTAATTGAAAAAGTATCAAAATTAGAGAAAAATATAAAGTAACTTTTTGTCCACCCATTGTATGTGAATTTCTTTGTGCGCATCAAACTTAAAAACCATTTTATTCATGGCCTTAATTTATTAAGATAGTTAATCAATAAATTTGGAAAAATTATCAAAAGTAATTTGTTCGTAAAAATTGAAAAAGTAATTTGCGCATCAAATTTGCCTATATTGAAGAATTAAGTAAATTATTAATTGCTTTCATTGTTTTCTTTTATTTTTTACTTAATTTGAGTTGAAACTAATATACATAATTTTTATAACAAATTTAATATACAATTTCTCATTTATGAAAATTATAATGAATGTATTATTTTCTTTAAGCAAAAGTTGAACACAATTAATTAATATATATGCCTACTATGTACACTTTTTCCCAGTTAAAATTAGAGTTATTTTTAATGAATCACCTCTGCACGGAGTTTCCTTCTTTTTGACAACTTGCATTGTTGAAGAATTTTTAAAAATTAAACACTTATAATTTTGATATTATTCAAATTAATACTTCTAATTTTGGTTAATATATAAGTTACAAGGAGATTCTTCTGACTTTCTGAACTTTAGAAGAACATGTAAAATATATAAAAATATGCATATTTACACATAGTTAAAATTTTTTTAAAATAAGAATGTATTTAGTTTAAATGTTTTCTTTGTCTTCAAAATAATTTCACACACTTTTTTTTATATATTTTTCCATGATTTGAATTGATAGGTATTTTCACCCTTTCATTTCCCACTTTAATAGCAGCAGAATTTTACATAGCTGCCAACTCTACTGTCAGTTTCTTCTGCTTTAATCAAATTTCTCCTGGTTTTTGTACATTTTAGAAACTTACTCCTAAAACTGAGTGACTAAAAAAACTCCTATTGGAATAGAATTTTTTGTACAGATTATTGCTTGCTTGAAAAAGTGTTACTTATACATAACGAAGTGAATATCATTTATGGAAATCTACTCAAAAATTTTCTTGCTCCTAAAATGTTCAGTTTATTTTTTATTTAGAACTCTCTTTTAAAATTAATTTAAAAAAAATCGTAACTATATTTGATGAATTAAATGCCTATTAATATTCAAAATTAGGAGTGAACATAATACATAACATTTCAAATATGTTTAATGTCAATTATAACTGGAAAATATTGCAGTTTTTTCTATTTTGATGACTATAAAAATCCCTAAAATTCCTTATGTGTAAAATATTTAGTACATCATACAACAATTATCATGAAATTTATATTATTTCATAATATCTACTGGATTTTTTCCTATCCATGCTGTCAGCTATGATTTTCATATTTTGTTTGGAAGTAAATAAGTATTTTATTAAGGATGTATTTTCATTTCAGTATTTGTGTTGTGGAGTTCCAGAGAGATTATCTGATGAGAGCTCAAATTCAAGTGAGATTCAACAAGAGTAGTTGAAATAATATGGTTTACTATTGATGCAACACATATCTATGCAACACATTAATTTTTTTTTTTGTGTAAAGAAATATTTTCTTATACTTGAAATCATAACACTGTTGTATGCAGCTTTTGTACTGTTTGTTATAAATAATCTATTTGAAGTGCTTCAAAGAATGAACATTTTTTAAGCATTTAATTTTTTCTCCTATCAATGATTATAGAAATTTAGAAAATTCTGAGGAAAAATTCCTTTTTGTTAAAATTTAAATATTTGTCGTGAAATATATATATATATACTCATGACAGAAAATTTAAAAAAAAAAAAAGCCATTTGTTCTCTTCCAAATAAAATAATAAAGTAAAAATCTTTTTTTTTTTTTTAAACAAAAATGTTTAGATCCTAATGGTTTTTTGTATTAAAGAATTATTAAAAATTACATTTTTAATAATTTTTAAATGATTAGCATTCTTAAAATAGCGTGAAATAATTTCTTTTTAGTTATTTTGAATCACTATAACTTGAATATTTTTTTAAAATTGTATTCTCAAAGAGAATAAGAATTGAATAATTATGTGTCAAGTCGTTCATTAAAACAGGGTTGCCACTTCAAAGGGAAAACATGGAAAATACAGAGAATTTTGACTTTTTCCTAGCAAACTGGGAAAATACAGGGAATTTAAGTTCTTTCTGCAATTTAAACTAGTATAGTTAGCCTAATATAGCTCAGACAAGAGCACGGGGATTGTCTGTTTCCTCTTAATATATCGTGTATAATATGTACAAGGAAAACACAGGGAATTTTCCCCCCAGATTAGAGTGACAACCCTGTATAGTTTTTATCTCCTATCAGCCTGTTACTTCAGTGTTAACAATTTAAGTAAGAATTTTTTTTTTTTTAATTATACCATCTTTTAACATATTTCCTGATTATCAGGCAAATAAGTATTAATATGGAAATTATGGTGATCAAAATCATTTTAAATCATATTTATTCTATCAGGTTAGGAATCTTGCTACCATTAAAAAAAGCTTCTGAAAAAAGGATATCAGGGCCGCCTTAATAGCAAGCAGCCGCCCTGACACAGAATGTTTAGACCCCCTATAGCACACTAAAATGTTTAAAAACGAACTAAAAAACTTCACATACATAAAATAAATCATTTTTGAAATATTATTCATTTGGGGAGTAGATTCATTTGGTAATTTGGAAAATATTCGTTACATTCAAATTTTCGTTATTTTGGATTTCGCTGCAACGGGATTTGACTATTGTCATGATGTATCTGATTAGTCATAGTACATTTTAAAACTTTTTTATACCCACCAAAATTATAAGGAAATTAATACAAATACTTATTTTAAAATGAATTAAAATATTTTTATGGTCTGCATTCTTTATAGTTTCAGGATGAAATCGTTTTTTTAAATATTTTGATGAATATTAAGATTTGCTGCGCTTCATGTGTTGAATTGATGAAAAACATCTTTTTTATTTAAATCATTTAAATTTTGTAAAAAAGGGAATAATTGATTTGATTTGTCAAATTTTTGATCATTAACTGAAGTTTTTATATTCTTTGAACAGCTAATTGAATTACCAAAAAAAAAAACTATTGAAATATTTTGCATTGTATTATATTTAGTTTGTTTATTCGTCTTCAATATATGTGGATTTATTTTATTTTTATAATTTGATTATAAGTATCCATAATGAATGCCTTGTTAAGTTATTTAAAAAAAAATATTTGTAATTTTGCATTTGACTTAATCCAGTTGCCATTTTATTGAAAGGACATAATCTGCATTTTAAGCAAATAAAAATTCATTAAAACTAGATTTAATAAACATAAAAATTATAATTATTACTTATTATTTTTTATTAAATCTACTATTAAATGTATTCTAGTATTTTTTATTGAATCTAGTATTATTCTAGATATTAAATGTACTGTATTTGATGATCAGCTTAAAAATTAGTACTTACCCATTTCTACTGAAAATACTTTGCATTCAAAAGGATACTTTGCTGAAAGTGTAACTCATTTTTTTTTGTTCAGTCAGAATGAAAAAAAAAATTGCTTTGTATAATATTCTCTCTTTTTATTTTGTGCCAAATGAGTTTGTTTTTCATTTTGTCAAGATTATAACAATGTTCATAAAATAAATTTTATCTAATTATTACATTAGTTGCTGTTCATTATAGCTGATTAGAAAAGTATAGTTTAATATAATTATGTGTTTGAATGTAGTAGAGACTAAAGTGCATTATTTATTTATGTTGTTCATAAATAGTATATATATTTCTTTCTCACAGATACTTGCCCGGAAAAACAATCAAAAGTTTTGATAAAGAAATTATTTTTCCTACCTATGAAGGAAATGCAATGAAACATTTCAGAATATTTGATTTCTGTACCTCGCACTGAAATTGGGTTTATACGTTCAAATATGTAACCACTACAATTATTCAACTCAAATTCACTAGTATATAAGGCATGTTGACTCTATTCTGTGTCAAGGTTGACATTGGAACCTGATGTGAACACGCTCACTTTGAGGGATGGTCCATGTTGACTCGCTGCTTGTGACTTCGACATTGTCTGTGCTCCGTTGCTACTCAGTCTCAATCGCACACGATGCTGGCCTACATACAATGGACTGCTGATGGCAACACGGGAGCGACCACGATCGTTAACTCGATGATCAGCACTCAAAGTCTAGTGTTCTCAATACCCGGCTTCTCGCGAAGCAGCAACAAATTGAGTAGTGGTATCCTATGAAAGATAAAATTCTTGTGAGAGAGTATCATAGCACTACAATAATATAACTCTTGCATAAAGTACAATTATCTGCAAGTTGAATTCGTTAACCTGCTGGTAAAAGGTTGGGAATGGCTGATCATTATACCCCTATAAAATCTACCATAATATGGCTAAAACTGAAGAATGTCTTCATAAGATTTAGTTTTTTGATGATACAGTGAAATGGCTTCCGTGTAAAAAGAAATGAATCCCTACAAGGTTCCTTAACATAGCCATAGTTACCAATCTTCAATACTGTCATGGCTTTTCTCTCCATGTAACACAATTTGTTTCATTATGGCCCAATGTTTGACCCAGGAGTTACCTTGTCTTCGGGATTGGGTTAAAAATATACTAGATTGATAGCTGTAAACTCTTAATACAATCGGTTATAAAAGAAAATAGATGAAATTTTTTGTGTTAAAAGGAAGATATTTTTGCAGCTGAAAAAACTTAGTAACTATGAGAATAGAATGCTCAGCTGAAGTGATCACCGGTTGAGCTATTCTGCAAATTATTTTATTTTATTTTGAAAGCACAAATATTATTATGAACAACGTATGTATCTAGAGTAATTAATCCTTTTATCAGGACATTAAGTAAAACTTAGAAGAAAAGAATCCCTAAATAGGAGTTTAGCGAGCCCTCTTGTGATTATAAATGGGTGAGAGGCCCTTCAAAAGTTCAAAATTAATTGAAATTATCAATACTAATTTTAAAATAATCAATTATATTTCATCTGTTGACATGCTGGTTTGATTTTATTTATTATTAACTATTGCATATGTTAATTAGAAAAATTCAGTCACTTTATAATAGTTCACTTTTTAACTACTGAAACTATATTTTCATTTTAAAGAACGATTTTTAGAATACCTATTTTACTTCTATCCAGTATTCAACGAGAGCTGCAAATGAATTTATTTATCAAATGATTTATTTTATTGACTGCCCTTTGTGTGCCGTTTATGGAACTGCTTGCATATATATCCATCGATCTGAAGATCAGGGAGCCCTATAACATGTCATGATATTTAAAATCAGACTAAAAATACTTCATAAAATAAAGCATTTTTAAGGTATGCAGTAATTTTAAGACATATTTTTATCGTCCCAAAAACACACTGCACATAAAATAAAGAAATTTTAAACTCTCTTTTTTAAAAAAAAAAATTGCAATGCTAACCAGTTGCCATCCTCAAATAATAAAATATTTTTCAAAACCAAGAAGCAAATTAAATTTAAAAAAAAACATGAGGGTATAACAAATTCAAAATGTATGGATTAAAGTCAGTTATAAAAACATTTTTCAATGCACATATTGGATTTTAGTTTAAAAGTTTTCCTGCTTATTCAAATTATACTGTTGTTTGCATGATAATCAATCACTATTTATAGGAAAGTGTGAGAATATATTTATTTAAGAAAATTTATAATGTTTGCTCTTTCAATGCTATTTATAGGGTATCTGTGCACCTGCAAAGTCATGGATGGATTTCCGAAAAATCTTAATTTTTAAAATGGAATTCCCCCATTTCATGGTGTATTTTAAAATATTTTTATCATGTTCTTTAAAAATTATCATGTCCCTTCAAAAAATGAAAGAAAAAATATTTTTAGAACGAATTATCTTTCTAAACTTCTGTGATTTCAGAATTTTTGTTATTTATTTACTTAATTTTTTTATTTTAGTTTAAAATTCAATCAATTTCAAATTCTAGCTGAAGCAAGCCAGTCATAGGCAAAATTTTTGTATTCCAAATTGCAAGGCTGATTGTGCTCCGGATTTCCGGAATTTTCACTAACAGTGATCCGGAGATCAAAGGTCCACACGCTTAAAAAAATGATTGATCACAGAAGTTTCCGGAAATCAAATTTTCAAAGATGGAGCTTAAAAGCACAGTTTGAACCCCAGAAATTTTCCGGAATTTTGACTTGGGCTCACAATCACCCCTGAAATTGAGAACAGAAAAAAATAGGGTGTATTTCTTTCCTTTCCGATGAAGATGAAAAGTATCTTTAGAATATAATTCTGCAGAAAAAAAGAAATTATTTGTTTCTGTATTTTATTGCTTCAACTCTTTCTTGACTCTGTTTTTTAAATTTAAAATCTATAAATATGAAGATGCAGTGTATAACAGTTTTGGTTATACCTATCATTTCAATTCATGTTATTATAATGCTTTTTTTAAATTTATTGTTGGAGAAAATAGTAACTTCGTTAAGTACAAAAAAATTCTTGGAAAGTCATGAATTTGGAAATCTAAAATGTAGCAGATACGCTGTATTTATAAAAAGTAAGACTCCTTTTTTTCCTTTATATGACATTTCATCAGATTACCTTTCGAAGGTTTTACTCATTTAAGGGAATTATTTTTTAAACACTTATAATTTTATTTTATTTCTGGTAGAATTTGATTATTCACTGTATTTACCCCACTGTGTAAAAAAAAAAAAAGTCTATTTAAAATTGAATCACAAAAAGTGGACACTTTTCAGGATAATTTATTTCTATTCAGTATTCGATTACCTAATAATTTATTATTCGATTTTTGAGATGGTGAAAAATCATTTCTTAATTTTAGCAGCAAATTTCTTTGACTAAAAGTAAAATCCCTCCCAACAGCCCATTGTTAGATAGAGGAGGTTCCACAATTGTGAGACGGAAGCAGGGGACCTGAATTTTCACAATAACAGTTCAGTGTCTTAACCACTGATTAATTAATTAATTGAAGCAGTAATACATTGGTGGCAAAATTAACATATTGTGAAAATATTAAACTAATTAAATTGTTTTTATTGAAGCATATGACTCTTTATTTAAAATTCGATCAAATTTCCCCCCACCCAAAAATAAATATTAGTTCAGGACACCCCTAGCCAAATTTGATAAAAACTTTGAAATACTATTTGACTAAAATTATAGCAATCTTCAAAGAATAAAATTTTATCATCCTACTCAGGGCTAACTTTCCTGTTAGGTTCGTTTAAAAGCAACAAAAATTGTATTAGCACTGATTAAATAACGAAAAGCATTATTTTATAGTACTGATCTACCTCTTCAAACCTTTTAGAAATTCTGTAATGAGCACTAAAGACATTCAGATTATACACGCATAAATGAAACACAGGATCTTTAATATTAATTGCATACTTTTCAGGTTACTTCGACAGTACTTTATTATCTTTTTAAGGGAATAATTCTTAGAACGTGAATATTGTACAATATCTTGATTTAGTCATTACCCAGTGCATTTCTAATCTCTCGATAGATTATGTGACTGCTTTTTGCAACCATTTTAAAATTGTAATTGACACCATTTTATTTAAGATTCTTGTAATAAAAAGAAAAGAATGTTGTTATTTAAAGTTCACTATTTACCAAATATCTGTTATGGAATTATTGCAATGTGATTATTGTTGAACTTGTTTTATAATAAAGTGTTCTGTTTTCAATGATTACACGCATTTCTGTTCTGAATACTTTCTTCCTTTTTAACACTAGGCAGTGACCGCGAAAGTACCTCTCTTCCTCCCTCTATACATTAACCGAATTATTATTTAGTATTAGTCCAAATTGTTTGAACCTTACAGAATGGCAATCAAAAATTCAATTTTAACTACATGGTTTGAATAGTTTAAAAGTTACAATAAAATTCATAAAAGAAATTGTTTACCTGTAAATTTTTTATCTCTCATTTAATGTTTTTTTTTCTATACTGTGCCACTTTAAAAAAAAAAATTATGTTACATGTGAAACCAAGACTTCGGTCAGCAATAGGGGGCTGCGGGAGGAATAGAATTCGGAAAACAAACTTATAAAGATTCTCAGGTATAGTTTGTTCATCAAGAGTTTGCTCCGCCTTCATCACGTGGTATCCAAAAAAATACTGTTTCGCTATTTTTGGTGTGTGAAGAACAAGTTTGGCGATCGTACCACAAAAATAATTATTTCGCAATTTTCATGTGCAACAATTTCTCTCTTTTTTGGAGTTTGAGACATTTTGCTGGGAAAACAGCAGTTTTTAAATATGTTAACTAGCTTCAATGTTTGAATGACTGAGATGAAGAGGTTGGAGCTGGTGAATGAATGCCATTTTTTGGGGCTCTAGTGAAGATTCAATTTTGCTGAAATCTCATTTGCGATTACCATGATTTTACTTTGCCTCCAATGATGTCAGGCGATCGCCCACAGATTTTCTAAACTATTAATTTTTCTCTTTTAAAAATTTGCTTGAAAAATATATTTATAGGTTTTTAATTATATATTCTTAAGTTAATTATCTTTATAATTGAAGTTCTTCGCAAAAAAAGTTTTAATACAGATGGAAAGTGCAGCAGAAAAAAGCTACTTTTCAGGGCTGTCTTAATATGACAGGCAGGGTAAACTATGCATAATTTTTTTAAAAAAAAATTGAGATGCTAACCAATTGCAATGCTAAAATTTTCAAGACCATGGAAGTTAATTAAATTAAATAAACATAAAGGTACAACAAATTAAAAGGTATGAATGTCAAACTAAACAGTTATGAAGACCTCGTTCAAGTACCTAAAATTTTCATTGGAATGTTGAAAAAATAGTTGCCCCTTTTAAGTTGGTGATAAACTACTCTTGGTGTTTGTATGATAATCCATAAATATTTGTAAAGAAAAATAAAATGCTTACTTAATAGAATATATTTATTTTAAAATGCAATGTCGTTTATTCTTAGCTTAGACTTCATAAAAAGTAAGATCCTTTCGTAAAGACGGCGTTTAACCTCTTCTCTCAACAAGGACTTAAAGATGGGTGAATATGCATATTAACAATGAGTGCATTCATTTATGGGCCAGTGAATCTACAAATTGTGTTACAACAAACAGCAATTTTTCATTTTTTAAAATAATTAACAAAACTCTGATATATTGAATACAAAATACTTTTAAAACGTCATTTAAATCTATACAGTGTGCAAAACAAAAGTTAACGGACCACCCTGGATAACTCTTCATCTAATGATCGGATCTTCACGTTCTAAAATTCAATCTTAATGAATGGTTCGATGGAGTGACCTCAAATACGCTGACTCAAAAACGTACTTTTTCTGACTAAACATATCTTTTCCCCCGACTGATCTCAAAAATGAAGGGGATAGCAGCAGTGTGGGAAATATGGACCCCTAAATGTTCGATTTTTTGTATTTATCTATTTTTTCACCATTTCTTGAGAATTTTTTAAGCGAATTGAACATTTTTTGCTCACCATAAAAAAATTCATTTGTCCATAGGTAATTATCCACCCAAAGAAGTATATTTTACAGGGATGAGATTCTTCCGCGGATTTCCGCTTTTTTTTTTCAGATTTTTCCATTTTTCCCGCTAATTTCCGCTGAAATTTTTTTTTGCCCAAGTTAAAATGTTTTATAAGGAATTTAATTTTCCGCGGAGGGAAGTTGTTGAAGTCCCTTTTCCTCCCTCTGAAGTTTCTCTAAAAATCATTTCCTTGGGATAAAACTGGTTGACCTTTATACAGGGATGAGATTTTTTTTTGTCTCTCGAATTTCAGCCTTTTTATCAAAAACTCCGATTCTCTAAAAGTTTCGTTTTTTTAAATAAATATCCCGTTTTTTTTAAATTCAGTCAATGAAGTAAAATAATTATATTTATTTACGATTTTCAAAGATAAACAGAAAATTCAATCTACGCCCTAGCTGCTAACCCTTCCGCATTTTTACTTATTTTAGCTATTTTCTCCGATTTCACGCACAGAAAATAAGATTTTCCGTATTTTTTATCCGTCGGCTG
>NC_092207.1:3095638-3104220 GCF_043381705.1 Parasteatoda tepidariorum | reverse complement strand
GAAACAGAATTTCGTCTTTGGGTGGCAAAATGGCAGCGTGAAACAGAAGCAGGACTTGAAGTGCCCAACGATCTTTCCAAGATTATTAATGTCTGTGACATCGATTTGTACCCATCAATCAATATGTTGTTGAGAATTTTAATAACTCTGCCAGTTAGTGCAGCAATAGCAGAACGTTCCTTTTCAACTCTTCGACGTCTCAAAATTTGGCTTAGAGCAACTCAAAATCAAGAACGATTAAATGGACTCGCATTATTAAACATTCATCGAGAAATTGATTTGGATGTTGAAAAAATCATTGACAGATTTGCCAAAGTTTCTAAAAAACGCATTACATTTACTATTTAAAGATTTTGAATACTTGAATTATTTATGTATTGTTCATTATGAAAGAATAAAAAATGAGAAAACTAGCATTAAAAACCCCAGTTTTTTTTTCCAAAATTAATATGTAAAAAAAAAAATTTGTGGGGGGGGAGGACCTGAGTCTATGACCTCCCCCCCCCAAGAAAAATTTCTGGTTAACTGCAAGGCACCGTTGCAAGAGAGCGGGGGGTATTTCTTACAATTTTTTTTATGCAATAACACTTTTTATCTTTGCGGACTGTATAAAATGTTTGTAACTTTTGAAAAACATGAAATGAATGATCCTGTAACCTTTAGATAGAATTATTATTCAGATTCTATATAAAATATTAATTATCAGGCGAGATACAGTTTGCACTTGTTTAGTTAAATGAGACTATGTGTAATATAAATTAGACTATACTTATTATATCAGGTATTGTAATAATTAGACCAAATTATTAATGTTTTAATAATGGCAAGCGTGCAATACTTTTTATATTTAATGTAATGGAGACTTTCTATATAGTTCGTACTTATTTTTAACGTATTGTATTAACTAATTTATACACGAAAGTAAACAACGCTGTATCACCTGATAATTAACATTTTACAGTGAGGTCAGGAACTGTATGAATTAATGATTCACTTCTATAGCAGTTATTAACACCTTTTTTTTATTAATCTTATGTAAATTGTCACAACAAATATTTCAGTTCAATTCTGATGGGAAAAACTTTGCGTAAGCAGCTCCAAATTTCTCAATGTTTGCAAAGAGAATGAATCTAAGCTTATTGGTATATTTCTTATCACAACTAAGTTTTGATTCATCACTGAATTCTCTCCAAACTCTGTTTGAGTTTTTGGAAAAAAAGAGAGCCGGACTGGGTACATTATCCCGCATGTACTGCCACACATCCGAGAGTAAACTGAATGCCTCGTAGGGGGTGATGAGGGGGAGGACTTCATCAATGTAGGAGAGGGGGGGAGGTAAAAGTTGTCCCATTGCCATGATCGTAATGAGGCGTTGGCTCATCAGGAGTTCCTTGGGACAGTTTCTCGTCGTCTTTTCCTGGCTGCTGCACCAGAATGTCAAGAGTACAGCCATAATGGCTCTTAAAAGCACACTGCAATAGCAGAGAGAAGGATGCACGGATGCGATCAGGGAGAGCAAATCCCACAGCAGGCAGTTCTCTTCAAACATCCTTTTAATGTGTAAATCCCTTTCCACCGTCACCTGAAAATAACACCTAAAATTAATTTTTTTTGTTTCAGCACACTTTGAAAGTCATAAATTTCGGTATTGAAGAAAATTTGTCATGATTTTTATTTATTTTTTTTAAAAAAAAAATCATGGATTTAGGTCCCCCAAAAGATTCTAATTTTTAAAATGAAATTTACCCATCCTCCAATTTCATGGTGTACCGAATATCTGAATTTGTAACAAAATCTCCACTCATAATAAAAAATTTTAAAATAGAAAATATTTTTATTGTGTTCTTTAAAAATTGCGGTGTTCTGTCAAAAAATAATTAAAAAAAATATCATTTCTAGAGCAAATTATCTTTTAAACTTCTGTGATTTCGGAATTTTTGTTATTTATTTATTTTTTTAGCAATTAAAATTCTAGCTGAAGCAAGCCAGTCATTTTTTTTAAATTCCGAAATGAGAACAGAAAAATCGGGAGTATTTCTTTCGTCTCCGATACACAAGAAAAGTATCTTTAGAATATAATTCTGCAGGAAAAGATTTATTTGCTTTCGTATTTTGTCCCGCTATTTTATTGCTTCAACTCTTTCTTTACACTGTTTTTTAAATTTAAAATAAATATGGACATGCAGAGTTATACCTATCATTTCAATGAATATTATTATAATGCTTTTTTTAAATTTAGTGTAGTGTTTTTGACAGAGAAAATAATAACTTCGTCAAGTCATGAAAAATTCTTGGAATGAGTAATGTATTTGAAAATGTAGTAGGTACCCTGTAAGAAGAAGGCCCTATATTTTATAATCACTGTTCACAGCTAATATAGGACCCATATTAAAAAAAATCTAGACACACACGTCCCTCGGTGCATAGGACACATTGGGCCAATTTAGAGTCCAAGGAAAATTTGTAGCTAGAGTAGTCAGGGTGCGTAGCCAAATTTTTCAACAAAGAATAAGCACTTTTTAAAATATTTGTAAGCACTTTTTAAAATATTTCATAAGTAGACAGAGTTGGTAAGTTTTTGACTAGGACTGGGCTATAAATCGATATATCGCGACATATAGATTTAACGCCTACATCGGCAGGCGATGCATCAGAAATCTGATTTAAACGGTCGAGTAAAGAAGATGAACAATATAGCGATACACGATATAGCGATACAAGACACGCAAGGATCTCTTACATTCCGATGCCAACTCGCGCTGGGGAAGACTATGTTCGTATCATTATATTGAAACGGCCTTGATTGATGAGCGGTAGAATCAGTTTTGAGAACATATATCGTGATCTCGCATGTTCGTTTCCGCACCTCTTAGTTTTTTTTTCTTCTTTGTCGCGACTTGATATCGTTTCTTGCAGATTATTTTCAGTGGGACTGACTTTGTGATCGCCGTCGTTACCTTGTTCTGAACGTAATCTATTATTGAAAAGAATATATAAAGAAGTGTTTCTTAATTAATTAGGTAAATTTTTTTTTGAAACAAAACTTTCTTTTTTATTTTTAAATGTGAAAATTAATTTTGATATTATATGTTTAAGTATTATTTTACATTATTGAATTTATTACAAACGGAAATCTAATTTAAGGTGCCCATAAAGAATTAAATTAAAAAGTAATTAAATTTGTTAGGCTATTTTTTACTTTATTTTAATTTATTAAAAACTTTTTGGATAAACTAATAATTTAATGGGTTTTTATTACTGATTTTAAATTTATAAATCTTCAGTTGTTTTCATTTTTATAAATAAAATTATAACAAAACTTATTTTTCCTCTTTTGGATTTGGACATAAGTCAATCAACTTTGTTTATTCAAAAAAATTAGTAATGTTTGCGATTGCGACTTCTTTTTTTAAAATCATTTAGCACTTCGTTTTATTAAAGAGTATAATCGTGTTTTTTAATTTTCTTTCAATATTGTCAGTTGAATATATTATCGAATATCACAATTCTTTTGTTTTTATTTTTAAGAAATTAAACCTTACTTTGTTTTTCGTTCATAATTAGGTCATTATTCAATTTAATTTAATTATTTATCTGAAATAATAACAATAAAAAATACTGTTTTAAAAGCGCTTTTTTTTTCTAAAATTTATTTAGCACGTTGTTTTAAACATACAAATAATTTTTAACGAACTTATTTTTTAAATTTTCTTTCTATATTGTTAGGTAAATATATTGATAAATTTCAATTTTATTTATTTTTTTATTATTTATCTTTAAACTAAGAAATCTTTCGTTATTTGCGAGATCATTTTTAGAAAATATAACATTAATATCTTTCTTAAGCCAAACATGTACGTCAAATTCATAAATTGATTTAAATCAATCCGAGTATGAAGTTTTGATAGAAATCTGACTTTCTGCGCCTTACAAGTAAATGAATTTCAAAATTACTATATCGCGATGCAAAACTGACGATGCATCACGATATAAAATTTCTTATATCGCCTAGTCCTATTTTTGACAATTGATGGTTTTATTTACAGGGACGAAGTGTGAATGGCGCATCACAAACGATGAAGAGAAATGAAATTTTTTATCGCTAATAGAGAAAAAAAATTTCCAATGTTTAGTGGGTCCCCATAATCGGCAAAAATTCGAGAGATTTTTCCATTCTATTACAGAGAGCGAATAATGCAGTCTGAAATTGAGAATCTCTAGCAAAATGCAGCAGGGTTACCCATGAGAGTCAAAAATCCTTACCACTGAATCCAGCTCAGTATACGCAAGTGCCGACCTGCAAGTATTTCATCAAATATGTAAAACAAATGGTGTTTTCATACACTACAGACCGGCGGTACGCCGAAATAGATTGGGGATGAATTAATTGTGAAAACGTTGAATAGGACAATGTCTTTTTGCATAATCTGTGGCGAAAATCAACATAGTTAAGAAAAATATCGCATTTCGGAAAAGGGAAAATTAAGAACTTTTTAAAAACACCCATGGAAAAAAGGCACCTTTAAGGGCTTTAAAAAAACGAAAATAAGCACTTTTTAAAAACGCTACGCATCCTGGTAGTTATACATACAATATAACCTTTCTAAAACGTGGTGACAAAAAAAAAAAACGATTTTTAAAATAATGCGCATTTTAAAACAAAATCATGTTGAGACCTTTAGGTAGTCTTCGTCCGGCCAGGGCAACCCATTGAACATGACATCTGGTGAGACAAGTTCAACCATGAGAAGGGCAACAATTTTCATTCCTGGTATGAGGTTTCTTTCTTGTGGCTGCTCATCCAGGGGAAATCTCCAGGAGGCTTTGCAACAAGATTGTATGACATCGAGGGCGACCTGCTTATTCAAGAGTACGACGTCTTTATCGAACTTTGAATCGCTGACACTCACTCTCAGGCCCGAACCTATGATTCCCGAATGAAATACAGAAGAATGACTCTGGGGTAGGGTGATGGCAGACATGTACTTAGTATTCTCCATCAGGAGATTCGTCTTGTTGACGTTCACCGAAACGTTCGTCTTGACGCTCGAACCGAACAGAGAACAATACTTCTTATCGATGAAACATTCCAAGAGCATTCGAAGCACCGCGTGTTGAGCGGTAGATTGCTGACACAAATTTGCCAGAAGACTTTTTACATTGTTAATGAGTGTGATTTTTATGACTAAACTTAAATTCTGTCTGCCAAGCAAATGGAAGAAATAACTCACAACACAGCTGCAGACAGTGAAGAGCGAGCTCATAGGCATCTGTTTGGGATTGACGCAGATAGAAAGCAATTCCACCACGACATCCGAATAATCGGTATTCCTACTATTTATTTGTCCGGCAAGAACTTCCAAATTCGGGGTCATCCCTTCTGTGATCAGATGATGCCATTGTTCCCTCTGACACAACTGAGTTATGTTTTGGATGAGAGTCACGGGCTTTTCGATTCTGTTCGATTTCAATTCTGCCATCTGATACGATATTGTAGTAGACAAAGCATTGGGTTGATGCATTTGTATATCTTGATAAATATTACTCACATATAAAGCAGAACCTTCAACGCTACTTATTAAGAATCCAAAAATAAAGACAGTAGCTGGATCTTCCCCATGGAAACAAATAAACTTTAAGAGATTCAAAACCCAACTCGCTTTACTCGTCTCAGGATTTGATAAGCAACAGGTCAGATTTGAAACGTGTGTCTTGAGAAAATGCAACAACGGAATTTCCGCCGCACCACCATAAGCACGTCTTTGGATCTCTAGTAACACTGAATCTAAGATCAAACCAGCAGCTGATTTAATCTAAAAAATAAAAAATAAAGTCATTAAAAACAATGTCTAAAAATTATGGTAAAATCTTTCTTTTTTTTCTCTCCAAAAGCTATACTCATTTTGAGAGATAGAAAATTAAACACTTTTCACAAACCTCAAAAAAATAAATAAAAGCACCCTTACCAATTTGTTTGAAGAACATTAATAATTACATGGAAAAAAAACAGAAATTGAGTAAAAAAAATATTTAATTGATCATCAGTGATCCCAAATGGGCAAAAAATGAAAAAAGTTAAAATATTAAGTCTTTGTATATGTGTCTGATGTAAACAGGTAAATTCATCCACCGTCGCATATATACTCCCACAAATAGCAAAAGATTATTTTTTGCTTTGTTTCAAGGGCGAATGTGATATAAACAAAACGTATGCCCGGGATAATCAGGGAGCTTGTTTTATTATTCTAAAGATATACTTACTCCAGCATGAATTTCAACATTAGAAGGTGGCATTATATTTAGCAAGCACCTAATCACTTGGCAGCCCCCATCACTGCGCAACAATAAATGCACCACTAGACTTGCAAGTCCCTCGGTACCAGGAATTTTGGCAGACTTCCACTTTTCAACCTGGCAATACATCTTGTTTAATACTTCAGGGTTAACTGAAAATCAAATTCACTTTTATATTATGTACATTTTGAAACAGTTTTTCACCATTCGTTTTAAAATATAATCAGCAATGAATCCAAGTTAACGCTTAATAGGATAAAGTAATAGGATAAAGCTTAATAGGAATGCATCCCGTTATAGCGAATTCCTAGGGATCGGAGCAATCGCTAAGCAATAACGAAAATTCGTAAGACCGAGATTTAGAATTTCCGAATTAACCAAAATTATTTTGTTACACTTATATATCTTCTGCATAAAAAAATAATAAATATTGCATTTAATTACAGTTTTGATCTATTTGTACTCCACGCCTAGAAAACCTCAAATCAATGTTTCAAAAGCTCACAAAAACATTCAAATTTAAAGGATCACTTATTCTAAATCAGAAATTTTGTAATTCTTTTTTTTCTCTTTATTTTGGAGACGCAAAAATACTTGAATTCTGAGATCATTGTGTACTTTTGAAGAATGGAAAAGATCACAAGAGAGAAAATGAGAATTGATGCTTATTTTCACCTTCGTTAAATAGGGTTATGAAATTCGTTATTTTTAATTCATTGTTTCTATGGAGATTCATTTGGGGATTCGGAAAATTTTCGGATTTCGCTGGATTTGACTGCATTCATTTTTATAAAATTCCATTAAACTTTTCACTACATTTTTACATCAATTTAAGATCAGGACTACGTAATTCTGAAAGGTAGTTTGGATTAGAGTTGGGTACTGATTTGAATCACTGAATTGATTCGAATCATCCACTTGCAACTGATTACAATGAGTTAATTTGAATCAGGATTGATCAAATCAGCTGATTTTATCAGAGTAGATTTAAATTATAATGAATTAAACTTACGTTTTGTTTCACAGTGATGTTGAGTCATATATATAAGGAAAAATTTCTTGTAAAACCTTAGAGATTCTTACGCAGTCATTAAAGGTCTTAAGATTTTCCAATCAAACAATTCCATCGATTCAGGATAACAATATTCATGCAAAAAAAACAGATAATGATTTGATCAGATAATGCAATGTGGTAAGTCTACACTAGGGGTACACAACCTGCGGCCCACCAACCCTTGATGTGCGGACCGCGGACGCAATCTGAACAAAATTTGGCAGGAAAAAAAATTACATTCGTTCTTTTTTTTTTTTTTTTTTTTTTTTTTTTTTTTTTTTTTTTTTTTTTTTTTTTTTTTTTTTTTTTTTTTTTTTTTTTTNTTGATCGCTATTTTTCATTGGTTAACGCTACGGATTTACGCTTAGTTTTGAAAATATCAATATCTTTCATACGTCATTATTACGATACACAAATTTCGAAGTTTAGTTATCACTTTTGACGCTCTTCGTGCAGTTTCCGAAATCGCGATTTATGTAAGTTATGAAACGCTATATTTGTGCAAACTTTATGCCAAATCTAAATGACTTCTGATCCTTTTTTTGGCAGTTATTGTGTGGCATTCTCGTAGCCGACATTTTCTCGTGGTTTTTAAAATTTCGATATTTAAGCACGATATTATTACGAATCATGAATAAAGAATCACTCATTTAGATAACCATTTTTTGACGTGATTTATTTATGCCGATTTTGTTGCAAATCAAATTATTTTTCAATCGTTGTTTTGGTAATTATCGCTACGCATTTCTACAATGTTTTGAAAGTCCCGATATTTTTTATACGCTATTGCGACACTTTAATTTCGAATCCCGCATTTAAATGCATCACTTTTTGATGCACTTCATTCAGACCGATTTCATCGTAAATATAAAGGTATTTTGATAGTTTTTTTGGTACTGATTACTACGCTTTCCCCGGGGATTTAAAAAAATTCTAATATTTTTTGTACTATAATTTGACAGCACGCGAGTTTTGAATCACGCATTAAAATAATTACTTTTTACGTGCTCTATTTGTGATAATTTTAACATAAATATAAAAAGGTTTTTTGAACGTGTTTTATTTTTTCTCTCCCGTAATTGCTGCCTTTTTTCTTGATTTTGAATATCCTGATATTTTAACACAATATTACAACTTGTGAAACTCGATTATATTTAAAAAAAATTTTGTAACTTTAAAAAATGTAATTACGTATCTCAGCAAAATCGACACCTTCTCGAAGAGAATAAAAAAA
>NC_092207.1:3079859-3095138 GCF_043381705.1 Parasteatoda tepidariorum | reverse complement strand
AAGGATCCATTGTCAACGTACCCAATAAGAACAAGACCGTTAACTGTGTTCCACGCAATATAAATGATTCTATCAGTATTCATGTAAAATTGAAAAAAAAAGTGTCTAGCTTTCAAATCATATTTCATGTATGAACTTGTGAATCCGAAACGGGTGTATGATGCAGCTTACAATATCCATCAAACACCATTGTACTCATCCGAAAATGTTAATATTGATCTCGATTGGCTGCTCAATGTCTATTTAGTCATCAAAAGAATTGACACAAAATGAACTGATCTGCATTTAAATTTGTCGGCGAAATTGTGTACCGAGCAGTTCAAGATTAACAGTTAAAGATGTCCAAGGTGAAAACACAATAAAGTTTCTTTTCCAAAAAAGTTAGAAAGCAACCATTTTGCCAATGGGTAACCTGCGATCGCATTTTGTAGTGTATGTATTTTATTTTATTTTTTATATTTATTCTGTTCTCCCTTTTTATGATATTAAGGTCATTTTTAATGTTTTTAAAGGATTTTTTTAGGGATATTTTTTTGAAAAGCTATTTCATCTACATCATGACCTTGGTCATGAGTCTAAAATTTAGTTGACAGGAGAAAAAATGCAACTTTTTTTTTTCATGTTCGTTTTAAGGAAGCATAAAATCTCCAAGAATGTTATTTCGAAGTTACCAAGAAAAAGAATTTACAAGTGGTTATGTTATGGAATCTGATACGTACACTAATTCTTTCAAAATATAAACTAATGCTGTTTTTCTTGTGCGAACAATATTTTTAGTTACGAAATCAAATACTTTTTTGTATGCACTCTCTCTAAATAAATATACCTTTTTGTTCGACTATTCTCTAACTTAGTAGACAATCGATTAAATAGGGAAAGTGCGGGACAGCTTTAATGTTAATTTCGCACTGTTTAGAAGAATCATTTCGTTAATCTGTCAAAATAAAAAAATAATTACTTGCGATTATTATCATTATTTTACCCATGGGCAAAATGAGTCTTGGTTTAGAATTATAGATATCGTAATTATAGATTATCGTCTGCACCAGAGTTGGGCGTCGGTTACAGTAATCGATTACAATTGTAATTGATAACAGATAACTACTGCTATGTAATCAATTACTTGCAATCACGATTACAAGTAACCATTACAAATCATAAATTTTGATTACATCAGAGTAGAGCAAAAATTTAATCGATTACATTTTTCAGGTACAGTAATCAATTACTTGTAATCATGATGAAAGACATTCATAATTTTGATTACAACTGCAATCCTGATTACATAACCAATTACTGTAATCAATTACTTGTAATCGTGATTGCGAGTAATCTAAATGTAGGATTACATGTAGTCATATATTTTGATTACTTGCTATCATAATTACCCGTAATCGTTTCTGTTGTGATTTTTTGTCATCGCAATTACTTGGAATCATGATTACAGTTGCATATTTTGTAATCATTTGATTTTGTCACTTTTGTTTGTTATCAAAATTTTGATTTCAGCTGTAATCAAGATTATTCAAAGCTCAGCCCCGTCCCGCCCCCTAGCGGGGGCATCCGGGGTGAAAATTTATTGATCAACAAAAGGATACAAAACAATTTCCAGTTTGAAAACAAAAGAAGATGAGAATTTACAATGATAAACATGAATAATAAAACAAAATAAATGAATAATAAATAAATATAATAATATTTAATGGCTGGCACAACTACTGCCAATATTAAACCAGTAAAAACACTTAAATATCTTGGCGTGATTTTTGACCCTCGGTTGAGCTGGATGCCACATCTCGAGCAGTTAAAGTCCGATGTCGACATCTTTTACAACAAAATGAAACAGTTCAGTAGAGCCACCTGGGGCTTGTCCCCAAACATTCTTAAACAAATTTATCTCCAAGCTATTGAGAAAAAAATCACTTACGGAGCCTCTGTATGGTATAAAAATAACGTGAAAATTAATAAGAAGTTGAACTCCATACAGCGCATCCCCCTACTAAATATCACCAAATGCTACTCCACCACCAGCACAGAGGCTCTCCAAATTCTTGCTGGTATTCCCCCCATCGACCTAAAAAATTAGACAGACTTGTACTATAAAGAAACATCGGTGGACGCGAGATAAGCAAATCATTTTCGATAGCGACTTCCAAATCAGAGAACTAGATGCCTTACCGATAGATACCCCAGTACACCATAATCCAGAGTTGGCCAAAAATGTAATCGATTACATTTTTTGATTACAGTAATCAATTACTTGTAATCATGATTACAATTTTCAAAAATTTTGATTGCAGCTGTAACATGATTACAATATTGATTACAGTAATCAATTACTTGTAATCGTGATTACAAAGTTTGATTACACAGTCGATTACAGTAATCAATAGTATCAGATATATATAAGAAAACAAAAATTATCATAGTAGAATGTTAGAATGTTTCGAAACATGAGGATGCTATTTGCTTATCATTTTTATCCAAAGAAAACCATGTAACCTAAATATCTAGCAGAATGAAGCGATTTTTTAAACAATGAATCATACAATATGCAACATAGTATTTCAATATCTTATTCTTAAACATAACATATTTCAATGTTTTTAAAATGCCACTAAACATTCAGCAATTCCTTGAGTTATAGAAAAAAGAAATATCGTAAATTATAGAAAACCTTGTGAATGTGCATTAGAATTACTATACAATATAAATTTCATTTTTCAAGCACTTTTTTTTCTTCAAACTTTCTTGTCTAGAACACTCGATTAAAGCTGTAAAAATGATTATCCCTAAAATTTTGTATATAGCCATAATAAGTTATGTTAATTTGATTTTAGTATGAAATCCTCGAATAAATAGCAAAAACAGCATAATCTAAGTAATATCAGATAAAAAGTTCATGTATCTAAATTCTAAAAACTTAGAAAATCATAAATAATTTATAAATCGATTCAAATTTTCTTTTCAAAGGGGATTAAAATAAATTATTTTTTTGCTTTTTGGACAGAAATCAGCTTAAATAATATTGTCTATTGCCTAGAAACTTCGAGATATTTTCTATTAAAAATTAATTAAACCTCTCCGAGCAATCACAAAACATTATTTCAATTTTTTTACAGTCAGAGCGTGGTTGCCTAGCAACCTAGTAAAATTAAGCATTCCTCTTTCGAATTAGTCAATGGGTTATCTTAAAATATTCATTTGCGCAGGCGACTTTTTTTGGTGGTTTTCTGGACTATCGCCAAATATATAAACCTTTATTGCTACCCAATTTACCACCCAATTTTTTTAAAAATTTTGTCTATATTAATTCAAGTGTCTAGATTCCAAATATGTAAAAAAAAATATATGTTTATTTAGAGAAAGTACGTTTTTGTGTCTGATTTCGTAACTTAATTAATAGCTAGCACTAATTAATTAGCATATTTGAGGTCCCCCCCAGGAACTTAAATTAAGATTGACACTTAGTTCGTGAAAATCCGATCATTAGAACGAAAGTTATTCAGGGTGATTCGTTTTTTTTTTGCGGACTGTACTATATATGCCTGTACAATACATGAATGTATGTACATACATTGTACATGCATACATTCATTACACGTATACATATGTACATTACATTTATGTCTAAATATGTGTACAATGCAATAAATAAAATGATTGTAAGTTAATTTTTAATGACTCAAGCAAGTTAAATGACAAAATCAAACGATATTTAAATTTAGTTTTCAGCTTTAATTGTTCTATATCATTTTGAAATTCTTTGAATAAAAAATTATTTTCAGGTATTTTCATAAAATGTTTGACAATACAGATTTATTCTTTTTATAACATAATACATGATTCATAGAAATTTTTTAAATGGTAAAAAACGGTAAATTTTATGTGTGGAAATAATATTTAGAAATTTAAAATAAAATTATCATTTGCTTTCTAAAAAATATGAGGTCGAGTTTTATATGCCTTAGAATAAATTTTAAAACTAACTTTAATAACTTTACTTATATAAATTCTTTTAATGTATGCACAATGTATGTGTATATCGTAATTACATATATTTAAATGTACGCATGTATTTATACATTACTTGTAATTATGTACATGTATACGTTGTATGTACATGCGTACATTGTACATATAACTATTTTTCTGTACATCCATACATTACATGCGCATAAGTATTAACAAAGTATGTAGTTACACAAGTACATACGTACGTTGTACATAAGTATATACTTTGCGCGCACATATATCGATGTACATATAAATGTGCATGTATACATGTACGCATTTAATATACGCAACTATGCGCACATATTTCACCTTTAAATAACATTTTTACATATTGTACGTAAATACGTACAATTTTATATACATACATACATTGTATATATGTGCTATTATCGTAAATTTATACAATGAATGTACTTAAGTGCATAAAAGTATGCAAAGGCATAAACATTATTTTCATATACGTTCATACATATATTGTCTATTTATACAAAGATACAAAACATTGCCTTTTTGTACAAACTAACATACATGCGTACATGTATCATAAATGCATAATTATATGTACTAAGCATATGCGTATTACATTAAGTATATTACAATATAATTATGAATATTTAACGTACAAACAACGTTTGTGCATACATTGTATATATAGGAATCGCAAATTGTACGTTCACGCGTGCGTACATTCTATGTACATAAAAATATGTAAACTCATGCATACTTACATAATGAATTTGCATACAGTATACAATCGTAATAACTAATAAACGTATAGTTTGATTACAAGTAATCAGAATTACATGTAATCATGATTACATGTAATCATATATTTTGATTACTTGTAATCATAATTACCCGTAATCATTTTCGTTGCGATTACTTGTAATCGCAATTACTTGGAATGATGATTACAAGTAATTGATTGCTGTAATCAATATTGTAATCATGATTACAGCTGTAATCAAAATTTTTTGAANTACTGTAATCGACTATGTAATCATGATTACAGCTGTAATCAAACTTTGTAATCATGATTACAAGTAATTGATTACTGTAATTGAAAAATGTAATCGATTACATTTTCGCTCTACTCTGATGTAATCAAAAATTTTGATTACTTGTAATCGTGATTACAAGTAATTGATTACTGTAATCGACGGCCAACTCTACCTCAAGATGGAATGGAGTTAACATGTCTTATATACTAGCGAATCGGAATAGATTTTTGTAGTCGTAGTTACACTAGATTGCTCCTTAACTAGGGAGTTCTTACACCCACTCAACCATTACTTTGTTCATTGCATTTAAAATGTTCTTTCAGCGTAAGAGGTGTGCCAGAAAAATTTTATGCCATACACAGAAGACTTTCTAATATTATGTTCATTACTGGGGTGCCCATGTCTAATTTTCTAAGCAGTTTTTCTTTAATTGTTGACGAAATATATATATTTTTTACTTTTTTCTGACTGACGTGAAGACATTGTAGGTAAAATAAAAGCAAATCAACAGATATAACTTAATAACATAAGCTTTATACAAATAACAATGACTCAATTAAAACTTAATAAAAATTAACTTGTAGGGTGACCTGGGGTAATTCCTGATCAAAAAATTCAAACATCTATTTTGTAAGAAAACTATTCAAGATAGAATTATAATATTTACTGGAAGTTTGAGGCTATATGAGATGAGTCCTACGCTACCTTGTTTTGTTTGAAAATCTAATTAGAATTTAAAATATTTTAAATTTTTAGTGATCAGGAATTACCCCTTCTCTTGATCCTTTCTGGGATAATTCCTGATCACTTCTGGGGTAATTACTGATCACCAGTTTTAATCATAAAGGGCTGTTTAAAAATAATTATACAGTGGTAATTAACAAATAAGACATCAAGATCAAACAAATAAACCAAAAATATATGTTTAAGCAGCTAATAAAACGATTTATTTAAAAAGCAAAAATAAAGGTTATCACTTTAAATTTTCCAAAAACCTTTGTATTGTGCCATACATTTTAGGCAAGCAGCCAAACTCATTCTCATGTTCTGAAATGATCAGCAACAGCTATTGGAATAGTATTTTCTAATAAAAAGCTACTAAAAATTACTTCAGCACAATAAACACAGGAAGCATGGTTGCGGCGATCAGAATAAGGGATTGGTTAAAAAGCAAATATATTGCAATTTTATGAAAATTCAGATTTTTTATAAAAATATCAGATTTTCAGATTTAATTTAAAAATTAGGTATAAATCCAAAAAAAATTCAGAACAGTTGGCAGCTATGCTATTAATGTGTTTATAAGTGCACTGCAAGTTAGTGGGAAAGATGAAAATAAAAAAAAAGAATAAATTTATGTGAAATGTAGTTTAATCCTTATACGGGAACTTTCGTTAGTCAAGTTCATATTTCAGTAGAGTGGATGTGAATAGCAAAAAAAAAAAAGAATTTTGCCTCCTTTCTTACGACTCTCTGTTAATTGTTCCATGATTGTTTCTCAAGGAATGTATCTTTCAAAACCTATTCAGACATTTCAACGGGTGCCACACTTAACCTTTGTACCTTTTTCATTGCCACAGTATATTCTCTTTTTTTACCGATCTAGTATAAAAGTTTGTTTCTTGGACATTAGAAGAGAAAATTCACTTTTTTGAAACATCTCTCTTCCTGCAATTCAGAGGGTATTCTGTTGATTTATGGGTTCAAAGCATAAATCACCAGTCAAAGAGAACATGTGTCAAAAGACACCTTGTTTTCTCCAAACTTTAAAGCTTATTTTAATTTTTTTGGTTCATAATAGCATTATTCGCATACATTAATGAAGTACGTAACATGCATTAATAGAATCAAATAAATTGATTTCATGATGTATCAGATAAAACAAAATTTGGTTTACATGAAATAGTTATGATAGTCCTGCCAATTTTGCATGGTTCGACTGTATTTTGTCAATTATACATATTATAATGAATATATACATGTTTTACACGTTCATTGATGTCTTCTTGAATTAAGATTGACTTTGACGGTAACAGTTTTATGTTACTCGTGTTGGCATAGCATTTTTATTTGGATTCTGTTGCCCATTATCAGATAAAAGGTAGTGCATTACCTGCCCAACACTAATGTTTTATTAAGGTTAATCCTACACTGCCACTTAAAATCGACAATAATACAAGTGAACTTTGAATTTCATACGGTTGCATTCCGTTTACGGAATCAATTGTAACGAAACAGCTTCCGGGGTCTAACATTTGATACAGATATGCAGTGATTTCAGCATGCAACAGTGTCGCATGATTTCAGCATGCGACAATTAGTTGGAGACCTAAAAAAATCTCCCCACATCCAAATCTGTTCCAAATAATTTTATTTCCCCAATCTAAATAATTTATTCTTAATTTCAAACTTAGCGACAAATTATGTCTTTGTTTTGAAAAAGTGATGAAAATGTAAAGCTTGAATAAAAACAACTATTTTATTGGTTCGGTAATTAGTTTGCAATAATTATCTATGCTACAATTTTCAGTTTATATTAAATACTTTTTATTTAGTATTATTTTTAAATAATATTAAGGGATTACTAATATATTTTATCAGTTTCTTGATTCGTAAATGTATTAAAATAAAAAAAAATTTGACTTCAATTAAATATTTGAATGAAATAAAAATAAAAAACTATTACAGCCTTTGGCAGCCGTCCGAAAAATAATTTGAATGCCTTTTATTTTCATAGCTTTTTACTTTAAAATAGAATTTTGATTAATGGAATAAAATTGCAAGTTTTTCTTAGACATTTAAAAAAAAATATAGGAGGTATATTTAAGGTACTTGATCTGTAACCATAAAATTTGGTCAAAATACATTTAAAAAATTTGCTAATAGATATCAAAAGCTTCTAAATGTACATACATAGAAAATAAAGTACATAATCATACATACAATATAATACTAAATACAGTTTGATTGGATAAACGACGTACGAAGTACGTGTTTTTCTTACTGTAATAACGTAAAGCAACCCAGAAAGCAACAAATAGTAATAAATAAAACATTAGAATTATTTTAGCTTTATTATTTGTATATCTAACAGTTTTGTGCATGATTTCGAGTGTTGTTTAGTACTGATTTATAATTTTTTTCAGTTAATAATAAATGTAATTCTTAGATCCGAGAGGAAACTTTCTTATAATTCAAGAATTATAAACAAAACATCCAACAACAAATTGTAAAGTTTTTTTAAGCTCTGTCTATTAACGCATTAGTATAAATTAATCTTTCACTTTGTATGTGATAGAGAGACAAGATAAAGTAGCGAAACGTGTGGGTTTCTCGACGTACTTACATACATATTCAAACGAATTGTGTCAGAGAAAGAAAAAAAAGAGTTGGAAAAAAATTTAATGAAAATCAAAGATAGATTTCAAAGAAAGAAAACTGTACAAGGCACAATATTAAGGGGGAAGAATAAATCTTGGTAGGAGAGAAAATGTATACTCACCTTGATGTCAACAAACGTCAAGTCGTCGCTTAGTTACGGGGAAAATGGCATTTAACTCCAAGAGCAACGGTTGCTAACGCATTATTCAGAAGCCTGCGAGGTTTTCAGTAGGAGGGGCCAAATGATAAAAACGTCATGATTACGTCATGGTATGCTGGCATTGCTTTTTCTATGTTATTAAATTTCAAAGTGGCCGAATCACGCTATCTGGCTTTCACCAGTTGAAAATGTAAACTTGCAATGAAAAAAAATAATCAATTGTGAAATAAACTAATAATTTTCAGTATATTTAATCTAAACATTCTTTTTCTTTGCTCTTCTTTCCAAAAGTTACCTCATTTACCTTATGCTACAACAGTTAAGAGGGCGCTGCTATATCACGATTGTTGTCCAAACTAGAGCTACTAGACCAAACTAGAGCACGTCCAAACTAGAGCTACACAATGGGCTATTGGCGACAGTCTGGGAAACATCCCAGAGGATGATCCGAAGACATGCCATCACAATTTTGATCCTCTGCGGAGGAGATGGCACCCCCGCTTCGGTAGCCCGACGACCTGCGCGCGAAGTCGAGCACTTTACGGTAGCACAGTTTAACGAGGACCAATACCGCACACCCTCGGTCCCTACGCAGACTGATCCAAGTGGTCACCCACCCGCACACTGACCGTAGCCAGTGATGCGTGACTTCGGTGATCTGCTGGGAACCGAGTCTTAACGATCAGTCCACTGCTGGACTGCTATACCACGAAAGAAACTTTTCATCGCAAATTCTCTTTCACCTCCATAAGCTATTTAAAATCTAGAAAAAGTGACATCAAACCTGCAAAAAGCCATGAAGTGGGGGGGGGGATGTTAAAAATATCAAAATGTGAGTCTAATGAGCCCAATTTTCGAGGATAGGCAGATACTTTATTTACGTTACACTAGAGCTGCACAGTGGGCTATTGGCGACGATCTAGGAAACATCTCTGAGATTGATCCGAAAACATATGCCATCACAAAATTTGTGATGGCAACATTCTCAATTTCAACATAGATCTGAAGGGGAAGGAAATTTTCTCCAGATCCCTATAAGGTACAGCTCAACGATCAACCACAAGACAATCAATTCCACTGATTTACTGCCACTTTAAATTTGGCAAATGAGAAAAAAATTCTTAGATTTGCTCCACAAAAAGATTACCCAAATATTTTAATATGTTTTATATTTCATGAATTTAATTCGATTCAGGAAAGTTTTCTTTATTTGTCTGAAATATTGAGGGGTCCATGCTTTGAAGTAATTATGGAGGTGAAACAGCGATGAAAAGTTTCTCCCACTGTACTTATAAGGGCAAAGAACGAAATAACTTTATCTTAAAATATACCATCTTTATCGGATTCTCAAAGATTTATCCCCACCTCTTCATGAAGATTTTTATTACATAGATTTTTATTCTCAAAGATACTATTTTGTCTTATTGTTGGAAATTAAGTACCTCTTCAGGGCTCCCTCCCTATTTCTTTTTTTTACAAGAAAATTTTCCCCCTTACTTCTCAGTACGATTTCCCACCATCCTAAGCGGCGCATTGTAACTCCTCATTGCGATGTAAACTCTTTTCTCATCGTGTCATCTTTGCTCATTTGTTTTAAATGCACCGTTTTTTTTTACGTCTCCAACATGAAAATAACTTTTTCAAGACTCATAATTACAAGGTAAGCAATGGTGTAAAGCATATTGCTATCATTCATGCTCTTATATAGAGTAGAGCCCCTGAATTAAAAAGCTGACCGGTCAGCCATTTCGGAGAAAAACTTTTACCGGTGAGGAAGAGCCACTTAACCACTTAACGCTACAGACAATGATAACGCTACAAACAACGATAACGTAAGAAAAACGAGTTTACTTACATCGATTTACACTGTTTTCCGAAATTTTTTTTGTCCACTTGAATAAATTCATTACAAAATTTATTATTACTGTTATTTAAAATTAAAGTATTATTACTAGATGGAAACAGTCACATTTTTGGTTCTTTAATAATTACAAAAATAAAATAAAACACAAATCCTGGTTTTGGATAACGAATCCATTTCAGTCTTTTTGGAATTTTCTCCTCTTTTCAGTTGTATAGGAATGTACTATGCTATTTTCTTAGTCCCGCAGTGGACTGATCTTTAAGACACGGTTCCCAGCTGATCACAATAGTCAAGCATCACTGGCTGTGGTCAGTGTTACCACTTGGATCAGTCTGCGTAGGGACCGAGGGTGTGCGGCATTCGTCCTCGTTAAACTGTTCTACCGTAAAGTGCTCGACTTCGCGCGCAGGTCGTTGGGCAACCGAAGCGGGGATGCCATCCCCTCTGCAGAGGATCAAAATTGTGATGGCATGTCTTCGGATCATCCTCAAGGATGTTTCCCAGACCGTCGCCAATAGCCCATTGTTTTCAGCTCTAGTGCGACGTAAATCAACTACAACAACAACAATTCGCAACACTCGAATACGCCATCTGGGGAGAGACCGGTTTCATGCCTTTAGCCCTTCTCCCTTCCCTCTCCTCCTCTTTTCAGTTGTATAGTAATGTACTACGATATTTTCCCCTTTCTTAATATTTTTCCTTTTTATTCAATAAAAATATTTTTTAAAATTTCCATGATACTTTTCTTCAGAACTATGTTTAATGCAGTTTTCAGTTCCATATAGTTTTTCAAGTTAAAAGATTTTAATCTATATGAAAATCAAGAGAGAAACTAGCGTACTTCCTCCCTCTATGACTTTCCACACGCTAATGGGGAAAGCATGTGAAGTGTTGCCATAGGAAAAGAGTTCTGCTCTACGCCACCTGCAGCCCATTTCGATCGCCAATCAAAATTAATCTGTAGGAAAATTCTATCTAGTTCAGCCATGTTTCGGAAGGAAAAAAATCGATTCAACTTTTTTGTTACTTAACGAACGTTAAATTTGGCAATGGATTTAAACTTTGAGTGAACCCTTAACGTTTGTGTCAGGAAAACAAACAGACCTAGCTACTTGATTGAATGACATGAATGTAGTTTATGATTCCGTTCTTGAAGTTTATAATAATGGATTTTTCTAGTGATCATTCTTCTAACTATTCGACTGCTATTGATGCAGCATTTCAATGTATAACTTCAAGTCACTCTAATTCTCACAACTTATCTGAACTTCCATGGGACAGATTTTCACGATGGGTTTATTGTATATGTGTAGTAACTTTCGATTTAGAACTCGGACAGGCAATGGAAGTATGTTCTAATAAATTTACGTACTGTTAAAGAAAAAAAATGGAAATAATATCTGGGCAGTAATGTAGCCTCATGAAAAATAATAACGAAACAACGTCATGAATTTTAAAATAAAAACAATTAGGACTTTTTACATTGGTAAAAAGTCTTAATTACTTTTGAAAATCATGCTATTTTAAATATATTTATCACCTACAAATTATGTCAATAAACTAAAAACCCCCGTACCATGATCAGCAGCAGAATAATCTCCAAGTCTCTGCAACTTAAAGACAACAGCCCGCGAGAAACTAAAAAAAGAATCTCAGAGGGGACCATCTAAGCATACTAGTGGCCTTTCCCAGACTAACATATGCAAGTTTTTTATGTACATATATATATATATATATTTGCAAGTTTAAAATCCATTTGACACTATGGCACAACAGATCAGGATATTAATATAATCCCCTTCAACAAAATTGCATCTGGCCTGCAACAAAAATTTAGAAAAGGCTATTTTCTTGTGAGAATGAAACACCACTATGTTAATGATTCTTTTTTAATTATTTTATTATTTCCAGCTATAAGTGATATTTATTAGGTAATTTTTTCTGAAAAACAGGGTTAGAGAAGGTGGGTTAGAGAATTTGAAATGAATTTGATTGCAAGAAAGCGTGGGAGTGGGAAAAATTACAGCTGCGTTGACCATTCTTTGGTGTAATATTAAGCATGAAAAAATAAATAAAAAGCAGTAGTAACAAGTAGAAAAAATAAGGATGAAATTTCCAGTGGGGCTTCTAAAAAGCAAAATTTTCTAAAGGAAAAACAAAAAACTAATACTATATAGGTACGCAAAATTACGGTACTTCTAAATTAAGTCAAAAATAAAACAAAGTTAGACACATATTCAAACATGTGATCATTATTCTAATTTTCTTTACATGCAGGGAAAACTAAAATGTCATTTTTGACTCAAATATTTTGATATCAGAATGTTTCTCTAGAAATGTCATGACAGTGAGAACCAGGGACATTTTCTGAAACAGTTTTTAATATTGAAAAATAAAAGTTTTTATTTGTTAATGCAGTATTTTGTTTGGTTTCAGATGGTGTATCCTGCTCATGTAAAATTAACAGAAAAAGAGGTATTGCCCTTATTGTTTGAATCTTAAATAGTTAAGAGACTGTATAATTAATGTTTCTATAATATTTAATAAACTCTTTTTTTTTCTATTTAACTTTTCTTTTAATCAAAAATATATTTTGTGTAACATATAATAAATTGGTGACATTCTGTTTCATTTATCATGATTTAAAAATCAGTTGAGTTTGAATTTGTAATGTTCCTGTATGCTGTTGTATTTTTACGAAAGTAGCATTTTCAACATTTGAATTATTAATTATTTTTCAAATAATTAAATAAAATATTTAGTTAATATACGAATTTTAAAGTAATCGCCTAACTTTACATTTAATATTGTTAGGGTAGAAAATATGTGGAGATGTGACTTTTCACGTCTCTACACTGACTGAGGGTAATAAACCTAAAAATAATAATTATTACCTCAATTCAAAGGTTTTTAATTATCGGATTTTTTCCACTTTTTCATGGAATTTCGCTTTTTCCAATTAAATGAAAAAAAAAAAAATTCTGACTTTAAGAAAAAAAAGCGCTTTTGAATTCACAATTGTATTCACAAGATCACATAGTGTAATTTGTATTTTCAAGATTTAAAATTACGCTTATATTGTTGTGATTTAAAATTACCGACCACAACTCGCATTTCCGTGATCCAAAATCACGTGGAGGTTCTTATGTACACAACATCTTCCTATGGATATCTTTCCTATGTTTTCTTCTTCTCAAATTTCAGTTATTTTTAGATTATGTAAAATTTGTTTATATTGTTTGTGGAAATGACTCTTAATACAACTTCAATGCTTCATACCCAGTTAATTTATCATTGGACAAATAAGAGACCACATCACTTTTTATAAAAGGTGATACAATCCCTTTTTAAATTATAATTATTTGTGTCATTTAATTTCAGGGTGTGTAGCGTTTTTTAAAAGTGTTTAAAGGTGCTTATTTTCGTTTTCTTAAAAGCCCTTAGAGGTGCATTTTTCATTGGGTGTTTTTAAAAAGTACTTAATTTCCTCTTTTTCAAAATGAGATTTTTACTTTACCATGTTGATTTTCACTACGCATTATGCAAAAAGACACGGTTCACATTGTTCTATTCAACGTTTTAACAATTCATTCAACCCCAATCTAATTTGGCGTATGTCTGTCCATTGCGTATGAAAACACCATTCGTTTTACATGATTCAAAATTTCATGATTTTTGACAATTGTCAAAAACAGTGCGAATTGTTTTTTTGACATCGCAGTTAAACAAGATAAAACCGTCAATTGTCAAACACTTTTAAGCCCTGCCTTGTCATGATATTTTTTTAAAGCTTGCTTAAAAATATTTTTGAGTGCTTGAAAAGTGCTTAAAAAGTGCTTGAAAGGTACTTATTTTTTGTTGTATAATTTGGCTCCGCCCCCTGAATTTACAATTTGAAAAAACTAATTTTTCAATTGTTAAACACTTTTAAGCCCTTCCTTGTTATGATATTTTTTTAAAAGTGCTTAAAAATATTTTTGAGTGCTTAAAAGGTGCTTATTTTTTGTTGTATAATTTGGCTACGCACCCTGAATTTACAATTTAAAAAAACTAATTTTTCAATTGTCAAACACTTTTAAGCCCTTCCTTGTTATGATATTTTTTTAAAAGTGCTTAAAAATATTTTTGAGTGCTTAAAAGGTGCTTATTTTTTGTTGTATAATTTAGCTACGCACCCTGAATTTACAATTTAAAAAAACTATTTTTTTTTGTGCCTGAATTTGAAAGAAATGTCTAATTTAAGTGGACTGTAGCATTTTCTTGATGAAAACTACAGTAGAGAACCATTTATCCGGTATCCAGATAACCGGGAAAAATTTTGCTCTATTTTCCCGCCATTTTAAACTAGAAAGATTTTAAACTAGAACGAAAAACGCGGAAATTGGACTCATCATTGAAGTTGAGTAGAGGAAAATATAAGGAAGGGATTTTTTTTTCCCCGTTTACCTAGAGAAACGTCATTTTCTCCGTGACCTTGAAGGCAGGGAAGGGAGGAATGTTTTATTTTTTCCTTTAGGCCGTCAATCAAACTCAAGGGTGTGGCATGCTGATTTCGTTTTCTGCTTGATTTACGAGGGGGGTGGGGAAAATGCATTGCATGCATATCAGTGAACAGAAAAAGAAAAGAGAAAAATATATTTATTTGACATCGACTAATAAAAATAAAATCTTTTTCTTTTGAATAAATTCTTATTCTTTGGAAGTGCGGTATCAATTACAAGTTTTTCTTGGTGTGGAATCACATCTGCTGTAATTAAAAATCTTGTTTTTATCAACAAAAAAATAAAATAAAAGGAGAATTGTTTATTATTTTAAACATAGGATTATTTTATGAAGCAGATTGCAGTTTTGTTTTT